>NC_091241.1:10389839-10415650 GCF_040958095.1 Procambarus clarkii | reverse complement strand
TACTAGTGCAACTAGTACACTGTTATAGTACTGGAGTACTAGTGCAACAAGTACACTGTTATAGTACTGGGAGTACTAGTGCAACTAGTACACTGTTATAGTACTGGAGTACTAGTGCAACTAGTACATTGTTATAGTACTGGAGTACTAGTGCAACTAGTACATTGTTATAGTACTGGAGTACTAGTGCAACTAGTACATTGTTATAGTACTGGAGTACTAGTGCAACTAGTACATTGTTATAGTACTGGAGTACTAGTGCAACTAGTACATTGTTATAGTACTGGAGTACTAGTGCAACTAGTACATTGTTATAGTACTGGAGTACTAGTGCAACAAGCACATTGTTATAGTACTGGAGTACTAGTGCAACTAGTACATTGTACATTTGCAACAAAGCAACTCAGGGCAAATGTAGCTGGGAATGTCCGCTCGAGCACTTGTTTCTACCAATCGAACACTTGTTTCTACCACTCGAACACTAGTTTCTACCACTCGAGCACTAGTTTCTACCACTCGAACACTAGTTTCTACCACTCGAACACTAGTCTTTACCACTCGAGCACTCGTTTCTACCACTCGAACACTCGTTTCTACCACTCGAACACTCGTTTCTACCACTCGAACATTAGTTTCTACCACTCAAGCACTCGTTTCTACCACTCGAGCACTTCTTTCTACCACTCTAACACTTGTTTCTACCACTCGAGCACTCGTTTCTACCACTCGAGCACTCGTTTCTACCACTCGAACATTAGTTTCTACCACTCGAACACTAGTTTCTACCACTCGAACACTTGTTCTACCACTCGAGCACTTGTTCTACCACTCGAGCACTTGTTCTACCACTCGAGCACTTGTTCTACCACTCGAGCACTTGTTCTACCACTCGAGCACTCGTTTCTACCACTCGAGCACTCGTTTCTACCACTCGAGCACTCGTTTCTACCACTCGAACACTCGTTTCTACCACTCGAACACTCGTTTCTACCACTCGAACACTCGTTTCTACCACTCGAGCACAAGTTTCTACCACTCGAACACTCGTTTCTACCACTCGAACACTCGTTTCTACCACTCGAACACTCGTTTCTACCACTCGAACACTAGTTTTTACCACTCGAGCACTAGTTTCTACCACTCGAGCACTCGTTTCTACCACTCGAGCACTTGTTTCTACCACTCGAGCACTAGTTTCTACCACTCGAACACTAGTTTCTACCACTCGAAAATTAGTCTTTACCACTCGAGCACTCGTTTCTACCACTCGAACACTCGTTTCTACCACTCGAACACTCGTTTCTACCACTCGAGCACTCGTTTCTACCACTCGAACACTAGTTTCTACCACTCGAGCACAAGTTTTCGACCACTCGAGCACTTGTTTCGACCACTCGAGCACTTGTTTCTACCACTCGAGCACTTGTTTCGACCACTCGAACAATTGTTTCTACCGCTCGAGCACTCGTTTCTCCCGCTCGAGCACTCGTTTCTACCACTCGAGCACTCGTTTCTACCACTCGAACACTAGTTTCTACCACTCGAACACTAGTTTCTACCACTGGTTTCCAGCAGGTGAAGGTAGACCTTTGTTGTGCCTTCTATGGTTCCCTCGTATAACAAACATATAGTTATCTGTACAAGGTGATTATGCTATATCATTTGTCTATGTCGGATGATGATGATAGGGAGGGGGGGGGAGGGGGGGCATGATAGGCTTTGGTCCTATCATGCTCTCTTGTTATCTGGATTTTGCTGTACTTAGATGCGGTGGAGGGGGGCAGGTGTGGTGGAGGGGGGGGGGGCTAGGTGTGGTGGAGGGGGGGGGCCTAGGTGTGGTGGAGGGGGGGAGGCAGGTGTGGTGGAGGGGGGGCAGGTGTGGTGGAGGGGGGCAGGTGTGGTGGAGGGGGGGCAGGTGTGGTGGAGGGGGGGAGGCAGGTGTGGTGGAGGGGGGGCAGGTGTGGTGGAGGGGGGCAGGTGTGGTGGAGGGGGGGGCAGGTGTGGTGGAGGGGGGGCAGGTGTGGAGGGGGGGGCAGGTGTGGTGGAAGGGGGGGGGGGCAGGTGTGGTGGAAGGGGGGGGGGGCAGGTGTGGTGGAGGGGGGGGGCAGGTGTGGTGGAGGGGGGGGGCAGGTGTGGAGGAGGGAGGGGGGCAGGTGTGGTGGGGTTCAGCAGTAGCAGCGACGGAGTAGACAGAATACGGGTTCCAGATATCTGATTGTAACTAGTTCAGGTGAGATAGGTTAGGTGACACAAATAGGTGAGTACACACACACACAGGTGACACAAATAGGTGAGTACACACACACAGGTGACACAAATAGGTGAGTACACACACACACACACACACACACACACACACACACACACACACACACACACACACACACACACTCACTTTGGAACTTCAAGAACAAGAGGTCATAAATTTAAACTAGCTAAACACAGATGCCGAAGAAATATAAGAAAATTCCCTTTCGCAAACAGAGTGGTAGACGGTTGGAACAAGTTAGGTGAGAAGGTGGTGGAGGCCAAGACCGTCAGTAGTTTCAAAGCGTTATATGACAAAGAGTGCTGGGAAGACGGGACACCACGAGCGTAGCTCTCATCCTGTAACTACACTTAGGTAATTACACACACACACACACACATCGATAACCCGACCTTAAGGACCGTCCTGGACCACACGACACGATAACGGTCCAGGACGGACCGAAACGTCGTCCCTTCTCCATCTGTTGAATGGCGTGGTTCGGTCATCAGCTGTAAGCCTCGAACCTACCTGTACACCATCGCCCAAACTGAAGGTATTCCAAGCTTACCTGAAACAAAACAAAATAGTATTCAATTGATTGCTAACATTATAAATATATATATAAATATAAATATACTTTCAATAGCATTAAAGTTACGACATTCATATTAGGTGGAGTATGATATCCTTGTAGCCTAGGGGGGGGCCTGACGGCTGAGTGGACAGCGCTCGGGGTTCGAAGTCCTAAGATTCCGGGTTCGATCCCGGGTGGCGGCGGAAACAAATGGGCAGAGTTTCTTTCACCCCTGATGCCTCTGTTCGCCTAGCAGTAGATAGGTACCTGGGAGTTAGACAGCTGCTACGGGCTGCTTCCTGGGGGGTGTGTAACAAAAAGAAGACCTGGTTGAGGACCGGGCCGCGGGGACGCTAAGCCCCGAAATCATCAAGATAACCTCAACATAAGATAGCCTAGTGTACCATATGTGTACCATATTGGTACAGCCTAGTGAATTTAAAAATTAATTTAAAATTCGGCATAAATGGCGATATTGAATATATCAATACGAAAGTTCAAAATTCAAACGCAAATTACCGGTACACCGCACGTGTGTGTGTGCGTGCGCGGGTGCGTGCACCAATCCCAAAACACACGTGCCGACATGCAGGAGTGAAAGTACAACACCTGCTGGTGTTGTATTAAACTCACTCACTCACTCACTCACTCACTCACTCACTCACTCACTCACTCACTCACGCACTCACGCACTCACGCACTCACTCACGCACTCACTCTCCCTCCCACACACACACACACTCACTCCATGTCATGGGTTGAAAATTATATTAAACAGCAAAGGGCGTAGGAGCTGAAGCTCAACACACCACACACACATTATTCCCAAACCTGAGAGTACATCCAGGTGCCAAGTGAGATGACAAACTCTCCCGCTCAAGCAGTGACAAGAAACTGCTGTAGAGGACCACCTCACACTTCAGGCGTCTCCTGAGGATCATCAGGATCTGCCCATCAGGATCATCGCTTAGTCTGACGCCTAACCTAACTACCAGACTAACCAGAGCGCCAACCAAGAGGCCTGGTCGGAGACCGGTCACAGGGACATGGATCCCCGGAACCATCACGCTGTAAACAACAGACCAGGATAATTCCAGAGCTGTGAGGCCTGAGGAAACACTAACGTAATTTTAATATCACCGCACTGGAAGAGAAAAGCAGCAATTGAGATATGATCACAACATACAAAATACCCAGGGGGGGGGGGGGGAAGTTGAAATGGTTATCTTGAGATGATTTCGGGGCTTTAGTGTCCCCGCGGCCGGGTCCTCGACCAGGCCTTCACCTCCAGGAAGCAGCCCGTGACAGCTGACTAACACCCAGGTACCTATTTTACTCCACTGGTTAAAGTTACATGCACTTGCCGACACTGCAAGAGGGGGGGGGGATATCTTGAGGTTATCTTGAGATGATGTCGGGACTTAGGAGCAAGAGCTCTCGTCCACGACCCTCCCTTAACACCCCCCGAGGGCACGCCTTCACCTGGGGGGTGGGACACAGCCATATACTGTACCTGGAAGATCAGCATTGATCCTATCATGCTCTCTCTCTTCTTATCTCGATTTTGCCTTACCTAGAAAGTGTTTCTAGAGTCCTTATACTCCCCCGAGACTGTCCAGGCTCAAATGGTGAGAACTGGGTCCCACAGGATGGTTGGTGTGTTGTGTGTGTCTCTGTCTCTGTCTCTGTCTCTCTCTCTCTCTCTCTCTCTCTCTCTCTCTCTCTCTCTCTCTCTCTCTCTCTCTCTCTCCCTCTCTCCCTCTCCCTCATGAATTATGATGCCGTGAGGGAGATTCGACAGATATTTCCCTGAGCCAAGCCTCCACACTAATAGCAATATGAGAGGGAGGCAGCAGGAAGACCACGTTTTTGTCTGGGTATTAATGGGTTATGGCAGGGGTGGGGGTGTGGGGGTGGGGGGTTGACAGGGTGGGGGTGGCAGGGTGGGAGGGGTTGACAGGGTGGGGGTGTGGAGGTGGGGGGTTGGCAGGGTGGGGGTGTGGGGGTGGGGGGTTGGCAGCGTGGGGGTGTGGCAGTGTGGGGGAGGGTGTGTGGGGGGAGGGTGTGTGGGGGGAGGGTGTGTGGGGGGAGGGTGTGTGGGGGGAGGGTGTGTGGGGGGAGGGTGTGTGGGGGGAGGGTGTGTGGGGGCGGCAGTGTGTACTCACCTAGTTGTGGTTATGGGGGTTGAGCTTCCGCTCTTTGGTCCCGCCTCTCAACAGTCAATAAACGGGTGTACAGGTTCCTGAGCCTCTTGGGCTCTATCATATCTACCTGGAACATACCTAGAGAGAGTTTCGGGAGTTCTTCTACTACTGTATGGAGTCAGCCTCCACCACATCACTCCCTAATGCATACCATTTGTTAACTACTCTGATACTGAAAAAAGAATTTATAAAGTCTGTGGCTCATTTGGGTACTAAGTTTCCACCTGTGTCCCCTTATTCGTCTTTTACCCCTTGCTAGATAGTTCGTCTTTGTCCACTCTGTCAATTCCTGTGATAATTTTGTAGGTGGTGATCATGTCTCTCCTTACTCTTCTGTCTACCAGGGACGTGAGGTTTAGCTCCTGTAGCCTTTCCTCGTAGCTCATACCTCTCAGTTCTGGGACTAGTCTGGTAGCACACCTCTGAATCTTCTCTAACGTTTGTCTTGTGTTTAATTAACTAGGTTTGGACTCCAGGCAGGAGCTGCATATTCCAGAATCGGGCTGACGTAAGTGGTATACAAGGTTCTATTTATAAAAGTTTCTAAAGGCAGTTCTTAAGTTGGCCACGAAGTGTGCGTGGGGGGGGGGTTGTAATGGGGGGTTGTAATGGGGGGGGGGGAGTTGTAATGTAACCCTATCGAGACATTAAAACAGTCAGGCTAAATACCTTTCCCTTTCCTAACGTCTTATAATAGAATCATTCATGGAAAAAAACCGGAGGGGACTGAGATCCGCGGTACAGCATCCCTAGTAGAAATTCCAGTCAACCTCCCTCCCCCCACACAGTTTTCACCCCCTTTGGCCAAGAGCCCTCCGGGGTCATCAGAGTTCATAACCCCCTTTACCACCGTGTGGTGCTGGCCGGGGCCACACTGGTGATAAATGTTACAAAGGTACATGTTGGTGAAGGGAAGGGGGGTGGGAGAGGGGAAGAGGGAAAGGGAAGGAGGAGGTAGAGAAAGGGTGATAAAGAAAGGGAGGGGGCGGTAGGGGGGATGGTAGAAAATGGAGTGTGGAAAAAAAGGGAGGGAGGGGGTGGTAGTAGAGCAACAGGGAGGGGGTGGTAGTAGAGCAACAGGGGGGGGGGTAGTAACGAGGGAAGGGGGGAGGTATAATGGGTGGTGGTGGTATGAGAGTGCCAACCACACACCTGTCCATTGGTGGCAGCTGCTGCCATCCCCCCCTCCCCCCCCCCCCCCCCCGGCACACACATGGCCGGCCCCATAAACTGTTTCAGACTCCCACGCAAAGCCTTGTGTAAACACTTGACACTCTTATGGCCTTATATAATACATCTCACGTGACACAAGTGTCTCAGTCTCTCTCTCTCTCTCTCACCCCCTCATTATATCTACGCCACCTCCCTCTCTCCCCCCCTCAACCCCTCCCTAAACTGACCACACCTACACAACCCTCCAACCTACTCTCTCTCTCTCTCTCTCTCTCTCTCTCTCTCTCTCTCTCTCTCTCTCTCTCTCTCTCTCTCTCTCGCGTTACCTGCCACCGTTACTCCTTGGAGGCTTCGTTATCTGTGCGAAGAAGCTACATCTTCGTTATCAGATGTAGTTATCAGTTACTATCAGTAGTTAATTGATCATTATCAGTTTAGAGGCGGTCGAGGCAACCGCCCTCGACACAAAAAACAAGACTAAAATTGACTGAATGAACGAGTTCATTCTTAAGCCCGTTGTGAGCAGCCCGTTGTGAGCAGCCCGTTCTCACGACCGTCTGTAACATCAAGAAACGGACGTACGAAAGTGCCCTAACTTAACGGACCAGAGGGTCCCCCCCCTCCCCCCAACGAATAGAAAACCTGGACATTACGTCAATTTCGCGAGCCGCTGCCATCTTTTTTCCGGTACACGAGACCCTAAGACAGGTGTTATCACGAGAGCAAGTTGCTGCAACTTGCACTTCATTAGGCAGTCAAATGGCGATCATATGTGGTAAACACATATATGTGGTTTGTTGTCAAATTGACCGGGAAGGGGGGGGAAGGGGGGTATTTTCACCCATGTCAAGTATATCTGTCTATAAAATATACATTTTGTGTTTTCTGTAAGCAGCTGGAGGTACAGAAACCCCCAGGGTGGGTGACCCCATGTTAGGAGACCCCAGGGTGGGTGACCCCAGGGTAGGAGACCCCAGGGTGGGTGACCCCAGGGTAGGAGACCCCAGGGTAGGAGACCCCAGGGTAGGTGACCCCATGGCAGGAGACGTTCCTCGCTGAAGACGCTGAAGAAGGAAGCTGCTAACATGGAGAAGAAAGCACTAAGCAGCTCCTGGGACTGACCTTCACCTCGTTCATGGGGCCGGACCCACACGAGCCACGTCTTGTAGTGTGGCAGTCGATCGTCCGTGTCTCTCTCTCCTTCAGGCCCAGTTTCCCTTCCCCCCCCCCTCGTTACCTCTAATACTGTAGTAAGGAAGTTAGTCTTTGGCTTCTGCCTGAATGCGTTAGTGATAAGGAAGCAGTGATGGCCTGTTAACTTCATCTGTGTCATGTAACCCTTCATATAGTCTAGGGCAGCTGTATAAATGCCTGGGTACTTTACGTTGCTACCGGGGATCAACATGCACGCGGCCCAGTCTCTGACTAGGCCTCCTGGTTGGCCAATCAGGCTGGGTGAGATTCACCGTGAGTTAAGTTTTGAGTATGGTCACTCTTGACAAAGTGTGTGTCGCTGTTGATAAGTGTGTAGTGTGAGGGCGTAAGTGTGTAGTGTGAGGGCGTAAGTGTGTAGTGTGAGGGCGTAAGTGTGTAGTGTGAGGGCGTAAGTGTGTAGTGTGAGGGTGTAAGTGTGTAGTGTGAGGGCGTGTGTAGTGTGAGGGCGTAAGTGTGTAGTGTGAGGGCGTAAGTGTGTAGTGTGAGGGCGTAAGTGTGTAGTGTGAGGGCGTAAGTGAGGCTCTAGGTACGATACCGCAACCAGTGAGGGTTACCTTACCTTGAGGTTACCTTGAGGTGATTTCGGGGCTCAGCGACCCCGCGGCCCGGTCCATTGCAAGCTTCCCAGGGTACCACAGCACTGCCGTTGTGTTCTCTAGACGTCGCGTCGTCAGATCTATCTTTGTTGATATTATTGGTTGGGGTCTGTTGTAGTTGTTCAGTGGAAGTTGATGGTATCTATGGTAGTGGGGGGACAGGTGGTGGTAGTGGTGGTGGTAGTGGTGGTAGGGGATGGCAGTGCCAAGCCAGGAGTGCCACAACCATGAGTCACGCCCGCCACTTCCTGCCTCCCCGCCACCACATGCTTCACTACGCCCACACTCCGCCTGCGCCCATCCACACCCTACACCCCCTCCCATACACCCACTTCCTTCACACCCTACACCCCCCATACACCCACACCCTACACCCTCCCATACACCCACTTCCTCCACACCCTACTTCCCCATACACCCACACCCTACACCCTCCCATACACCCACTTCCTCCACACCCTACACCCCCCATACACCCACACCCTACACCCCCATACACCCACTTCCTCCACACCCTACACCCCTCATACACCCACACCCTACACCCCCATACACCCACTTCCTCCACACCCTACACCCCCCATACACCCACACCCTACACCCTCCCATACACCCACTTCCTCCACACCCTACACCCCCCATACACCCACACCCTACACCCTCCCATACACCCACTTCCTCCACACCCTACACCCCCCATACACCCACACTCTACACCCTCCCATACACCCACGTCCTCCACCTACCCACACCCTACAACAGTACTCAGCAATAACAGCGCTGATATAACCCCAACACCACAAGTGTATATCTCCACCATCACCACTGTATACACCTGCACCCATGGTGGTGATAGTGAAGCTATACACCATCACCATCCGTAACCATGCATACAGACCACAACACTACTGCCTCGACTAAACAGGTCCGCAGCAGCCTAAATCAACCTTAAATTTCATACAAATTCCAGTATGTCGACATTTAGTCTACAATTTCCAAACAGCGTGAAGTTTACCAACAGAGCGGCAAGACAGATACCGGGCACAATACACATCACAATATCAGGGTGATGTGAAGACAGTTTACAGGAGAACTAATAGGAACTAATCAGACCATCAACATACAGAAATGTCCGCCGCGCTCCTCTCTCTTACGCATCAACACATTCTTGATGAACTGAAGAAGAGATGAGTCTGAGGGTGAACACCCATCACCCCTCATCCAGGGAGTCACCCTTAGACCATCACCACCCGAGGAGTGAGGGAAGGTGGAGGAGGACTCATCAAGAACTGAAAGAACTGTTGAAAAGTGTCTTGAAGAGGGAAGCATTTCCATGTTTCACGGCACTTTATACTACCTTAGGAAGCATTTCCATGTTTCACGGCACTTTATACTACCTTAGGAGAGGGGTTGGTCGACCTTGCAGTGTGTGCAAGAAATGCCATGCTCATATAATATAATATATATATATATATATATATATATATATATATATATATATATATATATATATATATATATAAGCATGGTCCGTCATGTACCATCATTACACGACTTAATTGGAAGGCATTGTTTATGGATTATGTTGATCCTGGCGTAGTTTTACAACTATGAGGCCTGCTGCTGGTTGGTGGACTGGTCAGCCAGACTGTTTGACGCCGCTGCTCGCATCAGACGTATGAATTATAATCCGAGTTACTTTTTTTCCATTGTGATGAGTGTTTTATAAATTAGAGGGAGGGTGGAAAGCGCCCCCTGGACCAGGGGGATGGACCAGGGGGTTGGACCAGGAGGATGGACCAGGGGGATGGACCGGGGGGATGGACCAGGGGGGATGGACCAGGGGACCCTCACAATACACCACTGGGGAGCGCCTTCGTGTTGAAGGCTCTCCTCCACTACTATTTGGGAACTTTTCCCCTTCTCAAGCAGACTGGAGAGATAAGATAGCGTATGTGTAGAGCAATCGCAAGCAGAGAGGGGGCTGAGGGCCCTTAGTCTGCTGCCCTTCTCCCTCTTTACCTAGATCCACCCCCCCCCCCGTCCTCTTCCTCCTACTTCTCCTCTTCAGCCCTCCTGCTCCTGCCCTGGTGGACGGAGTCTTGTCGACTCTGGGTGCCATTGTCCGCACACTTTCTGGTTAGAATGGTGAGAGCTTGTGTTAATGGCTGGCGACGCTAGGGGCCTCCTCATCCTTGGCCCTCATACTCTCCCTCGCCTCCTCACTGCCTCTCATACCTGCTGGCTTATACACTCATACCTTCACTCCCCTCACTCCTACGCCTACTCTCACTCTCCTCTATTCCTCTACATCCTTTCCTGGGAGTAAAACTTTACTAATGACCAATCGGTCAACCTTCAGTAAAGTTAGTGTCATAATATTACATGATTTTACTTTGGAAAATGTAGCTATTGTCCACCAGTCCACCACCCCACCCCCCCGGAGGCCACGAACCACCCCCAGGGGACCACCAACCACCCCCAGGGGACCATCAACCACCACCAGGGGACCATCAACCACCCCCCCAGGGCTGGTTGATGGTTGCACCTGTCACGTCCAACATACCGACCGCGTGTCTCCACTACACGCGCTGCCTGATCGGTAATAGCTCTTTCCCCTCCTCCTCCTCCCCTCTTCCTACCCCAGGCCTCTTTCCCTCCACCTACCCCGGGCCTCCCCCTTTCTTCCCCCTCTACTTCGCTGCTCCCTCCACCAGTCAACAACCACACAGTTGGCAGGAGCAAGCATGGGGTAGGTGCGGCGGCTCCTGCTCTCCCTATCACCCACCACCATCACCACAACACCCACGCCAAGGGTGAAGCGGGGAAAATTAGGATAAGGGAGGGGTGAGGATAGGCGATGAAAAGAGAAAAGCATGGAGAGGATAAACATGAGAGAGGTAGGGGTAGGGGAGGAGGAGGAATGAGCATACGAGGCTGTTTAGTGTGTTATTTGAGTATGCTTACCTCTTAGAGGGGGGGGAGGGAGGGGGGCCAGGGGGGGCAGGGAGGGGGGCCAGGGGGGGGGCAGGGGGCCAGGGGGGGGGCAGGGAGGGGGGGGCAGGGGGGGGGCCAGGGGGGGGTCTCTGGTGAAGGGGGAAGGGGGGGGAGAGGAGGAGGTAAAGCACAGGCTGACGCTGGCAGCATGGCGGGCTAAGGCCGGGGAGATCCTCTAAATCAACACGGGGAACAAATATCAATTACATTTGTGGCGTTTACATTGGCATGTTCACGTCCCGCCCACGCCCACTACGTCCCTGCCTACCACGGCCGAGACTTCGAACTCCACCAACCCTTCTTCTCCACACGTGTTTCTCCTCTCCTCTCTTCTATCTCACCGGTTATTATGGTCTACCTTACTTCACCACCTAGACCCCCCCCCCTTCTTCTCTCTTCTATCTCACCGGTTATTATGGTCTACCTTACTTCACCACCTAGACCCCCCCCCTTCTTCTCTCTTCTATCTCACCGGTTATTATGGTCTACCTTACTTCACCACCTAGACCCCCCCCCCCTTCTTCTCTCTTCTATCTCACCGGTTATTATGGTCTACCTTACTTCACCACCTAGACCCCCCCCCCCTTCTTCTCTCTTCTATCTCACCGGTTATTATGGTCTACCTTACTTCACCACCTAGACCCCCCCCCCCCTTCTTCTCTCTTCTATCTCACCGGTTATTATGGTCTACCTTACTTCACCACCTAGACCCCCCCCCCCCCTTCTTCTCTCTTCTATCTCACCGGTTATTATGGTCTACCTTACTTCACCACCTAGACCCCCCCCCTTTCCTCTTTCCCCAATCCACCCCTCCTCCAATCCATCCACTAATCCACCATCTTTCTCTGTTTTGCCTGTATCTTTCCATTTGACCTTCCTGATTTCCCCTACACCTTGAGGCCCTCTCTGACAATTTCAACACCTATTTACCTATTTCCAACCTTTTCGGAACTCTCGACGCTTTCATACAGGGCCAGGTAAGTGAGGAGGAAGGTGTGAGGAGGAGGGGGTGAGTAGAAAGATGAGGTGCAGGAGAAGGGATCCCGTATGACATCTGGGAAAAATTCCCTCACACACACACTAAAAATCAATCAGTTAATTAACCTCTGGTTATCCAGACCCCCAATCTGGAAACCTGGTCAGAGTCCGGGCCGCGGGGGCATTGATCCCTGGAAGCAACGCAAGGTAACTGCATTTATTCATTCTTTCTCTCTCTCTCTCTCTCTCTCTCTCTCTCTCTCTCTCTCTCTCTCTCTCTCGCTCGCGGTGTTTTCCAATTTAGAGAGGGTCAAAAGCCCCTTTTAACCAAATGGAAACCTATTTCAAGATAACACGACAGCCCCTTTACTTAATAGAAATCGATTTATCTATTTACGGCATCAAAGGTGTATGTGGGACTTTCTGCACCTACTGAAAGTCCATTTCCGGATCTGGATTCCCGAAGGAAGTCCAAGAGCCTAGACCACACCTGGGGTGAGCTCCGGGCCAGTCCACCCCAAGTCCGGCCAGGGGAGGGAAATTATCACCACACCACTGTGATGGCTACGTCCTGCACGCCACAACAGTCTCGTTAATCATGCCAGCAAATCACCAAACCTGAACATTGACCTCTGGAAACCATCAAACATTAACATTAGACAAAAATGTAGGTTGGTGGTCCCACAGTTGAAGGTCCACTCAGTAAACCTCACCCAAATGATTAATAGTTGTGTACTGTATGGATCTATGAGCCCCTTGAGGGACATTAAATAGACGAGGGTAGAATAGACGAGGGTAGAATAGACGAGGGTAGAAATAGACGAGGGTAGAAATAGACGAGGGTAGAAATAGACTAAGCTACTTAAGCCTTTTGAGATGTATTACACTACCTCAATAAACTTATTTGAACTTAAATTTCAGCCAATTCAAATTTCCTCAATCCCCAAACTTGGGTGGGGGTGGGGGGGTGGAATGGATGACCCCATTCTATCTCTAGTCACACCGCCTCGTCCATTAAACCCCCAAACCCCACAACTTCGTGACCTCATTCATCCCCCGCCTCCCCTTTAATCGCAACCCACCTTGCAGGCTAACTACAAGGGAGGGGAGAAGAGGGGATAGGAGGGGAGGGACGACAACACTACCCCTCGCCGGTGGTGTAATCAGCATGGACTGATTAACCCTCTTTGGAGGGCCTGTCCAGGCACCCCCTCCCCTTCCCTTACAAACTTACCCTCCCCCTCTCCTTCCTCACTCTCCCCTCCCTCACTCACCCTCCCTCTCCCTCTCACACAGTGTATGTGAAATATAAAAACTAGCAAGTACATTAGAACAAGATGCCCACATATGAAGAGTTCTGGAGTACTGGTCCTCTGAATATTTCAAACTTTGGATTTTTGTTTTTGAGAGGTTAAAGATCTTGTTTTCTTTGGCTTTCGCGGTGGTGCGTGTACCAGGCCTGCAGCTTACCTGTCTCTCACGACACCACACACCACGTCATGGTGGCCTGGCGCGCGTGAGGGGGATACGAACCCACATTGTCCAAAGTTATGTAGATGATGGGACGCCATGTGTTTTAGTTTCAATTATCTGCACTTTTTTTTATGACAATCGTACTATGTGTAATGTTGCCGAAATTCTCTGAAAGGGAGGAATGTCTTGTGTGCCTTTTCGTGTCCACTTGGATTGGGACTGTCAGAAAGGTCTGTAAGGTCAGGTTGGGATTGGGTGGTATAACCTTCCATATATATATATAGATCTCAATATATAGGTAAGACGACAACTCGTCTGTACAGATGCTTACAAATGCACAAACAAGAAAAGCTCCATCCAACAACATATAATGTCTACATATAACAGGATCATCAGCATAGATATCCTAACCAACAGCATGAAATAAAGGTTGGCATGAAATTGATGTTGTTGTATCTTGTGTTACAGCAACACAAGATTAGACATGGCCGAAGCACTACACACAAAACATCACCAACGCACTCTTACGAGGCAGCTCTCACTGGAGTACAGTCCACCAAGACCTGGGACAATATAAGCACACAGAAAGTACAGAAACTTCAGCAGGCCTATTAGCCCATGCGACACCTTACACTTTACTTAAACGAAAATATAAACTGGACACATAAAACGCAGTCAAAGCACTCTATACAACGACAAACCAATGTAACAAATCAGGGAGTAAACCTGTCGGAAAACCTTACCTTCAAATAAGCCAATAAAGTAGATGTCACAGCTGCAAGAAAAATGACAGGTTGGATAGCAAGAACCTTTCAAACCAGAGATGCCGAACCAATAATGATACTCTTCAAGACACTAGTGTCACCCTCTACGGAGGAACATTGTTGCACACTAACAGCCCCATTCAAAGCTGGACGGTCGGGCAGTTTGGGAACATGGGGTGAGGCAGCAGGGGAGGGGGGGGGGGTGAGAAGGGGGTGGGGTTGAGGTGAGGCAGAGGAGGGGGCGGGCAATACTCGAAATATGAAGAGGTGTGAAGAGCAGGACCCTAATCAATAGTAGAGAACACAGGCAGTTAACATTAGTGCTAACCCTTGGGATGGGGGAGGTGGTGGTGGTGCTGGAGATGGAGGGTGGGGGAAGTGCTGGAGATGGGGGGTAGGGGGAGGTGCTGGAGATGGGGGTGGTGGGGGTGGGGGTGGGGAGAGGACTACTGTAGAGCAGGGCATATTGCAGAGCGAGGGAGGAGGCTGGTGGTGGCGGGGCAGCTGCCGCTCGCAAGTGGAGTAGCGAGTCCGCCCGAGCAAACATTGAGACAAACGCTAAAATATTTACTCTCTTAGTTCTTGTGTGGCAAGGCAGCACCGATACCCCCCCCCCCCCTCCCCCCACCCACCAGCCGCACGCCGGTACGTCATGGGCTCGCTCTTACCTCTCCAGGGTTCACCACACATCGTAGGGGCCTCGTAGCCTGGTGGATAGCGCGCAGGACTCGTAATTCTGTGGCGCGGGTTCGATTCCCGCACGAGGCAGAAACAAATGGGCAAAGTTTCTTTCACCCTAAGTGCCCCTGTTACCTAGCAGTAAATAGGTACCTGGGAGTTAGTCAGCTGTCACGGGCTGCTTCCTGGGGTGTGTGTGTGTGTGTGGTGTGGGGAAAAAAAAGAAAAAAAAAGTAGTTAGTAAACAGTTGATTGACAGTTGAGAGGCGGGCCGAAAGAGCAAAGCTCAACCCCCGCAAAAAACACAACTAGTAAACACACCCTCTTGTCAACCTCCCCCACCCCCCCATCATTTCCCCTTTCCCCCCATTTTTTTCAGGGGAGGAAGTAAAGAGGAAGGAGAGGCATAGGTGAAGGGAAGTATAGAAGTGGGAAATACAGTGAGAGGTATGAAAGCAGGCGGCGGACTGTCCGCCTTGCTGACACGATGTGTGGGTGTTGGCAGCTAAGCTAAGCTGGCTCCCTCTTGTCAGGGAGCTGTGAGTGTGTGAGAGGTTCTTCACATGTGTTTCACCATATATGGATGTATATAGATATACATGAATACTGTACAGCATAGATGAATACTGTGTATTCATAGATGAATACACTATACATGAATACTGTGTAGCATTCATATACACACACTCCGATGAGTGTGTGTATATAAATCCTACACAGTATTTCCCCCCAACCACACACTCATCTAGCCACCCCACCACAATACACACCCCCTCCACCCCAATACCCACCCCCTCCACCTCAATACCCGCCCCCCTCCACCTCAATACCCGCCCCCCTCCACCCCAATACCCGCCCCCACCACCCAACTGCGGACACCCAAGCAGTCGGTCGACAAGATCTCAACTGCAAATTCATTCAAGTTTTGGTGTATTAGTGCGAGCAGAGGTGCGGCTGCAACTTTTGTATACACGGCTGGAGTGGGGCGGGGAGGGTTGCTTTCTTCCCACACTCCCGTCCTGCAAATGAACTGTTGCAGATTGTACACACACCAAAAATGAGGGAAGAAATTGAGACGTGCAAGCGCGCGCGCGTGTGTGTGTGTGTGTGTGTGTGTGTGTGTGTGTGTGTGTGTGTGTGTGTGTGTGTGTGTGTGTGTGTGTGTGTGTGTGTGTGTGTGTGTGTGTGTACGCACCTAGTTGTGCTTGCGAGGGTTGAGCTCTGGCTCTTTGGTCCCGCCTCTCCACCGTCAATCAACAGGTGTACAGGCCCCTTGTGTTAAATAGCCTGTTCTTTATCAACCCTGTCGATTATCTTGAGAATCTTGAATGTGGTGATCATGTCCCCCCTAACTCTTCTGTCTTCCAACGAAGTGAGGTTTAATTCTCGTAGTCTCTCCTCATACCTGTCAGCTCGGGTACTAGTCTGGTGGCAAACCTTTGAACCTTTTCCAGTTTAGTCTTATGCTTGACTAGATATAGACTCCAGGATTGGTCTGATATGTGGTATATAATGTTCTGAAAGATTCCTTACACAAGTTTCTAAAGGCCGTTCTTATGTTAGCCAACCTGGCATATGCTGCTGATGTTATCCTCTTGATATGAGCTTCAGGGGACAGGTATGGCGTGATATCAACCCTCATATGTGTGTGTACTCACCTAGTTGTACTCACCTAGTTGTGTTTGCGGGGGTTGAGCTCTGGCTCTTTGGTCCCGCCTCTCAACCGTCAATCAACAGGTGTACAGATTCCTGAGCCTATCGGGCTCTGTCATATCTACACTTGAAACTGTGTATGGAGTGAGCCTCCACCACATCACCCCCTAATGCATTCCATTTGTCAACCACTCTGACACTAAAAAAGTTCTTTCTAATATCTCTGTGGCTCATTTGGGCACTCAGTTTCCACCTGTGTCCCCTTGTGCGTGTTCCCCTTGTGTTAAATAGACTGTCTTTATCTACCCTATCAATCCCCTTCAGAATCTTGAATGTGGTGATCATGTCCCCCCTAACTCTTCTGTCTTCCAGCGAAGTGAGGTTTAATTCCCGTAGTCTCTCCTCGTAGCTCATACCTCTCAGCTCGGGTACTAGTCTGGTGGCAAACCTTTGAACCTTTTCCAGTTTAGTCTTATCCTTGACTAGATATGGACTCCATGCTGGGGCTGCATACTCCAGGATTGGCCTGACATATGTGGTATACAAAGTTGTGTGTACTCACCTATATGTACTCACCTATATGTGCTTGCAGGATCGAGCATTGACTCTTGGATCCCGCCTTTCTAGCTATCGGTTGTTTACAGCAATGACTCCTGTCCCATTTCCCTATCATACCTAGTTTTAAAAGTATGAATAGTATTTGCTTCCACAACCTGTTCCCCAAGTGCATTCCATTTTTCTACTACTCTCACGCTAAAAGAAAACTTCCTAACATCTCTGTGACTCATCTGAGTTTCCAGTTTCCACCCATGTCCCCTCGTTCTGTTATTATTACGTGTGAACATTTGATCTATTTCCACTTTGTCAATTCCCCTGAGTATTTTATATGTCCCTATCATATCTCCTCTCTCCCTTCTTTTCTCTAGTGTCGTAAGGTTCAGTTCCTTCAGCCGCTCTTCATATCCCATCCCTCGTAGCTCTGGGACAAGCCTCGTCGCAAACCTCTGAACCTTCTCCAGTTTCTTTATGTGTTTCTTCAGGTGGGGGCTCCATGATGGCGCGGCATACTCTAAGACGGGTCTCACGTAGGCAGTGTAAAGCGCCCTAAAAGCTTCCTCATTTAGGTTTCTGAATGAAGTTCTAATTTTCGCCAGTGTAGAGTACGCTGCTGTCGTTATCCTATTTATATGTGCCTCAGGAGTTAGATTAGGTGTCACATCCACTCCCAGGTCTCTTTCTCGAATCGTTACAGGTAGGCTGTTCCCCTTCATTGTGTACTGTCCCTTTGGTCTCCTGTCACCTGATCCCATTTCCATAACTTTACATTTACTGGTGTTAAACTCCAGTAGCCATTTCTCTGACCATCTCTGCAGCCTGTTTAAGTCCTCTTGGAGGATCCTACAATCCTCGTCTGTCACAACTCTTCTCATTAATTTTGCGTCATCTGCAAACATCGACATGTATGATTCCACTCCTGTAAACATATCATTTACGTAAATTAGAAAGAGGATTGGTCCCAGCACCGATCCTTGAGGTACTCCACTTGTTACTGTTCGCCAGTCCGACTTTTCGCCCCTTACCATTACCCTCTGGCTCCTTCCTGTTAGGTAGTTCTTCACCCATACTAGGGCCTTTCCGCTTACTCCTGCCTGCCTCTCAAGTGTACAAAGTATACAAAGTTGGTATACAAAGTTGTGTGTGTGTGTGTGTGTGTGTGTGTGTGTGTGTGTGTGTGTGTGTGTGTGTGTGTATTCATATAGTTGTATTGACCTAGTTGTGCTTGCGGAGGCTCTTTCGGCCCGGTTCTCAATTGTCAATCAATCGACTGTTACTACTTTTTTCTCACACACACACACACACACACACACACACACACACACACACACACACACACACACACACAGGAAGCAGCCCGTAACAGCTGTCCCAGGTACCTATTTACTGCTTGGTAACAGGCACATCAGGCTGAAAGAAACTCTACCCATTTGTTTGTATGTATGTATGCGCTTATCAGTGTGCGTGTATGATGGCTATAAGGTATAGCTCTTGATCGTCACCTCTTAGCTATCAGGAACCTTCCATATATATACACACACCTGTGGGTGGGTTGGAGGAGTTTCTGTACTCACCCAGTCCGGCCCAGGGCCAGGCTTGGAAGGGAGAGCTTGGTCCAACAGGCCGTCTGGTGCCGAATCGGATCATAAGGCAGTGCCTGCGCGCGGCCCTGTCACCCCTCACGCAAAGTTGCATAGAATAAAAGTCAGGGGAGGTTTGGAATGGGAGGGGGGGGAGGGTGTCTTTTCTTGGGTTTAATAATGATAATAATAATAGTCAAGGGTGAGGGGGGGAGGGTGAAGGGGGTGGGGGAGGCGAGTATTGAGACGCGTGGAGTACTTGGGTGGTATAACTACCAGGGAGGGGGGGGGGGGGCCCACACAGCCCACACAAAGACGGTCCCTGGCGTCTACACCCCTACCCCTTCCCGGCCCACTCACAAAATATATACACTCACACATAAATTCATTCTTTGCCTCTCATTCAGATCCGCGCAGCCACAAATTGCAAGCGGGCTAACGCAAATTCCACCGCCAGTTTCATGTTATAGAACCCATACAAATGACTACGCCATTCCTCCTGCCCCCACCCCCCATTCATACCCCCCACACACACACGCCCACCACCCCTCCCTCTTCCACAACCATCCCTCCCCCTCCCACAATCACGCCCAACACCCCCTCCCCCTCCCTGCCTCTCACACCGGGGGCCGGTGGCTAAGTAGACAGCACGCTTGATACGTAGTCCGGGGTTCGATTCCCGGCGGCGGCGGAAACAAATGGTCAGAGTTTCTTTCACCCTGATGCTCCCTGTTATCTAGCAGTAATTAGGTACCTGGGAGTTAGACAGCTGTCACGAGCTGCTTCCTGTGGGTGTGTGTGGGTGTGAAAAAAATATTAGTTAGTAACAGTTGATTGACAGTTGTAGAGGCAGTCCGAAAGAGCAGAGCTCAACCCCCGCAAGCACAACTAGGTGAATACAACCACGCCCACCACCCTCCCCCTCCCACAACCACCCCCTCCCCCCCTCCCCCAACCTGTGTCCCTTTTCCTGTGCCAAGTTATATTTCTGCAGAATTTTCAACATTATGTGGTCGTGTGCGTTTGTATGACTTAAGGGTTTAGCTGGGCGGGTGGAGGGGGGGGGGGTTACGACCCCTCCCTCCCCCCCCTCAATAATGTGGCACACTGTGGGTGTGGATCACAACACCCACCTCACACACCCTGTAAACCATCGCCCACACGCCAGAAAAATGGTTTATTGCCTCCACCTATAGAGCAGAGACGGAGGAATCTTGGCTAGTTCTGTTTAGTGTTCTTGGGGTGCAGGGGTGTGGTGCAGGGGGTGTGGTGCAGGGGTGTGTGGTGCAGGGGTGTGTGGTGCAGGGGTGTGTGGTGCAGGGGTGTGTGGTGCAGGGGTGTGTGGTGCAGGGGGGTGTGGTGCAGGGGTGTGTGGTGCAGGGGTGTGTGGTGCAGGGGTGTGGTGCAGGGGGTGTGGTGCAGGGGTGTGTGGTGCAGGGGTGTGTGGTGCAGGGGTGTGGTGCAGGGGTGTGTGGTGCAGGGGGGTGTGGTGCAGGGGTGTGGTGCAGGGGGTGTGGTGCAGGGGGGTGTGGTGCAGGGGGGTGTGGTGCAGGGGTGTGGAGCAGATAATGGTGGTAGTGGTGGTACAAAGGAAGGGGGTGCTGTACAAGGGGAGATGGTACGGGTGGGGGGGGGGTTACCTTACCTTGCGGTTACCTTGCAATAATTTCAGGGCTCAACGTCCCCGGGGGCCCTGTCCCCGACCAGGCCTCCTGGTCAACCAGGCTGTTGGACTCTGCTGCTCGCAGGTTCTAACAGCCAGATCACAACCATAGACCTCAAAGAATATTCCACAATTCCCCCCCCCCCTCCTCCACTCAACAGATGAAGTGCTTACAACTCAAGAGGCGCCTGGAGCTGTACTCACCTAATTGTGCTCACCTAATTGTGCTGTGTAATTCACCGCTTGTGTTCTTCAGAATCTATCTGCTTGATGGGGTTCTGGGAGGAGTTCTACTCCCCCGAGCCCGGCCCGAGGCCAGGTTACCATGAGGCGCTTCCGGGGCTTAGCGTCCCCGCGGCCCGGTCCTCGACCAGGCCTCCTGGTTGCTGGACTGGTCAACCAGGCTGTTGGACGCGGCTGCTCGCAGCCTGACGTACGAATTAAAGTATCCTCTTAATCTATCCACCATCTGTCAGTGTTGGCTACTAATCACATGGCCCTGTATCTAAGGTATCTAGTGCTTACAAACGTTAAGAAAACAAAACAGGAACGATTCAAGCATCACGAACAATGAAGAACTAATCAGTAAAATTGACTAAATACTCAGATTACACTCATAAAACGAAACAAAAACAGGTAATATAATATAAACACGTAAAATACAATAAATAATATTGACCTCACAAGTCCAGCCTGGCCTCGGGCCGGGCTTGGGGAGTAGAAGAACTCCCAGAACCCCATCAACCAGGTACCAACCCCATCAACCAGGTATCAACCAGGTACCATACAACCTACCAAACGGGAGGCGCTCTTTAGGGGACAAGTTCAACAATAAAGGCATTAACCGAGTCAAATTAGCGTAGAGCTAGGAGCAAACAGCCCTTCGTGGGGGGACTGTCCTATGCCCTGAAACTCTCCCCACACGACTAAAAACATTAGCTGTTGAGGCGTAAGATATCTGCATGAAATGTGTTTTTCTTCGCGGAAGATCAAAAGACAGACAGACTCATAAAACGCAGACCACACAAAAGAAGGGAAATTACAACCGAAGAGCTCAATAACGCGAACATATACGGACAGTAATTAACAAACCCCGGAAGATTTTTAGGAACAGAGCAGAAGCATAATACCTTGAGTATAATTGGAGTATACCTAGAGTGAGTTCTAAGAGGTCTTCTAACTCCCCAAGCCGGGCCCGAGGCCAGTCTTTACTTGTGATAACTTGGTCCACCAGGCTGTTGTTTGGAGCAGCCCGAAAGCCCACGTACCCACTACTGCCTGGTTGATCTGACACTTCTTGCAGGACCGTGTCTACCTTTTTCTTGAACACACCTCATACCAGACGATAGCAATGCAAATGGAACGAAAACAAATAGAAGAGAGATGAAAATATCAGAGCTCTACGGTTATTCAATCTACTCCCACCAATTGTAAGACGTATTACTGAAATACATCTTCATGCATTCTTCATCTTCATGTCAACAGGGAAGTTCCTTCAGGAAGTGCCAGATCAGCTGGGTTGTGATGGATGTGGGCCTGCAGGTCGCAGGAAGCAACAGCCAGAACACAACAGATCTTTACCGGGGTTCAGCACAAAGCACTGGTCCCAGGCCGGTCTGGTAAAGTCAAAATTTTCAAAGTGACTACTGATAAATGCAGGGTCTTAATAGTTGTGACAGGGTGGTGGTGGTACAGGGTGCAGCTGCAGGGTGGTGGTGGTACAGGGTACAGCTGCAAGGTGGTGGTGGTACATGGTACAAAACACAATCAAATGTACCCATAGTAGGAAAACAGCATGTAAAGGAATTTGGGAATAATAATGTCTGACGACCTAACGTTTAGGGAGCATAACCAAGCAAATATTGCGTCAGCCAGAAAAATGATAGGATGGATTACGAGAACTTTCAAATCCAGGGATCCCATCACAATGGTTGTACTCTTCAAGTCACTTGTGTTGTCCCGTCTTGAGTACTGCTCAGTACTCACTGCCCCCTTCACAGCAGGAGAGACTGCTTGAAATAGAGGGAATACAGAGAACATACACGGTAAGCATTGACGCAATAAAGCACCTAAATTATTGGGATCGTCTCAAAGCTCTCCAAATGAACTCACTAGAAAGAAGACGAGAGAGATATCAAATAATATACACCTGGAAGATACTGGAGGGCTAAGTACCAAATCTACACAGTAAAATAACAACATACTGGAGTGAACGATATGGAAGGCAATGCAGAATAGAACTAGTGAAGAGCAGAGGTGCCATAGGCACAATCAGAGAACACTGTATAAACATCAGAGGTCCACGGTTGTTCAACGTCCTCCCAGCGAGCATAAGAAATATTGCCACAACAACCGTGGACATCTTCAAGAGAAGACTAGACATTTTTTTCAAGGAGTGCCGGACCAACCGGGCTGTGGTGGGTATGTGGGCCTGCGGGCCGCTCCAAGCAACAGCCTGTTGGACCAAGTTATCACAAGTCAAGCCTGGCCTCGAGCCTGGCTTGGGGAGTAGAACTCCCAGAACCCCATCAAGCAGGTATCAGGCAGGTGGTGGTGCAGGAGCAGAAGCAGGGTGGTGGTGGTGGTGGTGGTGATGGTGGTGATGGTGGTGATGGTGGTGATGGTGGTGATGGTGGTGGTGATGGTGGTGGTGATGGTGGTGGTGATGGTGGTGGTGGTGGTGATGGTGGTGATGGTGGTGGTGATGGTGGTGGTGGTGGTGGTGGTGGTGGTGGTGGTGGTGGTGGTGGTGGTGGTGGTGGTGGTTGTGGTGGTGGTGGTGGTGGTGGTGGTGATGGTGGTGGTGGTGGTGATGATGGTGATGGTGGTGATGATGGTGGTGATGGTGGTGGTGGTGCAGGGTAAGGTGGTTGTCTGGTATTAACGCTGCCAGACTAGAAACATTGGGAAAATATTACACAATTAACGAGCGAGGCATTTGTACAGTCCCTCCTAAAACCCTTTTCCTGTTCTACCTTGCGTTTGAATGGGTAGGCGGGCGGAGTGGGCGGGCGCTGGGGGACTGTGAGCCTGGCGGGCGGGCGGCGTAAGGGCGGGACTGGCCTGGCCCCAGCCCTCACGATGAAGGAGGTGCAGCGGTTCACGGTTTAATGGTCCCCCTGTATACCTCCTCCACACGGCGCATGAATGGTTGGCCCGGCCACCATCCTGCCTCTAGAGTGCTGTTGCCGCTATTTCCCTTCCAAGGCCATTATGCACGCCCACGCCCACAATGGCCCGCCCGGCCACTGCTCCAAGCCCGCAATGCTTCAAGCCTGGTGGCCGGGCGGGCGCAATGCTCCAAGCCTGGCTACTGCTCCAACCCTGGCTACTGCTCCAACCCTGGCCACTCCTCCAAGCCCACCAATACTAACACTCCCCTCGCCGACCACTAACAACACGCCTATATAACCAACCCTCTTAACTAATGCACTGTCAACACAGCAATCTGTGCAATCATGCATTTGTTTACGCCAGCAGGTTCATGGGGTGGCGCCAGTGAGGAGTACTGCCATCACTGGCTAGCGGAAAGTACACTGCTACTTTCGTTGTGGGGTACCTCTAGCAAGAATCACCACTCTCTTACAGAAAGTACCAGTACCTACCCCCCCCCCCTCTTTCCACAGAGAGTGCCACGAGTCTCTTAAGAGAATTTTAAACTCGTGATACCTTCTGTGGGGTGGAGTGGTACCTTCTGTGTGTGGGTGGAGTGGAACCTTCTGTTGGGTGGAGTGGTACCTTCTGTGTGTGGGTGGAGTGGAACCTTCTGTTGGGTGGAGTGGTACCTTCTGTGTGGGTGGAGTGGTACCTTTTGTGGGGTGGAATGGTACCTTCTGTGTGTGGGGTGGAGTGGAACCTTCTGTTGGGTGGAGTGGTACCTTCTGTGTGTGGGGTGGAGTGGTACCTTCCATGAGAGAAGAGTGGTACTCCTATGAGCCAGGAACCTCGAGTGGTACTTCAGTGAACCAGGTTGGTACCTCCATTGGGGTTCCGAGGATCAGCGCCTCCGCCTCGAGGCCAATAACACGCCGATCTACCAAACTGTTGGTGTATGCATCTCCAACATGCAGGCACAACACCCAGGCTGATATCAGGTGTGCACATTGTGGCTTTACATCAAAGACACGTTGTAAAGGATCTTACCTACCTTGAGGTAAGCTACCTTCAGGTGCTTCCGGGGCTTAGTGTCCCCGCGGCCCGGTCGTCGACCAGGCCTCCTGGTTGCTGGACTGATCAACCAGGCTGTTAGACGCGGCTGCTCGCAGCCTGACGTATGAGTCACAGCCTGGTTGATCAGGTATCCTTTGGAGGTGCTTATCCAGTTCTCTCTTGAACACTGTGAGGGGTTTGCCAGTTATGCCCCTTATGTGTAGTGGAAGCGTGTTGAACAGTCTCGGGCCTCTGATGTTGATAGAGTTCTCTCTCAGAGTACCTGTTGCACCTCTGCTTTTCAACGGGGGTATTCTGCACATCCTGCCAAGTCTTCTGGTCTCATGTGGTGTTATTTCTGTGTGCAGGTTTGGGACCAGCCCCTCAATTATTTTCCACGTGTAAATTATTATGTATCTCTCCCGCCTGGGCTCAAGGGAGTACAGATTTAGGCTCTTTAGTCGGTCCCAGTAATTTAGATGTTTTACTGAGTGGATTCTAGCAGTAAAGGATCTCTGCACGCTCTCTAGGTCAGCAATTTCTCCAGCTTTGAAAGGGGCTGTCATTGTGCAGCAGTACTCCACTCTAGATAGCACAAGCGTTTTGAAAAGTATCATCATCGGTATAGCATCTCTAGTGTGAAAAGTTCTTGTTATCCAACCTGTCATTTTTCTTGCAGTTGTGACGGCTACTTTATTGTGTTCTTTAAAGGTAAGGTCTTCCGACATGAGTACACCCAGGTCCTTTACATTGCCTTTTCGTTCTATGTTATGATTTGCCTGCGTTTTGTACGTGGTTTCTGTTTTTATATTTTCAATTTTTCCGTATCGCATGAGCTGAAACTTATCCTCGTTGAATACCATATTATTTTCTGTAGCCCATAGAAAGACCTGATCTACATCTGATTGGAGGTTTGCCGTGTCCTCTATGTTGCCAACTCTCATGAAAATCCTAGTGTCATCTGCAAAGGATGATACAGTGCTATAGGTTGTGTTCTGGTCTATGTCCGATATGAGGATGAGAAAAAGTACTGGAGCAAGCACAGTACCCTGGGGGACTGAGCTCTTCACGGTTGATGGGCTGGATTTTATTTTGTTGACTATTACACATTGGGTTCTGTCAGTCAGGAAATTGTAGATCCATCTGCCTATTTTCCCGGTAATTCCTTTTGAACGCATTTTATGTGCAATAACACCATGGTCACATTTATCAAAAGCTTTTGCGAAATCTGTGTAAATTACATCAGCGTTTTGTTTGTCTTCCATAGCATCTAATGCCATATCATAGTGGTCCAGCAACTGCGACAGG
>NC_091241.1:10372339-10382339 GCF_040958095.1 Procambarus clarkii | reverse complement strand
TCTCTGTATTTGATCTCTGAACTTATAACTGGCTTGTAACTTGATGGGGTTCTGGGAGTTCTTCTACTCCCCAAGCCCGGCCCGAGGCCAGGCTTGTCTTGTGAGAGCTTGGTCCACCAGGCTGTTGCTTGGAGCAGCCCGCAGCCACTGCAGCCCGGTTGGTGCGGCACTTCTCGCAGGAACTTGCTTCTAATTGCTTCTTGAACAAGTCCGTTTTGTTATGTGCTCTAAAGAACCACTTACGATACCTGGTTGATACCTGGTTGATGGGGTTCTGGGAGTTCTTCTACTCCCCAAGCCCGGCCCGAGGCCAGGCTCGACTTGTGAGAGTTTGGTCCACCAGGCTGTTGCTTGGAGCGGCCCGCAGGCCCACATACCCACCACAGCCCGGTTGGTCCGGCACTCCTTGGAGGAATAAATCTAGTTTCCTCTTGAAAATGTCCACGGTTGTTCCGGCAATATTTCTTATGCTTGCTGGGAGGACGTTGAACAACCGCGGACCTCTGATGTTTATACAGTGTTCTCTGATTGTGCCTATGGCACCTCTGCTCTTCAGTGCAGTGCTGAACTATCTCCTGCTACCATTTACATGTAGTTTTAACAGAGGAAAACCCAATGCTGGGATTGTGACGTGTGTTTATTGAGAGTAGGGGGTCAATAGTGGTTGTTGGGGTCCACAGGTGACAACGTGGTTGTAGGGGTCCACAGGTGACAACGTGGTTGTAGGGGGTCCACAGGT
Organism: Procambarus clarkii; assembly: GCF_040958095.1. Lineage (NCBI taxonomy): Eukaryota > Metazoa > Arthropoda > Malacostraca > Decapoda > Cambaridae > Procambarus > Procambarus clarkii. The sequence goes on along the minus strand of NC_091241.1, from coordinate 10,381,600 downwards.
GAGAACGTGGTTGTTGGGGTCCACAGGTGAGAACGTGGTTGTAGGGGTCCACAGGTTAGAACGTGGTTGTAGGGGGTCCACAGGTGAGAACGTGGTTGTAGGGGGTCCACAGGTGAGAACGTGGTTGTAGGGGTCCACAGGTTAGAACGTGGTTGTAGGGGGTCCACAGGTGAGAACGTAGTTGTAGGGGTCCACAGGTGAGAACGTGAATGGGAAAAAAATGAATTCATTACATCTGATCAAAAATCATTTTAACACTCTCAATATGTTCGTTTCCGAGAGGTGAAGAGGGGGGGGGGAAGGGGTTGAGGAGGGGAGAAAGGGTGAGGATTCTTTTGTATTTGGTAGGGGTGTGGGGGGGGGGTGAGGGGGGGGCGTGAGGGGGGGGGGTTAACAAGGGGGGGGTTAACAAGGGGGCGGCTTATGTCTCGTGGTGTTGACTGACTGATCAATAATTTACCTGGCGCCCTAACAAGAAATGTATTTCCAAATCTCGGCTGGACTTGCCGATGAGAATCAAAGCGGAGGGGACAGAGCTCTGTAGCCCCAAGAATCATCACAGGCAGTAATTTGTTCTTATTTGGGACTCTTTTTCTCGTACTGTCTGGGGGGGAGGATATGTTGAGGACGGGTGGTGGTGATAGTGGTGGTGGTGGTGGTGGTGATGGTAGTCGTGGTGGTGGTGGTGATGGTAGTCGTGGTGGTAGTCGTGGTGGTGGTGGAGGGGTGACGTGCCATCGATCACCAGCTTGGTAATTGTCTCTAACATGCACCAGTCTGGCCATCACGCACCCACACGCACTCTACTCACACACACACACACACTCATTCATAATTTTAAAACTAGATATAATAGGGAAATGGGACAAGAGTCACTGCTGTAAACAACCGATGGCTAGAAAGGCGGAATCCAGGATGTCAATGCTCGATCCTACAAGCACAAATAGGTGAGTACACACACACACACACACACACACACACACACACACACTGTACTGTGTGAATCTGTACACCAGTTGATTGACAGTTGAGAAGCGGGACCAAAGAGCCAAAGCTCAACCCCCGGAAGCACAACTAGGTACGTACACACACACACCTGCCTCCAACATTCCTCACCTGCTCACCACACACACACACACACACACACACCTGAACCTCCCACACTCCACACCTGCTCACCACACCCCACACCTGCTCACCACACACACACACCTGTACCCCCCACACCTGCTCACCACACACCTGTACCACCACACCTGCCCACCACACAGTCATTGAAGCATCCGGCCACTATCTAGTTCATGAACCACAAAAATGCATAAATTAATTAACAACTGAACCGTCGACAATACGTTTCATTAAAAAATAATTACGGCTATAATCAACATTAGATGTTTATTATAATTAAATGGTTAATAATCGCCGTTATAATAAATAAATATATAAACCAGAATAAGTGACAAAAAAATCATGATATATTGACATGCAAAAATACGTTTAGCCAGATGAAAATACAGTTCAAGATACATTTTTTGCAACTAACTTTGTTTGTACAAACACAAACAAACAAATGCAAACATGTACAGCACAGTGAGCGTGTGTGTGTGTGTGTGTGTGTGTGTGTGTGTGTGTGTGTGTGTGTGTGTGTGTGTGTGTGTGTGTGTGTGTGTGTGTGTGTGTCTCTCTGTCTCTCTCTCTCTCTCTCTCTCTCTCTCTTCTCTCTCTCTCTCTCCCGTTCGTCGCGTGGCCTTAATTAGGAAGTCTCGGCCGAGACCATTTTTATCTTCTACCATTCAACTCGCTGTCTCTCCCTTCCCAATTATCATCGTCTCCTCCCTCTCCTTCTCTCTGTCTGTCTGTCTGTCTGTCTGTCTGTCTGTCTCTCTCTCTCTCTCTCTCTCTCTCTCTCTCTCTCTCTCTCTCTCTCTCTCTCTCTCTCTCTCTCTCCACTCACAGGGCCTCTGCGTGGTCGTATACACCATATCCCTATTTCACATTCCATATTTTACGGTTCCTATTAAATAGCAAGAAGTATTTCTCAATTGAGGAAATTAACTACTAAATAGGGGACGGGGGGGGCAAACTTGCTATTTACAATGGTGACAGCCAATATTACCCAAGCATGGTTACTATTTACAATGGTAACAGCCAATATTACCAAGCATGGTTACTATTTACAATGGTGACAGCCAATATTACCAAGCATGGTTACTATTTACAATGGTAACAGCCAATATTACCAAGCATGGTTACTATTTACAATGGTGACAGCCAATATTACCAAAGCATGGTTACTATTTACATTGGTAACAGCCAATATTACCAAGCATGGTTACTATTTACAATGGTGACAGCCAATATTACCAAAGCATGGTTACTATTTACATTGGTAACAGCCAATATTACCAAGCATGGTTACTATTTACAATGGTAACAGCCAATATTACCAAAGCATGGTTACTATTTACAATGGTAACAGCCAATATTACCAAAGCATGGTTACTATTTACAATGGTAACAGCCAATATTACCAAAGCATGGTTACTTGCTTGATAAACAAACACTATTACGTTTTCACACCCTATTTCAAGGCGGGTCACCTTTGTGTTGGTAGCGGGGATCAATGTCTCCTCGCGGCTCGGTCTCTGGTTAGGCCTTGTGGGTTGACGATTTGGATCACGTTGGTAGGCCGAAGTAGGGACCACACACACAACCACCCACAACAGCCTGACTGATCAGGCAACCCGTCCTCCTCCTCCTAAGGTTTCCCAACGTCAAGAAAACGATCAATTTAAAGTGCCCTTATCCTAACCTACCAAGAGAACCCAAAACAGAAAACGGGAAAACGTCAAAACAGAAAACGTCACTTACGAAGCCAGCCGCTTTCATTTTCTAGTACGACCAATTTTTGGCCTTAGGTAAGCGCATACGATCGAAATGCGGCGTTCTAGAAGTAGAAGTGGGGAGTAGAAGTGGGGAGTAGAAGTGGGGAGTAGACGTCGGGAGTAGAAGTGGGGAGTAGAAGTGGGGAGTAGACGTCAGGAGTAGAACTCCCTCTAGGTACAATCCAGGTACATTATTTAACACCCCCAATTTACCCCAACCTATTAAATACGATTTACCACTCCCTATTAAATACACCAATTCAGAACTCCCAGTTCAATGTCCTAAAATCACTCCCCCCCCCCCACACACACAAGAATATATTCTACAGAAACGGCAAATTTACTAATCCGGATTTCCTGCAAATCCGCCTCGAGTTTTGTTCTGGTTCGACCTCTCACGAACGCATTACCCCGAATCACTTATAATCGCCATTACAACACCTTAAAAATGCGTAATTGGCGCAGTAACTCTCGGGGGACACGCGTTAAACGCAAAATTTTCCAGTTATCCCAAGTTTGCCGGAATATTAGGGGGGGGGGGGGAATTTTGTGGGAGTTCGTCAGCGAGCAGGTGTGGGGGCGCACCACTGGACAGGTGTAGGGGAGCACCACTGGACAGGTGTAGGGGGGCGCACCACTGGACAGGTGTAGGGGGCGCACCACTGGACAGGTGTAGGGGGAGCACCACTGGACAGGTGTAGGGGGAGCACCACTGGACAGATGTGGGGGGGCGCACCACTGGACAGATGTGGGGGCGCACCACTAGACAGGTGTAGGGGGGCGCACCACTAGACAGGTGTAGGGGGGCGCACCACTGGACAGGTGTGGGGGCGCACCACTGGACAGGTGTAGGGGGGCGCACCACTAGACAGGTGTAGGGGGGCGCACCACTGGACAGGTGTGGGGGCGCACCACCGGACAGGCTTGGAGCGCATCAGGGAACACCAGGGAAGGGGGATAAAGCCCCCTCCCACCCCCTTGAAGCCAGCAGTTATCCTGGCGGCTCTTCCCCGACGTATTAATCCAATAGACTTTTTCAGTCTCCTTTTTTTCCCTCTAAGTTTTTTAGATTGTCACTTCCATGGAGGACGTCTCTTGCGCCTCTGGTCACAACCCTTCCCTGATGATAGCCCATGATATCGTGGTGGTTGTGGTGGGAGTTGTGGTTGTGGTGGTAGTTGTGGTTATAGTCTTTACCAATCAGTATCTACAGGGAAGTGAGGTCTGGCTCTCTCTGCCTCGCCTCTTGTCATACATCTTACGATACAATTGAACTATTCTGACGTTTAAATCTCATATACCACTCCATCCATCACCCACCCCGTCCCGGGACAACCTGGCTCAAGTGGTCCAAACTCTCACAAAGCAAGCCTGGCCCCCGGGCCGGGCTTGGGGGAGTAGAACAACTCCCAGACAACCCACTTATACTCCAGGCAAGCCATACAAAGCCTCAATGACACGCTTAGCTTATCACTCCTGTTAAACAAGCAGTGTACAATCAGTAAGTATTGCCTGGTTAAAGAACCGAGGCTGGTATCTCGCAGTAAGAACCACTATGGACCATATGGGGTTCTTCAGGCTTCGGTTCTTCAACCAAACTGGCCGGTTGGTTCCAATACTGGGCGCCTTGACAACCATCCAGCTTAATTCAGCCTAGTGAGGGCCCCATCAACTGTGTAAACACTTTCAACTATAAACAAATCCACAAGGGCCGTGACGAGGATTCGAACCTTCCACAAGGGCCGTGACGAGGATTCGAACCTTCCACAAGGGCCGTGACGAGGATTCGAACCTTCCACAAGGGCCGTGACGAGGATTCGAACCTTCCACAAGGGCCGTGACGAGGATTCGAACCTTCCACAAGGGCCGTGACGAGGATTCGAACCTTCCACAAGGGCCGTGACAAGGATTCGAACCTGCTTTCAACTATATTTTCCATGAAGAGCCAAAGACCATTATTCCAGTCTTAGCCCTGATCAACACGGCTGTAAGCCATGCATCAGTCTGCGAGCAGCGGCGTCCAACAGTCTGGTTGACCAGCTCAGCAGTAACCAGGAGGCCTGGTAGGAGAGAGCTGACCGTGGGACCCCACCCAACCCCCCACCACAAGGTAAATGGTACAAAGTGTGTTATGTTAGCGACAGTGAGAGAGAGATATTCCGGCTGAAAAGTGACCAGCTGGGAGAAGCTTGCTAGCAGTGCACACACACATACTTCTGGGTCCCGTATCTCGGAATATATATATATAGAGTTTTTCCAAATCTGTCTTACCTGGAGCCCAACGTAAGCCAGTCAACTTACGTAAGCCAGTCAACACACGGTTACCACACATTCCTGACTGTTTTACACAGGTCAGTCCGGACTGTGAACCGGACCCAGCGAGCTACGCTAGAAATCAATGGACAACGAGAGGCAGAAACCTGTAGGAGTGGCGAATATCCACTCGGCTGGTCAAAGGCATCTAGGCAAAGGGATGCCAGACTATTTGCTCCAATTCTGATAACTTCAGTTGAGCGATATTGGCATTACCTACTGGACGGACGGACGGACGGACCGACGGACGGGCATTGTTGACGGAAAGCTCACTCAGGCGATGGCCCCAGCTGGTCACTGGAAAGTCATCAGCTGGGCACAATGGTACACATGCCCACGTATATACTGGCACACCCACACATGCCCACCCCCACACACAACCCTGGCACCCATCCCGCGAGCATACAGCGCTAGCAACAAAGGCAACGTTCTATAACCAGCCAATTCCGATGCATAAACTTGTCAGGGGCTCAGAGAGATGAAACGTTAGCAAAGGCAAAGGCAGAGGAAGAGGAACTGGATTGGGGGGGGGGGGGGATCATGGGGGTGGTGGGGGATCATTGGGGTGGGGGGGGGAGGGGAGGATGAGGTGGACAGGAAAACGTCTGCTGGCGGCTGGCCGAGCAGAACCATCCAACCATACTTAATGAAGATATTGTTACGGGTACACGGAACACCAGTCACACACCTTCCACACCTGCAGCACACCTGGTTCTGGGAGTTCTTCTACTCGCCAAGCCCGGGTCGGAGCCAGGCTTGACGTGTGAGAGTTTGGTCCACCAGGCTGTTGCTTGGAGCGGCCCGCAGGCCCACATATCCACCACAGCCCGGTTGATCAGGCACTCCTTGAAGCAAACTATCCAGTTTTTTTCTTGAAGACTTCCACCTTTGTTCCGATAATATTTCTTATACTCGCTGGGAGAACAGTGAACAGCCGTGGACCTCTGACGTTCATACAGTGTCGTCTGTGCCTATGGCACCTCTTTTCTTCACTAGCGCCATTCTGCCTTTCCTGCTACATCGTTCACGCCAGTATGTTGTTATTCTATTGTGGTGAGTGCTTCTACAACCTCCCATGAAGGAGCAGAGGTTGTGGGTTGTGGGCGACGGAGCTGAGGACAGGAGTGGCAAAGGTGGAGTGAGGGACAGAGTCGTGTCCCTGTCTCTTCACACCTCACCGCCCTCTTTACAACCCCCACAACCACCCTCACACACCCCCCACAACCACCCCTCACTCCCCCATGCCCACCTACGCCCGTGACGCAGCGCACACACACACACGTACAGGGTCTCCCATTGACCAGTCTAAGGTGAAAAGCAAGAGGCTCCAAGGTCACGCACAGGTAAAATCTAGATTTCTGGATGTATTTTCTCGGTTCGAATTCCTCAAGGGGAACTCTAACACAAAAGGCAGCTGTGTTCGAATTCACGGTGGAGATGGGGGGGGGGGGAGGAGAGATGATGGTGACGGGGAGAAGAGATGATGGTGAGGGGGAGGTGGTGATGGTGAGGGGGGCAGGAGTGATGGTGGGCGTCTTGGCCCTGTTACATCTCTCTGAATAACTGAGATGAGAGCGAGACAGCAGAAGGCTCTCAGGAGCGCATACCGCCAGAAGGACTACTCCCCAAGCCCCGGCCCGCCTTATGACAACTTGGTCCAACAGGCTGTTGCTTGGAGCGGCCCGCAGGCCCACGTATTCACTACACCCTGGTTGGTCCGGCACTTCTTGCAAGAACTTGTCGAAGTGCCTCTTGCATACATCCACACTTTGTTCCGGCTATATATATTCTAATGCTTGCTGGGAGGGCGTTGAACAGCTGTGTGGACCTCTGATGTTCAGATAGTGTTCTCTGACTGTGCCTATGGCACCTCTACTCCTCACAGGTTCTATTCTGCATTTCCTTCCGTACATTTCGCTCCAGTATGTTGTTATTCTACTGTGCAAATTCGGCACCTGGCCGTCTAAATTAGTATCTTCGATGTATATATTATTTTATACCTCTCTCGTCTCCTTTCCAGAGAGTACATTTTGAGAGCTTGCGCACACACTCTCTGAGAGCTCTCTGCACACTATCCTCTTCAAACTGCCGGCACGAAACTGTTACAGGCTCAAACACAATGTTGCAGGAATGTTAAATACTGTACAAATTAATACCACCACTGCGAGTCTTTCTACGAGTGTGTCCTATATCTACTTATCTACACACAGTCACGCCCCAACGTTCACGCTGTCCGTATCTACTTATCTACACACAGTCACGCCCCAACGTTCACGCTGTCCGTATCTACGCAGTCACTGCCCCTCAGAGTAGTGGATGTCTTGATCATATCACCTCAATACGATATGATGTTATCTTGGTCATATACAAAGTATTGAGAGACCTTGCTACCTCTCGTTCATAATAACCTCTACAGTTTAGAACTTTCTCCAAGAGTTGGAGGCCTAGTCGACGACCGGGCCGCGGGGTCGCTGAGCCCCGAAGTCACCTCAAGGTGACGACCCAAGACGCCCAGGAGTCACAGCCTTAAGCAACCCACACTTGAACAACTCCATCCCCCCCCCCCAAAAAAAAAAAAAATCGGGGCCCACGACCTGAAGCTCGACCCTGCAAACTCAACAACAAGTGTAATAACCCGAGAGATTGTTGTTGTTGTTATAGATGCACCTACTCGCAACAAGTTCCAAGTAGCCTATGGTGAGCTACGGGCTATGGTGAGCCCGTAGTGGACTTACCCGGCACAGGAGCGGGGCAGTGCGATAGGAGAAACCCCCCCCCCCCAAGAGAAACTTAGGCCTACCTATAAAGACCACAAAAGGGGGGGGGGTAGGGAGGGCCCCCGGGTCATGAAGGAAGTCAATGAGAAGCAATAGGTCGCAGGGATAAGGAGACAGCGTCGTGGTCCGGGAACCCCGCGGATGAGCCTCACAATGATTCAATGAAATCGACGGCGAGAGCAAGACAAATAAGCAATGACTGGACGGATGGTAATCTAACTGATAAAAAGCCAACATTGCTCTACGCTTCACTGACGAGAGGAGAGGGAGAGGGAAGAGGGGGGGGGGAGTGGATGGGAAGGGAAGGAGGTATAGACAGCTGAAGATATGAGAGAAGGTGAGAATAGGAAACAGGTTAAGAGGATGGAAGGAGAAGATGCACTGAGAAGAGGAAGAAAGGAGGGGGAAGAAATGTTGAGGAAACGTGGATAAAAATTAAGGGGAGATGATAGGATCCAAGGAGGAGAATAAGAAGGAGGAGGAGGAGGAGGATTATAAAGAGTGAGAATGCTGTAAGATGTACACAAGAGCAATAGACAAGAGGGACAACCTTCAACCACCTAAAAAGACGTCGTCTTGGCCCATCACACGAGAAACAGAAGACGGAAATCTTACTTCTGGAAGAAGATGATGGCCTCTGAAGGAGGGCATGGGCCCTAGGAGGAGGAGGTCCAACGACCAATTAGGCGAGTCATTGTCACCATCGTTACAGCCAAGACACTAACACCAGCAGCTGCTTCACAATATGCAAATTAGACGGTGGCCAGTGATCAGTATCCAGTTATGAAAAGCGCGAGAGTGGAGACGTCAGCTACCTAAATAAGACCAGGGGTCAGATTCACGAAGCAGCTACGCAAGCACTTACGAACCTGTCCATCTTTTCTCAATCTCTGGCGGCTTTGTTTACAATTATTAAATAGTTGATGACCTCCGAAGCACCAGGAGGCTGTTTATAACAATAGCAACAGTTAATTGGCAAGTTTTCATGCTTGTAAACTGTTTAATACATGTAAACAAGGCCGTCAAAGATTGAGGAAAAGATGTACAAATTCGTAAGTACTTGCGTAACTGCTTCGTGAATCTGGCCGCAGGACGACCAGCCACGGCTGCCAGCTCCATGACAGTAGCACCATGGTGCACGGCCTGCACCGTACTGCCCCTTCACACGGTATAACATGCAACACGTTATGCAATATACTATCTCACCTCGTAAGAACAATGTGCAACACTGACAGATCCTGCTACTACCTCCCTTCCCTTCCCCCCTTCCTCTCCCTTTCTCCCCA
>NC_091241.1:10359839-10367339 GCF_040958095.1 Procambarus clarkii | reverse complement strand
TGCATAATGGAGGAGGCGAGAGAGTGCGCAAGTGGCTGGAAAAGTGCTCACCTTAAGCCGATTAGCGCCCGTGGTGCTGCTCCCTAGTCAACCCCCCCCCCTTCCACCAACCCTCCCATACCCGTCCCATCCCACACCCGCCCCCATCCACCACATTACCACACCTCCACCACCACCTGCTTGCCGCCACCACACTGCCCCCTCCCTCTCTATCATAGATCTGCAATACAATAATACTACGCTTACTGTAGCCATACCTGCGGCCACACCTGCTACTACACCAGCTGCTGCCTTACCACACCTGCTACCACACCAGCTGCTGCCTTACCACACCTGCTATCAAACCAGCTGCTGCCTTACTACACCTGCTACCACACCAGCTGCTCCCTTACCACACCTGCTACCACACCAGCTGCTCCCTTACCATACCTGCTTCGAAGCCCCACTGAGGATCTGGAGAGAAGGGGGACCAGGCCTACTGGTTGGTTGTCTGGTCAACCAGGCTGTTGGACGCAGCTGTTCGCAGCCTAAGGGATGCATTACAGCCTGGTTGCTGAGTTCCAATTCTACCCCGTCAATCAACCGACATTCAACCAGTTCAACCATTAACCAGCCAACATACCACCAATTCAACCATTAGCCAGGCACCAAAACAACCAGTTCAACCATTAACCAGCGAGACGACCCAGACAACCACCAATCCAAGCATCAACCGACTTTGAAAACCTATCCACCGGAGCAGGCCACAAGTGACCCGCAGACCGGGTGACAACACCACAATCTCCCGCCTCCTATCTCAGGCCCCATCACCCACCACCACCTCCACCACCACACGGCCTAGTGTCCGGGGCCTCCACAGTGCAGATGGAGGAGAGAGAGGGGGGGGGGGAAGTAACGTAAAGAGGCTGTCCACCACCACTACCACACCCCCCCTCGCTTCCTCTCCCCCCCCCCACACTAAGAGTCCCAGGAGAGTTGGTGTGTTCTATAACAAGAGGTTTCCGGTCGCTTCCCACCCCCCCGAGCTGATTACTGACCCGCCACAATCATCGCTAACCACCACCACTATATCGTCACCAACCACCACTATCCCCACCACCACTATCGCCGCGACCACCACTATTCCCCGCCACCACCACTATCGACTCCCACATCTCTGTGGGTATGACTTCCCATATACTGCCAGCTGACTCCGAGGGAATCACCGCCTCTTGGTTGACGTTCCGGTTAACCAGCTTGTTAATCACCGCTGCAAGCAATCTGACCCAAGAACCACAGCCTGGTTGATCACCAAATCCGTGCCTCCCTCCCGTCTTTTCAAAGTCATTTATTTCGGAGTTCAGTTTCGTAACCAGGACCTCAAATGCTTCCAGAGTGGTTGTTTGGCTAGTTGACCAGACCAGCCATCAGTAGGGTTGATCAGGGACAGGGCCGCGGGGACGTTGAGCCCCGAAATCTACGCAAGGTTGCTAGGTGTATTCACCTTCCTTCCAGTTACTCCAGCTTGAAGAGCTCCCGATAACTTTGGGGTTTTATCGAGAGTAATGACGTGAAAACTGGAGAAGTTTTCAAGATTTTGAGAGAGAGAGAGAGAGAGAGAGAGAGAGAGAGAGAGAGAGAGAGAGAGAGAGAGAGAGAGAGAGAGAGAGAGAGAGAGAGAGGAGAGAGAGGAGAGAGAGGAGAGAGAGGAGAGAGGAGAGAGAGGAGAGAGGAGAGGAAGGAGAGAGAGGAGAGAGAGAGAGAGAGAGAGAGAGAGAGAGAGAGAGAGAGAGAGAGAGGAGAGAGGAGAGAGGAGAGAGGAGAGAGGAGAGAGGAGAGGAGAGGAGAGAGAGAGAGAGGAGAGAGAGATCGAGAGATCGAGAGATCGAGATCGAGAGGAGAGAGAGAGAGAGAGACACTACAAGTTTCAGGTGGCGTAACCGGACCAGCCAGGTTGTTATGGTAGTCCCTTCGGGCCACGAAGACCGACAACCTCACAGAGCACGAGACAGTCGGTCACCGGGGCCCGGCCACGGACCAACAGGCTGCCACAACAAGGACCGAAATCAACAACGTGTAACCAACAGGTATTTCTGGCCCTCATTATAGTGTCCTCAACGTGCCGTCATCCTTGGTCCGACACGTTTCGCGCGCACTTCGGACAGTTGCGTGTCCGAAGTGACAGTTACCCAACCGCTTGGGGCTGGACGGTAGAGCGAGGGTCTCGCTTCATACAGGTCGGCGTTTAATACCCGACCGTCCAAGTGGCTAGGTACCATTTACCCCCCCCCCCCCTCCCCTCCAGTCCCATCTCAAATCCTTATCCTGATCCCTTCCAAGTGTTGCATAGTCCTAATGGCTTGGCGCTTTCTTCTCACAGTTCTCTTCCCTTCTTACACACACACGCGCGCGCACGCACGCACGCAGTACCTGTTATCCTTGTTATTCTCAAGAACATTGGCTCCAGTGTAATTGTATGGGGAACAGCTTTATATATCTTCCCCCAATTCCCCCCCCCACACACTCCTTCCCCTCCCCCTCGTGCCTCCCCACACCTCCCCTCTCCCCCGTGCCTCCCCCTCTCCCTCGTGCCTCCCCCACTCCTCCCCTCTCCCCGGGGCGTGGCGGGGGAGAAACACCAGTGAGAGCCATAAAGACCACCTCCCCCTGCTCTCAACACTCCCTACAAAACACGTGGAAATATTATTATTAAAGTAGGATTGGCTCCCCCCGCCCCCCTCCCCCCACCACACTCTGGTTCCTAAGCTGTCTCCCGTCCCAAGTGACCATCCTGAGTGGTGACTGTCTCTCCCCCCATCAGAGTGGGGGGATTGTCCCATCACTGTGGGGGTGAGAGGTGACTCTTCTCCCATCAGGGAAGGGGGATTGGGATGACTGTCTTGAGTAGAGACTCCCCCATGAGTGTGGGTTCGGGGGGTGATTGTCCCCCCCATCACTGTGGGGTGACAGGTGAGGGGGGGGTTTCCCATCACTGTGGGGGTGACAGGTGAGGGGGGGGTTTCCCATCAGTGTGGGGTTGGGGGTAACAGCACACCGTACCAAGCAAAAACATTTCTCTTGTTTGCATTAGATTGGGGTTCCCTTGAGGTGCTTCCGGGGCTCAGCGTCCACGCGGCCCGGTCGTCGACCAGGCCTCCTCCTCCTCAGGGGTGGGGTTGGGACACACAGGCGTCAGACACTACTCAGGCCATAAGAGCAGCTTTTCGAACAAATACCCGGGTTATCTTGAGGTTATCTTGAGATGATTTCGGGGCTTTTTAGTGTCCCCGCGGCCCGGTCCTCGACCAGGCCTCCACCCCCAGGAAGCAGCCCGTGACAGCTGACTAACACCCAGGTACCTATTTTACTGCTAGGTAACAGGGGCATAGGGTGAAAGAAACTCTGCCCATTGTTTCTCGCTGGCGCCTGGGATCGAACCCAGGATCACAAGTCCAGTGTGCTGTCCGCTCGGCCGACCCTGGGATCACCGGGATGGGTGATCTACCTACCCCTGTGTTTACCTCTAGGTGTACAGACTCTGGGTGTACAGGCTCTGGGTGTACAGGCTCTGGGTGTACTGGCTCTGGGTGTACAGGCTCTGGGTGTACAGGCTCTGGGTGTATAGGCTCTGGGTGTATAGGCTCTAGGTGTACAGGCTCTGGGTGTACAGGCTCTAGGTGTACAGGCTCTGGGTGTACTGGCTCTGGGTGTACAGGCTCTGGGTGTACAGGCTCTGGGTGTATAGGCTCTGGGTGTACAGGCTCTGGGTGTACAGGCTCTGGGTGTACAGGCTCTGGATGTACAGGCTCTGGGTGTACAAGTACGTTATGTACACTCCAACTGTGTACCCATTCGGCCGTGTACAGACCACCTGCATAAAGGCTATTTATGTACAGGCTAATTGTGTACAGAGCTATAGACAAATGGGTTAAGAGGGAGCCAGGGTGTAAGGGGGGGATAAGGGGAAAGAGCTAGTGGAATGGGAGTTACCCGAGTAGAACTGAGGGGTGGGGTGGGAACTGAGGGAAGTTAGGATGGCGGGGTTGAGTGTGAGTGAGTGTGTGAGTGTGAGAGTGTGTGTGTGTGTGTGTTTACTAGTTGTGTTTTTACGGGGGTTGAGCTCTGCTCTTTCGGCCCGCCTCTCAACTGTCAATCAACTGTTTACTAACTACTTTTTTTTCACACCACACACACACACACACACACACACACACACACCCCAGGAAGCAGCCCGTGACAGCTGACTAACTCCCAGGTACCTATTTACTGCTAGGTAACAGGGGCATTCAGGGTGAAAGAAACTTTGCCCATTTGTTTCTGCCTCGTGCGGGAATCGAACCCGCGCCACAGAATTACGAATCCTGAGCGCTATCCACCAGGCTACGAGGCCCCCCATGTGTGTGTGAGAGTGAGTGAGTGTGTGTGTGTGTGTGTGTGTGTGTGTGTGTGTGTGTGTGTGTGTGTGTGTGTGTGTGTGTGTGTGTGTGTGTGTGTGTGTGCGCGCGCGCGCGCGCAAGGTTTGGCAGCGGTGTGGTAGTGGCGAGAAATAGGTCGCCAGCGACCAACGTTGAGGCAAATAGGTATTACTACCTTTTATAAATAGGGCTCAGGGGAAGGGAACCATCAGGGGGGGGGGGGGAAAGCGCCAAGCCATTACGACCATATAGCACTTGGAAGGGATCAGGATAAGGATTTGGGATGGGACGGGGGAAAGGGAATGGTGCCCAACCACTTGTTCGCTCGGGAATTGAACGCCGACCTGCATGAAGACTCCAAGCCGTCTCTCTCGGCTAATATTTCACGATTTTCAACCTTATGGGAACCAACGTTACAAATACAAGCTACTATCAAAAGATAAACGGCTTACACACAAACATTATATATATATATATATATATATATATATATATATATATATATATATATATATATATATATATATATATATATATATATATCCACGTTTTATATACATGGGACTCGATAGGTTGGGTGGGTTGGTTGGGTTAGCACGTTTCTGCTATGGTTAGAATCTGGTTGATACCTGGTTGATGGGGTTCTGGGAGTTCTTCTTTGACTTGTGAGAGTTGGTTTTTGGGGGGGGGGGGGGGCCCCACCCCCGGCTGTTGCTTGGGAGCGGGCCTCGCAGGCCCACATACCCACCACAAACCGCCTTGGTCCCGGCCTCCTTGACGAAATCTAGTTTTTTATCTTGAAAACTAGCTAGATTATACTTATATATAAAATTAGCTATTTGGCATATGACCAAACCGGAATTTTTTTAATATCAATATCTTATAAACCTGAAGCGCTGTGTTAGTACATACTAGTGGCTTTAGTGGCATATAGCACATACACATATATGTATATAGCACATATGTACTAGCTCTATCTAAAAATCCAACATTCGGTTGGTAACCCATCTTGTATGTATGTATTTTTACATAAATAAACATGTATTATTATTATTTATTATTATAAACCTAACCCTCACCTAGCCTAATACACACTATCTTGGGCCTATTATAGTCCAAATATGTGCTATACTAGGCCAAGGAAATATAAGTTTGAGGGGGGGGGGGGAGGTCTAACTAAATTTATGCAGACAGAAAGAAAAGTACAAGAAAAGAGAGGCATCAATGCATACTTTAGGTACCTTCAGAGCAAGTAACACCTACAAGTACTGGCCCTTCAAAGATGGGGGGGGAGGGGGGGGGGGAGGGGAGGGGGGAGAGGAGGGGGGAGAGGAGGGAGAGGAGGGAGAGGAGGGAGAGGAGGAGGGAGAGGGAGAGGAGGGAGGGGAGGGGGGGGGAGGGATAGATGCATGTGGGCTACAACCACATGGCCCAACATACCAGCTGCGGCTACTGGAGTCTATGGTGTGGGGGGGGGGGGAATGATAGAAAGAGGAGTGTCAACATGACCTCAGGTGTAGCCCCTTTCTCTCCCCCCCCCCCCTCACCTACGCACCTGCACGGGGAGAACAGCTGGGAGTGTTGGGGTGGGTGGGGGTGGGGGGGTGGCGGAGGGGGGATTCATCACACGTGCAAATGGGAGTGTGAAGGGGGAGGGGGGGATGTGGGCACGTACTCGCCTAGAGACACTTCCATAAGTCAATGGGCAGACCCGGACTAACTGGGTGAACATTTGTGCCAGGTCAATTGCGTCTAGCCCCTTTCTAAACTGCTTCTAGCCCCTTTCTAAACTGCTTCTAGCCCCTTTCTAAACTGCTTCTAGTCCCCTTTCTAAACTGCTTCTAGTCCCTTTCTAAACTGCTTCTAGCCCCTTTCTAAACTGCTTCTAGCCCCTTTCTAAACTGCTTCTAGCCCCTTTCTAAACTGCGTCTAGCCCCTTTCTAAACTGCGTCTAGCCCCTTTCAAAATTTGCCTCTGGCCCCTTTCGAAGTTACTTCCTTAACCTATCCTGAGATCTTAGCTGTCACAGCTCTGGCACTTGTCGCCACCTGCAGTTTTTCAAGTATGGTTTATGCTTCACGAGTATTGACCTTATCTCGTACAAGTTCCTATTTGCGTCTCTCAATGTTTGCCAGCGTCCCACATGCTGCTGATGTTACCTTGCTTGTGTGTGTGCGTCGCACTGAAAATGATCTTCTCTCATATCTTTTATCTGTAGATCAACCGGGCTGTGACGCCTGGTCGGAAATCGGACCACACACACAAGGCTATGACCGTAGCTGTCTCCTGGTCTCTTTCCCAGGTTAGGTATACGCTCAATTGTCAGTGATTTATTTACACTGGCTGGGATTGAACTCGTATAGCCACACGATGTCCGACCGATGAAGGACATGTGTGCACACACACATGGACTCTGTGTACAGCATAACCTGACCCTCGGGCACCGTGAGGGTCATAAAGGTTTAGGCCTAACTGGAGGGTATGTGAGGAGAATGGCTAGGCCGCCACGCTGGGGCGACACACACACACACCATACACACTCGCTCACGCACACGCACGCACACACACAATCATATCTTCTATCATATCTTCAAGTGTAGATATGATAGAATCCAGTAGGCTCAGGAACCTGTACGCCAGTTGATTGACAGTTGAGAGGCGAGACCAAGGAACCAGAGCTCAACCCCCTCCAAGCACAGTTAGGCGAGTGCAACCAGGTACTCGACTCGCGAGTACCGAGGAGTACAGGTTCCTCGCGGACCCAGTGGATTGCACTCAGGAGTCGTAGTCCTAATGGCCCGGGTTCGGTTCCCGGCCGAGGCAGAAACAAATAGGCAGAATCTTTTACCCTGATGCTCCTGTTTACTTAGCAGTAAATAGGTACCTGGGAGTTAGACAGCTGCTACGGGCTGCTTTCTGGGGATGTGTGAGAAATATATATATAGTAGAAATAATGAAGGAAAATATATTGGTTAGAAAGGCGGAGTCCAAGAGCTAGAGACATTAGCAACTCCCCCCCCCCACCCCACTCAACTCGGGTCAATAACCTTTCAGTTGCAAGGCGTGAGACATCAATCTATCCATCACTCCCAGCCTCGTGCACCTG
>NC_091241.1:10352339-10357339 GCF_040958095.1 Procambarus clarkii | reverse complement strand
CGATAATCAAAAGGACCAGAGTTCAGCCCTCTGGATGGGCAGCAACGGTTGGGCACATTTCCTTTCATCCGACGTCTCTGTTCACCGGGAGTTAGAGAACTGTTGTGGGTTGTATCTGGCGGCAGGCCAGTAGTGGGCCAAAGGGAGACCTCAGTAAGCCCATATGCAGGATTCCTGTCCAAGACAAGACATAATTACCCAACCTACTCACCATAGATACAATTAATTAATTAATACAATCAGCTTAACCCAGCCAGGAGCCGCATGCAAGCCTACCAACTACCTGTTACCTTGAGGTTACCTTGAGGTGCTTCCGGGGCTTAGCGTCCCCGCGGCCCGGTCGTCGACCAGGCCTCCTGGTTGCTGGACTGATCAACCATGCTGTTGGACCCGTCCTGCAGCCCTCAACACTGCCAGGTCCTGCTGCTGTATGCCCAACCCAGTGCCACTTCCCCGGCACCGTTCCTGCCCTCCCTCCTATCCTACCATCCTTATCTTCGTATACTTCCAAAGGCCTAGTGGTTTGGGTGCTTTCTCCTGATAATGACCTGACCTTGTGTGAGGTGGTGATGGCAGTACGCCTCCCAGGTGTCAGGTGGGAGGCCCAGTTTGACCTCCAACTTGACCTCCAACTTGGCCTCCGGCAGAGATCATTCAGTATCTCTTTCTAATATTTGTGTGTGTGTGGGGGGGGGGGGGTCAGGTGCGCTAGTGTCAGGTCCCTCGCCTCCAGGTCCAGGATGGTTCTCTATCTTATCCACACGTTTCCACTAGTCACTTTCTCAGGAAAGAGCGGCACTTCCAGCGCCTTCTGGCGACCCATCTCTAACATGCGTCTTCCAGAAGCTGCTGCTACTGCTGCTACTACTTCTGCTGCTGCTACTTCTGCTGCTACTACTGCTGCTGCTGCTACTGTTACTGCTACTTCTGTTGCTGCTGCTGCTACTTCTGGCTACTCGTGAACATTGCTAGAGTAAAGCACACAGTAATTATCAAAGACGGCACCAAGCCGGGAAGGCCACGTAGCACCAGAACATTGCTAGAAAGTACCCTTGAAATGAGAGCTTCCAGAGATGGCTCCTTGTCTCCATCTTCACAAGAGGCTCGTTTCCATGCAGCTGTATCTCTCCTGCGTCCTTCACTGTGTCTTCCTCTTCACAGCGGGCAGCTAACAGCCAGGGAGAGGAGCGCCCCACAGCTCTCACATCTTGACCTGATGCTTCAGGGGGAAGCCTTCGATGGCTTCCAGGAGCCGTCTACACCAATGTTATGCCCCTGAGGAAGGTATGAGGGCGTCTGCTCTTATCTTAGTATTCTGACCTTACTTTCTCCTCGTCTTCCTCTTGATAAGAGGGGGGAGGGTGAGAGGAGGTACAAGGGGGTATAGAGGGGAGGTGTATGGGAGGAAGGTGAGGAGAAGATCAGGGGGAAAGGAGAAGAGGGAGGGATGGTGAGAAAAACTTACAGTTGGCTGGTAACGTCATCAAAGGTACTCCAGAAGGCTTTACATACCACTCCCCGCACCACCACCACCACCACCACCAGCACCACCACCACCACCACCACCAGCACCAGCACCACCACCACCACCACCACAACCACCACCACCACAACCACCTGGTGGAGACGACAGACGGGAAATATGTTGGTGGAAGGTCCACCAGGGGCCTGACAGCTGAGTGGACAGCGCTTCGGATTCGTAGTCCCGTGCTTCCGGGTTCGATCCCCGGTGGAGGCGGAAACAAATAGGCAGTTTCTTTCACCCTGATGCCTCTGTTCTCCTAGCAGTAAATAGATACCTGGGAGTTAGACAGCTGCTACGGGCTGCTTCCTTGGGGGGGGGGGATGTGTAACAAAAAGGAGACCTAGTCGAAGACCGGGCCCTGGGGACGCTAAGCCCAGAAGCTCCTAAGATTCCAAACCAACCCTCACCCACTCCTGGCTCGCGTCCTCAGCTGGTAGGTGGCCTTCTTAAAGAACCAATTAGGTAAGTTCTTGCAAGAAGTGCCGGACCAACCGGGTTGTAGAGGACATGTGGGCCTGCGGGCCGCTCCAAGCAACAGCCTGGTGGACCAAGTTATCACAAGTCGAGCCTGGCCTCGGGCCGGGCTTGGGGAGTAGAAGAACTCCCAGAACCCCATGAACCAGGTAACGTTAGTATGATCTCTGTGTGTAATGGTAACAGGAAATTAACCTGGAAATAACCAGTCACTGGTCAGAGAACTACTAAGATTCTGCGACTTTTTTTTTCACTCAATCAACATACAAGTCAATTAGAAACGAAAATACTCTTGACCCGATCTTCACATGTTGTTTCAGATTTAGCTACTCAGGACGAAGTGTCCATGTAGCACGGGCTATGGTGTAACACGGGTTTGTGTTCCTCTCACTACTTCTCTACCTTCTACTCCCTCTACCCGTATTCTTACTTTTTATTCTCTACCAAGGGACTCCAAAACTTTTACCAAAGCCAACTCCACGCCACGTGGTCCTAAGACGATTGACCGACTTAGGATTCTACACCCAGTATGACGTGACCTAGGCTCTGAGCAAAACCCTAGAGTCGCCTCTACGCTGCCACCACCAGACCAGTAACACAAGAGCAATGATCGAGGTCTGGATCGATCACGCTAATTAATCAACCTTGGGGCTTGATCCCCACTATAAACGATGACCTTGAGTGTGGAATAAATTACACGGTAATGATAATTCCGATTCGATGTTAGAATCGGCGCCCAATACAACTCTGCCTCGTGTGGACCACGTGACCAGGACAAGTATACACATAACCAAATGGAAACAATAAAAATGCAAATTATTAACTTAATTTATTAAAAGAAAACTAAAACAAAATCTAAATATGTTCACTCCCTATCACTTTAACACTCCCTACTTGACCTGAATGGCAAATGAGAAGACTATCCCTATAATTAACAATAGCAACTATACCTTGGGCGACCAGCTCTAGATGTTGGGCTGGTCTTGGGGAGAGGTAAGATGTTTGACCTCTCCCAGCTGCTCCCGTCTTCACACTGATCTCTTCCTTGTCTGGTCTACCCCAGACAGAACATTGTATCCTTCCGCCTAGTCAGTCAAAGTTCTACTAAGTTACTAGCAAGATTTAAGTTATAACAATTAAACTCTGTTGTACTTAATTGATCCAGACTGGTTGAATTATTTTACTGAAGTTAAATTACACAAGCCTCTAACGGCAGAGCTGTTCCCGATCCCCCAAAAATGGATAATTGAACTTTGAGAAATAGTAGACCTGTCAACCCTGCTGACCTATGACCGCCGGTCACTCCGCCTTACAAGTTAGATCTGATTCGTGACGTCACTGATGGTGACTTAATAATTAGAATACTCTTGATATTGTATCCAGTACTATTATACAATACAATTTTAATGCAAAATGAATAAAGGCTAATTTTCTCTAAATTACTGAATACTATAGGATGGTTCATTATACGCAGCTATGAATAAAGCGTCGGTTATTTCCACCGCGAATTCCCCTGGGGGTCAGGTCACCATGCGGGCTCAGCTTCCCATTCTCTTTTGTCGATAAACCACTCTGGATAATTCTTACAACAGCCTAGTTTGTTACAATGGCGAGCCCGTAAATCTTCCCAAACAATGAAGACATAATCATTACAGTCTCAGATACTACATACTCACATCACAAGCTCACACAAGTACAAACATCAATACTCGTGACGTATCCCAAAGGATTAATAACCATGAAGGGTTATTAAATAAATCAAATTTCTAGCAATAAGAGGATTGACTGGGACAAACACACACAAAACTTGCAACAGTCTCAAGTAAGAACAATCCCACGAATATGTCTGCTTTCAACACTTTCCTTTGCGGAACATCATGCAGAGCCCGAACTTAGAGAGAGAACGCAGACGACATTACAGAAAGGAACATAGTAACTGAATTGACTAAGCAGACACGACTACACCAACAAAGGTACTTTAAAGAGGGATATTGAAGAAATAAAGCAGAAACTAAAGCAATCAGCCAGGTTAACCATAGCCCGTGCTTCTTGCCCCGCTCCTGTGCCAGGTAAGTTACGGGCTCACCATAGCCTGTGCTACTTGGAACTTGTTCAGAGTAGCTGAATCTATAACAACAACAGTTACCCAGACTGAAGAAATGCAACTGGAACGGAAAGCTTCACAGGAGATGCAATCTTCTAGAAGCCACGTGAAGCATCGGTAGTGAGGAGGAGGGAGTGTTAGTCTCAGAGATCCAAACTCGGCCGTATAATCCCTATTACGTAAGGTGCTTGCAGCTTGGGAGCACACACACATATATAGAGGGTTCGAGTCTCCTCATTGCTTAAAATTGATTTTCTCATTCATAGATCAGGTTAGTGTGATTTTCTCGAGTCTAGTGCAAGGTTGAGTATACAGCTCAACCATCAACTGGTAGGCTTTTGCACACTCAATTGGTGTTTACGCGCGTGCGTGCGTGCGTGTGCGTGTGCTCACCTAATTGTGCTTGCGGGGGTTGAACTCTGGCTCTTTGGTCCCGCCTCTCAACTGTCAATCAACAGGTGTACAGGTTCCTGAGCCTATTGGGCTCTATCATATCTACATTTGAAACTGTGCATGGAGTCAGCCTCCACCACATCACTGCCTACCACATCAGTCTGTGTGTGTGTGTGTGTGTGTGTGTGTGTGTGTGTGTGTGTGTGTGTGTGTGTGTGGAGGGGGGCGCGTGCTGGCAGGACGTCACCATGGAGGCCATACAAGCCCAGCAACACCTATGCCACCACCAGCAACCCTCAACCCCCCCCCCCAACCTTCCCTACTCCGCTCACCTCAAGGATGAGCCCACCACTCACAACGGAACATCTTTCCCGTTGACGATGGCAACAGGAGGGAGGGAGGGAGGGACCCTCACCTTGCACTGCTATACAACAGTGAAACGGGTAGACACTGAGAGGAGAGGGCGAGGCTAGAGGGGTGGGGGGGTGGGGGAGAGAATGACTA
>NC_091241.1:10332339-10347339 GCF_040958095.1 Procambarus clarkii | reverse complement strand
TCCCTGAATATTCCTTTCCTCAACTCATTTGATAACCAAAGATGGGTCATAACCAGCGGGTTTTCTTCCTATTGGGGAGTGTTGTACATTCTGCTATGGCGGTGTGTTCACTCGCAAGATGAGTGGCACTGCCCAATAAACTCGCCCCTCGGGGCAAAATTTAAAATTTAAATTTAACCAAAGATGACAAGGAATTGTTGCCACAATTGTGCCAGTCCTACAGTTGATTAGGGCTGGTACAATTGTGTACCAATACAGTTGATTACTGGTACAACCATTGCATTACACCTCTTAGTCGCTTTAAACGTTGAGTGCAACCTGTCTGTCATGGGTTTGAAGGTTCATTTGACTTTTCTGCGTCTCATTTAAAACTGTCAATTAGACAGAAAACAATACCTCGGCCTGTCCACAATCTCACCAGTTGAGAGGCGGGACCAAAGAGCCAAAGCTCAACCTCCCGCAAGCACAATTACCTGCATATTAGTCCATCGGTTCGCTTGGGTTCGGGTCAGGCAAATCAGTACCTGGATTGTACCTGGATTAGGTTGTGGGAGTTGTTCTACTCCCCAAGTTATCACCAGGAGCTGGGGCCAGGAGCTGGGATACGAGGACAAGGAGCTGGGATACGAGGACCAGGAGCTGGGATACGAGGACAAGGAGCTGGGATACGAGGACAAGGAGCTGGGATACCAGGAGCTGGGATACCAGGACAAGGAGCTGGGATACCAGGACCAGGAGCTGGGATACGAGGACCAGGAGCTGGGATACGAGGACCAGGAGCTGGGATACGAGGACAAGGAGCTGGGATACGAGGACAAGGAGCTGGGATACGAGGACAAGGAGCTGGGATACGAGGACAAGGAGCTGGGATACGAGGACAAGGAGCTAAGATACGAAGACAAAGAGCTAGGATACGAGGACAAGGAGCTGGGATACGAGGACAAGGAGCTGGGATACGAGGACCAGGAGCTGGGATACGAGGACAAGGAGCTGGGATACGAGGACCAGGAGCTGGGATACGAGGACCAGGAGCTGGGATACGAGGACAAGGAGCTGGGATACGAGGACAAGGAGCTGGGATACGAGGACAAGGAACTGGGATACGAGGACCAGGAGCTGGGATACGAGGACCAGGAGCTGGGATACGAGGACAAGGAGCTGGGATACGAGGACAAGGAGCTGGGATACGAAGACAAAATAAACAAAAGCTGCCCAACCCCCTAGCAACATAAAAGATACATACAGCAAGATACAGGATTTAGGATACAACACAACACGATACAGCTGCGCAGGTGTACCCATACAACATATGGGAAGTTGCATGGGGAGCGAGGAAGGTAGGGGGGGGGGGTGTGTTGCTAGAGAAGAGGTGTTGCGACACAAAGCTGGTGTATTGCAACACCCGCCTCTCAAGACAATGGTGTGGCCTGCAGGGTGTGAGAGGTCGCCTGGATCCTCTGTTGTTTTTTTAATTTACTTTCCACCCTTGGCTTTCTCCCGAACAAAAATGGTCTTTTTCTCAAAAAATTCAACATTTTTCATTCGCCACCTAAGGTAATGCACAAAAATATATATATATATAAGTTATATGATTTGGTGTTTAATGTTATATGAATTTTTTTCACAATTTCAGAAAAATAGTCTTTTTGGGTACATTATTTTTTACTGTCTAAATGAGATGGTCTGAGGTGATGTTTCTGTGTAGGGTCTAAGACCTGAGAGGTGTGTGTTCACCCTCCACGTTATCACTACTCTGTAATCTAGCCTAGCTTAGCCTAACCTAACCTAGCCTAACCTAATCTAATCTAACCTAACCTAGCCTAACCTAAGTGAACTGGACCGAACGGAATCCCTTCAACACTCATCTTTCGTCCACCCAAATCATGCCTATCCTTCCCAACTCGTCCCTTCATGTACCCCAGGACCGAGCCGCTATTACACCCGCCTATTCTCTCTGCGGGAATGAATGCACTTCATGTACTATACACGACTAACGAGGAGTCCTGTACACTTGGTCATGTATGGGGGCCTGACAGCTGATTTAATTCGGATTCGTAGTCATGAGGTTCCGGGTTCGATCCCCGGTGCAGGCGGAAACAAATGAGCAGTTTCCTTCACCCTGATGCCCCTGATACCTATCAGTAAAATAGGTACCTGGGAGTTGGACAGCAGCTACAGGCTGCTTCCAAGGGAAGGAGTGTAACAAAAAAGGAGGCTTGGTCGAGGACCGGGCCGCGTAGGACGCTAAGCCCCGAAATCTTCTCAAGAAGTCTAGCGGCCCGGGGCCCTACAGCATGGGTGAAGGGGCCCAGACCCGGGACCCCTTCAACAGATATAATGGGAGTGGCACCGCATCGGAAGATAAATACCACATATTCAGATCCAAAACGGGTAGGAGATGCTGGCCTATTTGGCACACATTAAAGATTAGACCTAAGTCCCTAGGCCCTAGGCCAGCAAGACGGATACATCCTGACCTGCTCCTGCTCCTTCTCCACTGGCTCGAGGGCAACTGTCCATGTTGACACGAACCGTGAACCATGAACCGCCCCAAAACTAAACACTAAACATGACTGTGACACTAAACACAATCCAATGGTCTATCTATGAGGGGAATCTTTGAAGCAGGGGCAGTGGAATAGTACCCGCGTTCTGGGTCCTCCCCCCCTCCCACACACACACCCACCTCCCCCCCCCCCACACATACACCCACCTCCCCCCCCCCACACACACACACCCACCTCCCCCCCCCCCCACACACACGCACAAACGCACACTCACGCATATACCCACTGCATTACGACGGGTTTCAACAGCAGCACAACTTTTGAGTCCTTCCGAACTTACTCTCCATGAAAGTGGGGGAAACTGGGATAATGATATTCGTTCAATGAAGAACGTGATAAATACCTCCAAAGGATACCTGATCAACGGAGTTGTGAGTCATGCGTCCCCTATATGCTTCCCCCCCCTGCCCCCCTACTCCCCTTCATCCGTGACGTCCCCTCCCCTCCCCCCCCCCCCCCCCACCACCACAAGGAGTAGCAACAAGAGAGACGCGGGAAAGGGGCCAAGGAGCCGTAAACTGCGAAGTCACGCCGCTAAACCTGCTTAATCCCCATCATTCTGTTTACATAGTTCACGCCAGCCGCTCCCCGCAAACCTGATCACGCACCCGGCCCGTCCGTCCGTCCGTCTGTCCGTCCGTCCGGCCGGCCGGCCACCCCCACCACCCAGCCGGCCGGCCAGCCGGTAACCCACCCACTCCACCCGGCTTTTACTTCAGTCTCTGGCCCCGGTCTCCTCTTTGTTGCTCCTCACGCCGTTCCTTCCCGTAGCCACCACCAGCACCCTCCCCCCCTGTCCCGTTTCCTACAATCGCCCACTAACCCCTACCCCCCCACTACCCATAATCACCCCCCCCCTTTCTTACAATCATACACTCTCCCACCAACCAACCCCCCCTCCCTTTCCTACAATCAGACCAGCCACAGTTCCTACAATCCCCCGACCCGTCCACCCACCCTCACTTCATCCCACCACAATTCAACCGTCCACTTATACACCCCCACAAAGGTAGGGGGAGGGGGGGGGGTGCAGCTGGACAGGTGCGACCAGGAGACGGGGAATACAGGAGAGGACAGGAGACGGAGAATACAATAGAGGACAGGAGACTGAAATAGCTTTCCAAAATTACTCCCCTAGAAAAAGAGACGAGAAAGGTATCAAATAATATATACATGAGTACTAGGTCCTAAATTTGCACAGGTAGAATAACAACATACTGGAGCGAAAGGTACGGAAGGAAATGCAGACTAGAACCAGTGAGGAGTAGAGGTGCCATAGGCACAATCAGAGAACACTGTCTGAACATCAGAGGTCCACAGCTGTTCAACACCCTCCCAGCAAGCATTAGAAATATTGCTGGAACAAAGGTGGATATCTTCAAGAGGCACTTGGGACAAGTTCTTGCAAGAAGTGCCGGACCAACCAGGCTATAGTGGATACGTGGGCCTGCGGGCCGCTCCAAGCAACAGCCTGTTGGACCAAGTTGTCACAAGTCGACCCTGGCCTCAGACCGGGCTCGGGGGGTGTAGAAGAACTCCCGAAACGCTCTCCAGGTATGTTCCAGGTATACAGAAAAGAACAGGAGAGGGCTAGAGACGGAAGTACAGGCAAGACTAGAAGACGGGAGATGACATTATTGGAAGGTGAGGAGGTAAATGAATCGAAAGGAGAAAGACAGAGGGAAAGATGAAGACAGACAAATACAGAGAACAGCAGGAGGCCGGTCGGCCGAGCGGACAGCACGCTGGGCTTGTGATCCTGTGGTCCTGGGTTCAATCCCAGGCGCCGGCGAGAAACATTGGGCAGAGTTTCTTTCACCCTATGCCCCTGTTACCTAGCAGTAAAATAGGTACCTGGGTGTTAGTCAGCTGTCACGGGCTGCTTCATGGGGGTGGAGGCCTGGTCGAGGACCGGGCCGCGGGGACACTAAAAAGCTCCGAAATCATCTCAAGATAACCTCAAGATGACCTCAAGATAGGGTACAGCAGAACACGAGAGAGAGAGAAAGTGGAGATGGGCAGAGATGCCGAGAGAGGGGTAAGACCCCGAATAATTTCACTTCCCCCCCCCCCCCCCACCTTAAGCTGTTCAGCCTCACCAGGTAACAACCTGATCTAAGGAGTAGTTTGGTGGCGCCGTCCCGCACCCAACCATCCTGGCCGACCCCACAAGCCACAATCACCTACACCAACGACCCAACACCACGCCTTCACACAATGTGGATTGGGCCAAAAGTAGCGAATTGGGCTACTTTTGAGAGCTCGGCGCTCCTAAATTTTTAATCTAGCTACTTGCGACTTTTTTTTTTTGGGGGGGGGGGGCTATTAATGTTATTAAGAAGGTCATTGACTTAGTATTTATGCACTTATAATGTTTGTAAATCACACCCCGCGTCCAACTGCCTAGCGGACCTGACCATCAGCCGTAGGAGGCTTGGTTAGAGACCGGGCCCCCTGGGACGTTGATCCTCGGAATCTTGGAAAGAAAAAGTAACCGCAAGGTGAGGCAATCCTCCCTAGGGGCAATAGACTTCCTAACCTTAATTGTCATTAATGGGTTATGTCTTTGAGGTCAAGAGGATTTGACCTCTTACGGGCTATTCATGCCCGTGCCACCTCTTGGGTGGCTTAATTTTCATCAATCAATCGATTTGACCTCAGTTGATAGTTACAGCCCCGCTCCTGTGCCAGGTAAGCCCACTACGGGCTCACCATAGCCCGTGCTACTTGGAACTTGTTCAGAGTAGCTGAATCTATAACAACAACAACCTCAGTTTATGGGACTAGTTTCAGTCACAACCACTACCTCTGAAGCCTTGTATCAACACCTCAAAAATTATTCAATCAATTATCAAGTGTGTGGACCTCTTCTTTCATTTTACAATGAAAGAAGGCTTCACTGCACACAGAAATCACAATAGCGTGATGCATCAAATGAACAAATCCACAAGGGCCGTGACGAGGCTTCGAACCTACGTGCGAGAGCATCCCTTAATCGACTGAGCTACGACATGGTCAATGTCGTAAGCTCAGTCGATTAAGGCAGCGTCTGGGATCCTCTCGGACGCAGGTTCGAACCCTCGTCACGGCCCTTGTGGATTTGTTCAAGGCTTCACAGGCTTCAAGTCCTTCTTCTTGAGGTTATCTTGAGATGATTTCGGAGCTTTTTAGTGTCCCCGCGGTCCGGTCCTCGACCAGGCCTCCACCCCCAGGAAGCAGCCCGTGACAGCTGACTAACACCCAGGTACCTATTTTACTGCTAGGTAACAGGAGCATAGGGTGAAAGAAACTCTGCCCAATGTTTCTCGCCGGCGCCTGGGATCGAACCCAGGACCAGAGAATCACAAGTACAGCGTGCTGTCCGCTCGGCTCCCTCCTGCACACAATAAACCAACAATGCTTTCACTTTTACAATTTACAACTAATTCACATTAGTTTTGAACATGTGTTTCAATATTTGTAAAAGCCAAAGGAAATTAAAAGGAAGTCGTTGTTATTTATTAACGCAAGAGTATTATTTAATAACAACATAGTTTTATTTCTAATATTAATGCCAGTATTACCATAATTACCCGATATCATTATAACTATTAGAATTACAATTATTTATAGTGACATTGGCATCACTTTTATTCTACACCAACTCCCACTGACGCAATTAAATATTAAATAATATATATATAATATTATATATATATAATATTATATATATATAATATTATATATATAATATTATATATATATAATATTATATATATATATATATATATATATATATATATATATATATATATATATATATATATATATATATATATATATATATATGAAATTATTAGATAAACGACTAAACAAAAGAGTATGATAGTGTAGAGTAAAGGTGATCTGACAGCCTGTCTATCATGGTACTCTGACAGCCATTTCTCATCCTTTGACCCAACCTGGCCTCTTATGTGCGACTCTCTGAGCGCCCCGGGAACCTCCGGGTTTCTTAACACAAACTCTCGCTCATCCTAGAAAGCGAGCACTAGGTAGGGTCTCATCTCCAGAAAAATCTAGTCTTATATCTTCACTTATCTGCCCAATAATTTTTTTTTTTATTTTGGGCTGCTGTACGGACAAGACCTTAATATTTTCTTATACCTTGTAGTATATCTTTTGTTTTTTAGCTGAGATTAGCTTCACGCGAATTGAAGTTGCGTGATACTTTTAAGCTTAAAGGTGGGACTCGATACTTGTCATGCCTGGAGAAGATAAGTGCAGTTGGTAATGCAAGCGCCTGAGTGCTTCAGGCACGCGAGTTCAATCCCATTGAACGGTTTCAATATCTTGGCCAGACCATACATTAGAAGGTGAAGGGATGACGACGTTTCGGTCCGTCCTGGACCATTCTCAAGTCGATTGTCTTGTTTCAATATCTTCTCACAGACGTGAATAGTTTTGCCTTTATAACAAACTGTCTTGAATGTAGAGGAATTAACTTGTGGTGGAAACAAAACAGCACAACGGCAGTTGAACACCAATACTTGACTTAAATTTTAAAATTTAAATTTTGCCCCGAGGGGCGAGTTTATCGGGCAGCGCCACTGATCCTGTGAGTGGACACACCGCCATAGCAGCATGTACAACACTCCCCAATAGGAAGAAAACCCGCTGGGTTGTTCATCCTGTCACTTGTACCCAGACTTAAGTGTCTCCCACGGTCCAGAAGACCTGCTGGAAAGTGTCCAAAGCCTCCACCATCAAACCCTCCGCTCAGTCTTAAATGACCTATTTAAGAGGCCTCGCCGACTCCTCATAACAACTACAACAATTAGGCTACGGGTGAGTGGAGAGTGGTGGTGGTGCGTTACCAAAGAGCTGGTGGGGTGACCCCCCCCCCCACAACCAGGTCAGGTCACCACCACGACCTCCTGACCTCTGTAACCTCTTGACCTCTGCCGCCACACCCTCACTTGTTTGGAAACACAGCCGTTGATTTGGGGAAACAGATTACCGGGTAACGTAAGGCAAGTGTGATGGCTGGATTGTTTCAAGCGTAGGTTAGACGTATATATGAGGTGGATGGATACAAATAGAGGCTGCTTCGTGAGGGCCAACAGGAGATGGGTCGTGTGGGCCAACAGGAGATGGATCGTGAGGGCCAACAGGAGCTGCCTCGTGTGGACCAACAGGAGCTGCCTCGTGTGGACCAACAGGAGCTGCCTCGTGTGGACCAACAGGAGCTGCCTCGTGTGAGCCAACAGGAGCTGCCTCGTGTGAGCCAATAGGAGCTGCCTCGTGTGGACCACAGGAGCTGCCTCGTGTGGACCACAGGAGCTGCCTCGTGTGGACCACAGGAGCTGCCTCGTGTGGACCACAGGAGCTGCCTCGTGTGGACCACAGGAGCTGCCTCGTGTGGACCACAGGAGCTGCCTCGTGTGGACCACAGGAGCTGCCTCGTGTGGACCACAGGAGCTGCCTCGTGTGGACCACAGGAGCTGCCTCGTGTGGACCACAGGAGCTGCCTCGTGTGGACCACAGGAGCTGCCTCGTGTGGACCACAGGAGCTGCCTCGTGTGGACCACAGGAGCTGCCTCGTGTGGACCACAGGAGCTGCCTCGTGTGGACCACAGGAGCTGCCTCGTGTGGACCAACAGGAGCTGCCTCGTGTGGACCACAGGAGCTGCCTCGTGTGGACCACAGGAGCTGCCTCGTGTGGACCACAGGAGCTGCCTCGTGTAGACCAACAGGAGCTGCCTCATGTGGACCAACAGGAGCTGCCTCGTGTGGACCACAGGAGCTGCCTCATGTGGACCACAGGAGCTGCCTCATGTGGACCAACAGGAGCTGCCTCGTGTGGACCAACAGGAGCTGCCACGTGTGGACCACAGGAGCTGCCACGTGTGGACCACAGGAGCTGCCTCGTACGGACCAACAGGCCCTAGGTGGACAGGAGCATCAGGCGAAAGAAACTGTGTCCACATTGTTTCAGCCTCGGCCGGGCTATTGAAGTATCAATAGCCAAAATATCCTGCTGGATATAATCAGGTATACTGTATAGTATGTATACACACTGTATACACACTGTATACTGTATAGCGCGAAAATAATCCAAAAATATCGCGACCGCGTTAAATGGCGCCAAAATTGGAATGGAAACGACCCCGAGAGCGCCAAAGCGCCATTGACAGTCGGGAGAAAAATGAGTTAAAAGTTTTCCCGAAACGGTCCATAAAGTTGAGTTCATTACGCTGAGCGAGGCATGAATGGGGGGGAGGGGGAGGGGTTTGTTTACATGGGGCTCGTACTGCTGCTGCTGCTGTTCCTTGTTACTGCTGTTCCTGCTGCCCTTTGTTACTGCTGTTCCTGCTGCTGCTGCTATTGTGTAATGCTGCAAGTATGCAAATCAGAAGGGAATGGGTAAGGTGGGGGGAGGGGGGGGGAATATTGTGAGAAAGACTGGAAGGAAGGGGGATAGAGGTGGGGGGGATAGAGGTGGGAGGGATAGAGGTGGAAGGGGGGGGGAATAGAGGTGGGAGGGGGGGGGAATAGAGGTGGGAAGGGGGGGGAATAGAGCTGGGAGGGGGGGATAGAGATGGGAGGGGGGGATAGAGGTGGGAGGGGGGGGAGAATAGAGGTGGTGGGGGGGGGGTGACTATGTATTTAGACTACACAAAGTGTCCACACCCAGGCGGCGTCTTACAGAGGTAAGAGCACGGTGGAGAGGGAATAACTCGTATCATTCTGTATGTATACAATATCTGGCTGTGTATATCTGGACAATGTTGGAGGCCAGATGACTGGGGGTTAGTATCATTAACCTTTGCAGGGTGACGGGTGTGGGGGTGGGGGGTGTCAGGGGAGACTGTCTAAGGTGGGTCTGGGAAGACCTCCCCCATCTCCTTTAAGAAGGGGTTGTGATGAAGCAGGCGGAGATGAATGGTAACACAAGGAGTCCAGAGAGTTGTGCAGTCTGTTCGACAGATTAATATGCAAAACTGTGTTTTCTGATGTCAGGGTTCGATCCCAGGCGCCGGCGAGAAACAATGGGCAGAGTTTCTTTCACCCTATGCCCCTGTTACCTAGCAGTAAAATAGGTACCTGGGTGTTAGTCAGCTGTCACGGGCTGCTTCCTGGGGGTGGAGGCCTGGTCGAGGACCGGGCCGCGGGGACACTAAAAAAAAAAAAAGCCCCGAAATCATCTCATCTCAAGATTTGCTCTCTGGGGAGAGGCGGGGGGGGGGACATATTGGGGTAGACTAGGGAGCCGCCGAGTACTTCCATCTTATATAACAACAAATAATTAGTTAAGCACATGGACGTACAACTTTGTGTAGTTATCATACTGTTAGCCAGCGGTTCAAGACTACAGGTGGATCTTCTTGAGGTTATCTTGAGATGATTTCGGGGCTTTAGTGTCCCCGCGGCCCGCTCCTCGACAAGGCCTCCACCCCCAGGAAGCAACCCGTGACAGCTGACTAACACCCAGGTACCTATTTTACTGCTAGGTAACAGGGGCATAGGGTGAGAAAACTCTGCCCAATTGTTTCTCGCCGGCGCCTGGGATCGAACCCACAGGATCACAAGTCCAGCGTGCTGTCCGCTCGGCCGACCGGATGCACACAAGGTGAGAATAAATACAGTAATACAACATATACAGTAGGTGTAAGAGTTGCAACATGCAACTACAATACCCTCCTAGTAGCCAGTAACCCACCCACCACCAGGTGAGTCCCCTACCATCACATACCAAACAAATGTTTGGTATGTGATGGTTGGGTACCAAACAAACAAACAATATTTATCACATATACATTTGCAAATCATTGCAAGGCGAGGTACCTGCCAGACTGATGCAGTGTGAAATGTTCACACTTCAGCGTTGATGATTTCACATGAAAATTTTTGATAAAAAAAAAAGAGCTCCAGGAATTTAGGCTGGAGGTAAGAGCATAGGTCTACTAGCCATGGGCTAGTAAGGTCTACTAGCCATGGGCTAGTAAGGTCTACTAGCCATGGGCTAGTAGTCTACTAGCCATGGGCTAGTAAGGTCTACTAGCCATGGGCTCTCCAATGACCATTTAGTTAATCTGACAGGTGTGATGAGTTAAGGTTTGTGTTAAAATTGATTTGGTATGTTAATGTGTAAAATATTAGATCTCCACTAAAACGTTTGGTTGAAGGTAAGTAAGAGGAGGGAGGGAGGGGGAGACCTTGTGCAGGTGTTTGATGAGGAAGGGGAGGAGAGAGGGGCAGGGAGGGGGGTGGGGAGAGGAAAGGGGAGGGGATAGGAAGGGGGAAGGCAGTGGGCCACCTGGATAGAAGATGATGGACGCGTGGGCTCTGGGGACAAGTTCAGGTGGGTGACCAGGCAAGGAACAACCTCCCCCCTCCACCTCCACAACCTCCCCCTCCACACTGCCCTTACCCAATACACTTCATCTACACCCCCCCCCCACACCCCCTACCAGCAGGCTCATTACCACAGGCTACACATCAGGGGCTGTGTACCCAACACCCACCGCGACACACACATCAGGGGCTGTGTACCCAACACCCACCGCGACACACACATCAGGGGCTGTGTA
Source organism: Procambarus clarkii (assembly GCF_040958095.1). Lineage (NCBI taxonomy): Eukaryota > Metazoa > Arthropoda > Malacostraca > Decapoda > Cambaridae > Procambarus > Procambarus clarkii. The sequence goes on along the minus strand of NC_091241.1, from coordinate 10,336,202 downwards.
CCCAACACCCCACCGCGACACACACATCAGGGGCTGTGTACCCAACACCCACCGCGACACACACATCCATATGGACATATTCTCGCTACGTCTGCGGTATATCTACACACTACACCCCCTTCCCCACCTCTCAGGGCCTCACGGCACCCCCACACACCATGCTTTATCTTATCAATTGCAGCTTCAACGGCCCCCGTGATAAGAGGTGACGGCCGCTCCCTACACTACCTACACCTGTGTCACCTGTGTCTCGTTCACACACACACACGTGGCCGCACTATACCTGTAGCACCATAGCTACAACCACTGAAAGTTTGACGCTTGCCTATCCATCACCCACCTTCTGTATGGACACCGTATCATGGCTGCCCACCTGCCCTACCACCCCACTAGCCCCACCCACCTGTAACCCCCCCCCCCCCACTAGCCCCACCTACCTGTAACCACCACCCACCCCACTAGCCCCACCTACCTGTAACCACCACCCACCCCACTAGCCCCACCTACCTGTAACCACCACCCACCCACCTAGCCACAAATTATCGCTGGGTGACAAATGGCAAAACAAATTTTCAAGCAGACATGTATAAACTATCCACAACAGAACCCCCAAACAACAACAAACAATTCCTATGCTGCAGGAGTGGTAGTCTTCACGGAGCGTCGTACGAGGACGACGCAAAGTGGCCGTAGCGGCAGGTAGACCTGTTGGATAAGAGGCAGAGAAGGGCGGGCTACTCACCATTGCTGAAGTGCCGTTGGTGTAGGCGTAGGCGAAGGGCGACAAGTAGCCCAGGCGGTCCGCTCCCCAGGCCGAAGCTCCTGCAACACGTCCAGGCATGAACTAATAACATGTGGTATACAAGTTCTATACTACTGACACACATGTGATCAACGGTATGTGTGTGTTTACATATATATGAATGGGGAGGGGGAGGGAGGGAGAGAGACAGTCACAGAGAGAGAGAGAGACAGTCACAGAGAGAGAGAGAGACAGTCACAGAGAGAGAGAGAGACAGTCACGAGAGAGAGAGAGAGACAGTCACAGAGAGAGAGAGACAGAAGAGAGAGAGAGAGAGAGAGAGAGAGAGAGAGAGAGAGAGAGAGAGAGAGAGAGAGAGAGAGAGAGAGAGAGAGAGAGAGAGAGAGAGAGAGAGAGAGAGAGAGAGAGAGAGAGAGAGAGAGAGAGAGAGAGAGAGAGAGAGAGAGAGAGAGAGAGAGAGAGAGAGAGAGAGAGAGAGAGAGAGAGAGAGAGAGAGAGAGAGAGAGAGAGAGAGAGAGAGAGAGAGAGAGAGAGAGGAGAGAGAGAGAGAGAGAGAGGAGACAGAGAGAGGAGACAGAGACAGAGAGGAGAGAGAGACAGAGAGACAGAGGAGAAAGAGAGAGAGAGAGAGAGAGAGAGAGGAGAGAGACAGAGAGACAGAGGAGAAAGAGAGAGAGAGAGAGAGAGAGAGAGAGGAGAGAGACAGAGAGAGAGAGAGAGAGAGGAGAAAGACAGAGAGAGAGGAGAGAGACAGACAGAGAGGAGAGAGACAGACAGAGAGGAGAGAGACAGACAGAGAGGAGAGAGACAGACAGAGAGGAGAGAGACAGACAGAGAGGAGAGAGACAAAGACACACATAGAAAGGGGGTGAAGGAGGTACACATTAAGCAGGACAGAGGAACCTGCTGCCAGACAACAGGGGAAACAAGAATGCCTTGTTTCGTGTAACTAGTGTTGGAGAACAGTTAGCCAGTCACTGTTGGGTGTGTGTGTGTGGCCAGGGCGAGGAGCGGTCGCCACCCCTGGAGGTCACCTGTGGTGGTCGGTCTCCATTGTTTAAACTCTCCTCGCAGCTTCCTTCACTACTGCCTGTACAATTAAACTGTCTGTGTTATCATGCTGCATGCACACATACCCATTACTCTACAGCAGTCCAGAGCCCCCTTATTAGTCTTCCATTTTCAGTGCAAAATAAAGTTTATTGTATCTTGTCCATTTTGTCTTTAATTCTCCTCTACCTTCCTTTACGTTGTGTTAGTTCAGAGGATCAACGTCCCTACGTCTCTGACAGTCTCCTGGTTGGTGGTGTGGTCAACCAGGCTGTTGGCCGCGGCTGCTCGCAGCCTGATGTATGAATAACAGTCTGGTTGATAAAGGTAATTGTGAAGATGCTCTCTCAAAGGTCACCTCTTGAGGAATGTGTTTCAAAGGTCACCTCTTGAGGAATGCGTCTCAAAGGTCACCTCTAGAGGAATGTGTCTCAAAGCTCACCTCTTGAGGAATGTGTCTCAAAGGTCACCTCTTGAGGAATGTGTCTCAAAGGTCACCTCTTGAGGAATGCGTCTCAAAGGTCTCCTCTAGAGGAATGTGTCTCAAAGGTCTCCTCTAGAGGAATGTGTCTCAAAGCTCACCTCTTGAGGAATGTGTCTCAAAGGTCACCTCTTGAGGAATGTGTCTCAAAGGTCTCCTCTAGAGGAATGTGTCTCAAAGCTCACCTCTTGAGGAATGTGTCTCAAAGGTCACCTCTTGAGGAATGTGTCTCAAAGGTCTCCTCTAGAGGAATGTGTCTCAAAGCTCACCTCTTGAGGAATGTGTTTCAAAGGTCACCTCTTGAGGAATGTGTCTCAAAGGTCTCCTCTAGAGGAATGTGTCTCAAAGCTCACCTCTTGAGGAATGTGTTTCAAAGCTCACCTCTTGAGGAATGCGTCTCAAAGGTCACCTCTTGAGGAATGTGTCTCAAAGGTCACCTCTTGAGGAATGTGTCTCAAAGGTCACCTCTTGAGGAATGTGTCTCAAAGGTCACCTCTTGAGGAATGTGTCTCAAAGGTCACCTCTTGAGGAATGTGTCTCAAAGGTCACCTCTTGAGGAATGTGTCTCAAAGGTCACCTCTTGAGGAATGTGTTTCAAAGGTCACCTCTTGAGGAATGTGTCTCAAAGGTCAGGCACAAGGACGACATCAGAGGAGGACATCTGGAAAACACTGCCACACAAGACAGACAGACAAGAACATCTCAGAGTGATCACAGCATCATAAGGACCTGGTGTGTGAGAGAGAGAGAGAGAGAGAGAGAGAGAGAGAGAGAGAGAGAGAGAGAGAGAGAGAGAGAGAGAGAGAGAGAGAGAGAGAGAGAGAGAGAGCAGAGAGAGAGCAGAGAGAGAGCAGAGAGAGAGCAGAGAGAGAGCAGAGAGAGCAGAGAGAGAGCAGAGAGAGAGCAGAGAGAGAGCAAAGAGAGAGCAGAGAGAGAGAGAGCAGAGAGAGCAGACAGACAGACAAGGGAGGAGGGGGTGGATATATCACTAGTAGGGACGTATAGCTATCAAGAACCTGGTCTCCGTCCACCACCGCCCACAACACCCCAGTGCCCGGGGGGGGGGGGGGCTGACATCACCACACAGACACACACACAGACATACAGACACCGCAACAAGGTCCACCCCACCTACCCAACAGCACGCGACTTCCACCCTACACGCCCAGGTTGGATGGCCCACTCTTACCTAGCAACCGGCGCGCGCGTAAGGGATACACTGATTTATTTCAAGATGAGCCATGACGTCACAGCCCGCAAGCCACTTGCTGCATGAATACAACGATTGTTTCACTCGTGTTAAATTGTATCATTAACACAATTAAACCCGTGATAAAGCTTGGGGCACGGCCCAGACATGACGCTCTCAGCATATATAAGGAGCCATCTGGGTCACTGTAATTGCCCGCGTCGCCGGCATCCCAGCCGAAGATGTAGGACGTAGATCTTCTTGAAATCTTGAGATGATTTCGGGGCTTAGCGTCCCCGCGGCCCGGTCCTGGAGCAGGCCGCGGATCTTGTACAGATTGTCTCATACATTACATAACACGGTACACACACACTTCTCAA
>NC_091241.1:10317339-10327339 GCF_040958095.1 Procambarus clarkii | reverse complement strand
AGAGAGAGAGAGAGAGAGAGAGAGAGAGAGAGAGAGAGAGAGAGAGAGAGAGAGACACACAGACAGACAGACAGAGAGCATGTCGGGTGACAGTGATATAAGGTGACATAATCACCCCGTCCCGTCTTCCCCTACTTACCCTCGCCTCCCTTTACAAGGCCAGTTATAAAGCCCCCAAGACACAGCTTAGCTTGGCCAGGGTATGATCGCAGCGCCCTCCGACACCTTAACACTGTCACACTGTCTCCTTGTACAGTGACGAGTGGCACTGCAACCACCACATCCCCCCCCCTCTCTCTCCCCCCCCCCCTCTCTCTCTCTCTCCCCCCCCCCCCCCCTCTCTCTCTCTCCCTGTACTGAGGTGTCTGAATGTACCATTCTGCTAGCTAAGGCACCAGTGCCAATAAGAGCCACCTAGCCACCTTGAAAAGCAAAGGTGCAATAGGTACTCTATTGCACCTTTGCAATAGAATTATCAACATCAAGGGCCCAAGACTTTTCAACACTCTCCCGCTACACGTAAGGAGCATAACTGGCCGACTCCTCACAGTGTTGAAGACCTCGTCAAACACCCCCAAAGAATACCTGATCGACCAGGTTGTGATGCATATGTCAGGCTGCAAGCAGCCGCGGAGAACAGCCTGGTTGACCAGACGATCAGCCAGGAGGCCCGGTCGGAGACCAGGCCGCTGGGCTGTTGATCCCCGGAAGCTACTCAAGGTAGACACAAGGTAGATAAGTAGATAGATAGCCAGCCTTTTCACCTACCCACCCTCTCAACCAATTCACTTACCAAGAGGCTGTTTATCTCCATATCAAAATGAAAGCCCCATAAAATCCGGAAATTTTCGACAAAGAAACGATTTTCAACTTAAGTTTTCAAGTTGAATTCATCTGAAGATGGTGATAGAAAATAACTGCTTATCTGTATTCCTCAAAGACGTTTCATCTGCCCCCCCCCCCGTGGACCTTTAAATAGTTTGACTGAATAAATGTGTGATATTGGGAAGAAAAAAAATCCAATCACGTGACACGACTAGTGTCACGCGATTGGATTTTGGTGATTGGATCGGAGTGACTCGTGATTGGCTAGTGTCATCGCTCATCCGACCTCGTTAAACCGGTGGAATCATTCAACCTCGTTACACTGGTGGAATCACTATACACAGTCGGTCTCAACGGTGAAACCATTCCTGGCTTTCTATTTTACTTCCCCCTCTCTTTGCTACTTACACTATCAGTCGTCACTGTAACTACCACCATCACAGTCATTGTCACTTTCATGAGTCACCGTTATCGCGGCTATGCTGATGTTATCAACACAGTCACTGTCGATACCATCGCTATCATCACTACACTGCTATTGTTATCGCTACAGTGAATGTTATGATCACTACAGTAATGTATTATCACCAGAGTCACTGTGTCAATGATAATCACCTGATCACCATCAATCACCTCATGATTACAATCATCAAATGATTGATGATTGTAATCATTACAATCACTGCTATTATCAGTCTCTGGCATTAGGACCACAGATGCTGGGATTTTCACTATAACCCACAGTCACTATCACCAGTGGCTGAGCACTGGATGCGTGATCCTGTCGTCCCGGGTTCAATCCTGGGCGCCGGCGAGAAACAATGGGCACTTTCTTTCATCCTGATGCACCTGTTACCTAGCAGTAAATAGGTACCTGGGAGTTAGTCAGCTGTCACGGGCTGCTTCCTGGGGGTGGAGGCCTGATCGAGGACCGGGCCGCAGGGACACCAAGCCCCGAAATCATTTCAAGATAACCTCCCCTAGCCACTGCTTATACACGTGTACATTAAACAGGCACACATGCATACACGATACATTTATACATATACATACATAGTAGCCCGTCCTCCCGAGCGTTCACAACGCCACTAAACTGATCTACTAAATTGAACGAACCTAACCTAGCAAAGGACCCAGGAATAGAAAACGGGACATCACATCAAGTTTGCGATAGCCGCTGTGACGACTAGCCGACGATACAGTAATGCGCTTCGGATAAGAGGTCCGCTTAACCGAATTACCAGCCTCGGCGACTATCGGCCGAGAGGAACTCTCCTGTTAACTATTCAGTCGTATAACTGAACCGGAAGTCAAGTACAGACTGATTCAGCAACCGGCCACTAAATGGAATGATTGTTAAGGGGTCGGTTAAGGGGGTGAGCGGTGAAATAAGGTTTGACGTGTGGCAGAGATAAGATTATGGGGGAGGTGGGGAGGGGGGAGATGGTGGGTTATCTTGAGAGATGATTGATTGGGGAGGATAGTGGAGGGTGTTGTGGTGGGGAGGGTGAAGGGTGTGGGGTGGATGGTAGAGGTTGTAAAAGGGTGTAGCATAAGGGGTTTAAGGGATGTTTAAGGTGTAAGGGGTTAAGTGAGGAGTGAGTGAGTGAGTGAGTGAGTGAGTGAGTGAGTGAGTATTAGAGTGTGAGACAAGAGCCTGAGCCTGACATGAGGGATGGAATGTGTAGCGAAGGGTCACACATCACCTGGCACATGTTATCAGTTCACTATCGCCTGGAGAGCCCCCGCGCCATGCCGTAGACATGACACACACAAACATTCCGCCCTAAACCCATAGCATGGCCCTCATGCCACTAATGCCAGGGTCTGATACCCCAGGCATACCCTACACTTGCAGGATGTGTACCTGTGTCTCCAACCCACCGCGCTTATTGCCCAGTTACCTCTGTCACCATTCACCTTTGTAAAACACTAATCTCCCCTTACTGCCTTTCTCCTCCCGTCTCTGATTTTGATTGTTGCCGCCGGAGGTGGTTAGTTTATCGTGCACCCCATACCCATCCTGTGAGCGGTTACCTTGAGGTGCTTCCGGGGGCTTAGTGTTCCCGCGGCCCGGTCGTCGACCAGGCCTCCTCGGTAGCGCAAAAAGCATTACAGAGGGCACAAAAGAACCCGTCTCTCAGCTCCTCCACCCTGCGTCACATTATACAGAAAAGGTAGTATAACATGCCTATAGCTAGGTTGGCGTCATATAATCACAACACGAGCTATTGATCTGGTTTAGTCAGGTCAGAGTCGCTTCTTACACTTCACACAGACAGCAAAGGTACTAGCCAGCAACCATGATGCCAAGTAGCCTAGCCAGCAACCATGATGCCAAGTAGCCTAGCCAGCAACCATGATGCCAAGTAGCCTAGCCAGCAGCCATGATGCCAACTAGCCTAGCCAGCAGCTATGATGCCACGTAGCTTAGCCAGCAGCTATGATACCAACTAGCCTAGCCAGCAGCTATGATGCCACGTAGCTTAGCCAGCAGCTATGATGCCAACTAGCCTAGCCAGCAGCTATGATGCCACGTAGCTTAGCCAGCAGCTATGATGCCAACTAGCCTAGCCAGAAGCTATGATGCCACGTAGCTTAGCCAGCAGCTATGATGCCACGTAGCCTAGCCAGCAGCTATGATGCCAACTAGCCCAGCCATCCATGAAGGTAACTAGCCCGACCATCCATGAAGCAGGTAAAGCGGAAGTCTTCCACACAGGTGTACCAGCCTCGTCCGCCATACAGATAACATCAGATATATATATATGACTGCCGCTGAACTTTTTACCGAGGAAATGCTGGTACAGGTACATCAACCATTGAAGACTTACGAGTAACTCACCTTGCAGTAATATTATTACCCCCCCTCCCACACTACCCCCACCCCTCCCCTCACCCAGTAATCAGGGAACTACCGCCCCCCACCCCCACCACCCTCCAATCACTCTGTCACCAATCCTTGAGAGTTTGGACTGGAATTTATGAGGTTGGGGGAGAGAGGCATGGGAGAAGAAGGCATTGGAGAGGCATGAAGAAGTCCTCTCATGCTACCTGTTCTTTCATCCAATTTTTAACGGAATCGACCAATCCGTTAAAAATGAAACGCATTGGTAAAAACTAAAGCACCGTAATAGAGACGTTTTATACGGGTCGGTCTTGGAGAGTTGTTGGGCTTTGTGCGTTTTTCATTAGGCTGGATTTGACTTGGATGGGATGTTGGCAGTTGTTCTACTCCCCCAAGCCAGGTCCGGAGGCAGGCTTGTCTTGTCAGAGCTTAGTTTAACAGGCTGTTGCTTGGAGCGGCTCCAACGGCCACCACCTTGCCTTGATTTCGGGGATCGATGTCCCCGCGGTCTGGGCCTTGCCCAGGCCTCCTGGTTGATGGTCTGGTGTGATCAACCAGGCTGTTAGACGCGGCTGCTCGAAGCCTGACGTATGAATCACAGACTGGTTGATCAGGTATCCTTTGGAGGTGTTTATCCAGTTCTCTCTTGAACACTGTGAGGGGTCGGCCAGTTATGCCCCTTATGTGTAGTGGAAGCGTGTTGAACAGTCTCGGGCCTCTGATGTTGATAGTTCTCTCTTGAACACTGTGAGGGGTCGGCCAGTTATGCCCCTTATGTGTAGTGGAAGCGTGTTGAACAGTCTCGGGCCTCTGATGATGATAGTTCTCTCTTGAACACTGTGAGGGGTCGGCCAGTTATGTCCCTTATGTGTAGTGGAAGCGTGTTGAACAGTCTCGGGCCTCTGATGTTGATAGAGTTCTCTCTCAGAGTACCTGTTGCACCTCTGCTCTTCAACGGGGGTATTCTGCACATCCTGCCATGCCTTCTGGTCTCATGTGATGTTATTTCTGTGTGCGGGATTGGGACCAGCCCCTCTAATATCTTCCACGTGTAAATTATTATGTATCTCTCCCGCCTGTGCTCAAGAGAACACAGATTTAGGCATTTTAGCCGGTCCCAATGTTTGGATGTTCTATAGAATGGATTCTAGCAGTAAAAGATTTCCACACGCTCTCCAGACCAGCAATATCTCAGACTTTGAATGGGGCTGTTAGTATGCAACAATATCCCACCCTAGAGAGCACTAATGCCGTGACAAGTACCATCCTTGGTACTTGTCACTTGGTACCTTGGTACTTGGAGGGCTGTCACGTGTGTGTTCACTACCAGGCCACCTTCAAGGGCGGTTTCCTCTACAGAGGAAAAACAGAGCTCTTGCAATCAGTGAAATAATAGACGACGGACACAAAGGTTGTTCGGTTCAAACTCACGCTTATCACACAATATACACGCTCACGGAGCCTCATGCTGGTATTATGTTCCTCAACCCCTGACGACTGAGTAGACAGCGCTCGGGATTCGTAGTCCTAAGGTTCGATCCCCGGCGGAGGCGGAAAGAAATGGGCAGTTCCTTTCACCCTGAAGCCCTATTCACCTAGCAGTAAATAAGTACCTGGGAGTTAGCTGCTACAGGCAGCTTCCTGGGTGTGTGTGAAAAAAACACACACGCACGAACGCGCGCGCACACACACACATAAATGGAATGCATTAAGTAGTGTTGTGGTGGAGGCAGACTCCATAAACAGTTTCAAATGTAGATATGATAGAGCCCAACAGGCTCAGGAACCTATACACCAGTTGATTGACAGTTGAGAGGCGGGACCAAAGAGCCAGAGCTCAACCCCAGCAAACGCAACTAGGTGAGTACACACACACGCACCCCGTTCATAAATACTACAGTTGTAAACTGTCAATCCGGCTTGGGACAGGTTTACACGGCATTCCCCTCGCAGGCCTGACTCAGTCCCAGCTCCTTGTTGTACACCAGATCCCCTCAATCAATACTGGAAACAACATTGATAAAAGAGCATGATAAATGATTCACAGTGAGTTTGTATTCATCATGCAGTTATGAACGGGTGCATTGACGTGAGTTGGAATAAACTTGGAGCGAGCGCATGAACATATTCATCTTGATTAGGCTGTGCCAATCCTGCTAGCCTACCCTCCCCGCCTACCTTGCCTTGCCTTGTGGCTGCTACCTTGAGGTGATTCACAGGATCATCATCCCTCCTGATTGGTGGTCTGGTCAACCAGGCTGTTGGACGTGCCTGCTCGCAGCCCGCTGGTTAATACAATGAATATATTCTTTCCTTATCTGTGGATCATGTGCATCTTCAGTTTCAGGCAATGCTGTTGCTCCTCTTATTCTCGTTTTAAACCAGAGTTCCAGTTCCGTTCCGAGTTCCGTTGTAGGTTTCAGAGAACATGCAACGTCGTTCCCGTATCGCCCTATTTCCTCTTTACCACTGTGATGAGGTCTTGTTTAATAAGCCCTTTGCTCTTGTCAACTTCACGCCTCTCAGGTCCTGAAACAACGTTTCATATTTCCCTAATTTTTTTCTTAATCTCTGTGAGAATTCCATGCGGCGCACAATCAAGGGCAAGTCTCACGTAGGTTGTATACATTTTGAGAACTTTTGACGAATATTTCTGAAGGTTATCCAGACAATGTGCTAACGTGCGCCTCCTGAGTCAGGTCTGGGGTTATGTCGACCCCCAGATCCTTCTCCTCTCATAGGGGAAGTTGTCCACCCATTTTTTTTTGTATCTTTACTGCATCTAGGTTCTTGTTCGTGTTCCTATCTTCATAACAATCTTTGGGTATGGGGCCACGACCATCTCTAAAACTGGAAGTCTCTTGCGTCAAGGACCACCTCTAAAATGTAGTTGGGAGTCTCTTGCGTCAAGAACTACATCTAAAATGTATTTAGGAACATCTTGCGTCAAGAACTACCTCTAAAATGTATTTGGGAGCTTCTTGCGTCAAGAACTACCTCTAAAATGTATTTGGGAGCTTCTTGCGTCAAGAACTACCTCTAAAATGTATTTGGGAGCTTCTTGCGTCAAGAACTACCTCTAAAATGTATTTGGGAGCTTCTTGCGTCAAGAACTACCTCTAAAGTGTATTTGGGAGCCTCTTACGTCAAGAACTACCTCTAAAGTGTATTTGGGACCACACACATTCTTTCAGTCTTCCTGCCCTGAGCCATCTCATTAGCAAACATGGACATGAGAGAGTTTTCCATGTTAGGTCACTGGAATACATTAAAACATTCATGGTCGACCCTATCCTAGTGCTATTCTTTCTGAAAGAGCACTAACGACCATTCACCAGCCTGACTTCCCTTCCCTTCTGGTCAACACCACGTTGACAGCCAATCAACCAGGGAGCCCTGGTAAAGTTGACCAGACCACACACTAGAAGGTGAAGGGACGACGACGTTTCGGTCCGTCCTGGACCATTCTCAAGTCGATTGTGTTCTCACATTCTCACAATTGACTTGAGAATGGCCCAGGACGGACCGAAACGTCGTCGTCCCTTCACCTTCTAGTGTGTGGTCTGCTCAACTTACTTTAACCACGTTATTGTGACTCATCGCCTGCCCTGGTAAAGAGACAGGGCCGCGGGGACCTGGGCACCCCGGAACCACCACCACCACCACCACCACACAAGGTAGTTTAACACAACGGGCCAACGAACGCTCTCACTACTTCACCTCAATAAACCGGAATGCCAATTACTGATCACGTCCACGTATAAAGATTTCCGGCCACTATAAAGCCGGGAACGGCGGGATGAAGGGCGGGATGAAGTCTATATTAGTAAGATATTATTACCCTTCACGCTCGCAACTACTAATAAAACGAATTACCGAGGCAATTGAATCTCATAGCCGGCCAAAATACCAGTGGGGAAAAAAAAGAATAATTTACGATTTCATGTTAATGGTTTAAAGGTCAGAATATGACAGGTGTAATTAAGAAAAAAATATTTATATCCACACAAACTCATTCATATATTATTATTATTATTATTATAATATATATATATATATATATATATATATATATATATATATATATATATATATATATATATATATATATATATTACATATTATGCGGAAAATCCACAAAGAAATATGAAAGGAGGTGAACGTTTCGGCTTGTTAAAGCCTTTGTCAACACAAGACTGACTAGAAGAGACAGTTTTGTGTTGATAAAGGCTTTAACAGGCCGAAACGTTCACCTCCTTTCATATTTCTTTGTGGATTTTCCGCATAAAATGATCTGTGTTTTGTGATGTAATTGCATATAACATATTATATATATACAGTATCAACGCTATACACACAAGATGTATATAGAGTTGATATTCAATAATTAAGAAAGAACGATTTAACTCTGAAGATTTTTCGAAACGGCCACTGTAGCCTACTGACCTTCGGAGCGAAATGATGGCGACCAATCAATCTTACTTAGTTCCTTGAGAGAGGATTAGGGCTTTATTCCCATGCGGCGGATTCAAGAAATCCCCCCCCCCCGTACCTACGAGCCAAGATCAGTCAGACTGTTGGTGTTTGACTAGCCAGGCCGTCAGATGTAGACACCGTAGCCTGGCCCGGTCAAACAGTAGTATCATGCTCTATCCTGGATAACAATTTTGTTATCTGGTTATCTGGATTTGTTATCTGGATTCTGGATAACAATTTAAGGAGTAATGGCGAGATATTCAAACATATAGGCTTAGATAGGCTCCTTGTACTGGAACGATCTTGCAAGCGCAGATGAAGAGTCACAATAACGTGGCTGAAATATGTTGACCAGACCACACACTAGAAAATGAAGGGACGACGACGTTTCGGTCCGTCCTGTACCATTCTCAAGTCGATCTTGCAAGTGTTGGGAAGTATTTTCTAAACAGCCTACAGAACCAAAGAGAACTATTACAAAAGCTGCCGCCCAGTTGGGTGGGTGTGGAGCAAGACTAGTAACTGTGTGACTCACCATAGATGTAAAGTGCCTTGTATAGTGACTGTACATGGATGTATGTATATATATATATATATATATATATATATATATATATATATATATATATATATATATATATATATATATATATATATATATATATATATATATATATGAACATGTGTATGTAACATTCACAATCGTGTAACTAGCTTCACAAGATTGTCAATTGTTTAGCTAAACGAACCACGTGGTTCAGTTCCTGAACCCATTACGTGCCTCTGTAACTCTTTACACCACCGCCCCACAGGTATGGGGGGCATAATAAAATCAATATAAATAACAATAATAATAATAATAATAATAATAATAATAATTAAGTGATTCCGTAGCAGCATAGCCTAGGTAAAATCGTACTTAATGCCTTTAGGATCAAATTACACCCTTGAAAACGTTGAAAAAGATGGCTGTAACTAGGCCTAAAATATCAAGAAATGAGGATGGTGCCGTACGAGGCTACATTTCGCCACCAAATTAACTACAAAACTCTACAAAATCTCACACATTCAAGTACAGCATTAGCACGACTTCACGCCATGTTATGTGTGGTAAAATATCCCAGAGGCTAGTCGAGCATCACTCAGCACATGACAGACAAAAAGAGAGGAAAATATGATCAGAGACTCCATTAGGAAATGCCATTTTTTGCTCGTCCAATGACTAATCCAACAAACCCCTTTATATGGAATATTCTGACCCTAATTTAAAAGTTCCTTAGCGATACAACGGATATCAGGGAATTAATTCCATAAGGGCTTACCGAGACAATTTAAGGAAATGATCCACCACGGACAAATCTAAAGCTCTTGGACATAACTTCGAGGAGCAGGAAATCCATCAAGGATATCAGGCGGAAATGGCCAAAGAATGTCAGGGAAGGCCACATCTTGCAAGGAGAGAGAGAGAGAGTGAGTTTCAGACAGTGCAGGCTAAGAGACTCGTAGTAAATAGCAATTGGAAACAAAAACTTACCCACTTCCTTCTGTCTGTCTGTCTGTCTGTCTCTCCCCCTCTCTCCCACAGCCTATCTTCTACAGTTCTGATAGTAAGGTGACGAGATACATAGGTATATAGTTTAAGAACGTAACCTTTGGTCCCCCTCCCCATATGCGTCAAATTAAAAAAAGGCCAAAAATCATGATCATAGGTTTCAAAAATCATAGGTTTAGGCTACCACAGAACATTATATGGGAGGAGACATTCCTCCCTCCCCGCCATTCACTGCATTACTAACCCGCTTTACGTTCCCACCATTATACATAAATTTACTATTATACCATATTATTTTA
>NC_091241.1:10254839-10312339 GCF_040958095.1 Procambarus clarkii | reverse complement strand
ACGGCCCTTGTGGATTTCTTTATTTACCTCACCTTTCCTTCTGCACTAATGTAAATACGAAGAAGGGGGTATAAATAGCCTAAGCTACTCTATCCCTTTGAGATGTATTTGTTTCTTGTCTCAATAAACATGAACTTGAATACGAAGAAATTTAGACCTATAATCAAACACTATAGAGAGAATAATGTATTGTGAGCCATATTTATCCTAGTATTATCTTCTACATACACCGCAAATGTGTGTGTTGGAGTAGAGGAAGCGTGAGCAGAGAGCGGCGGTGAGTGACGCCACCAGTGTCAACAAAGAGTGGTGGGCAGTGACGTCACGGATGTAAGCCAAACACAGTTCACGCTGCGTCTCTTGACACTCTGCCAAGGTCTGTGTACCCTGACGGAGGCCCCACACACCTACACGCTAACATACCAAGCTTCCCTTCTCTTCATTTTGCCACAGCCTACAAAATCCTGCGCCCCAGCCTGGCCCAGCAACGTTGTATTCAGGACGTTGGTCACCATATCGTCATTTTAGGGGACACGACGGATTGGAATATGCCTCGATAACCAAGCTACACAACCTACCAACCGGGCTGTGGTGGGTATGTGGGCCTGCGGGTCGCTCCAAGCAGCAGCCTAGTGGACCAAACTCTCACAAGTCAAGCCTGGCCTCGGGCCGGGCTGTGGTGGGTATGTGGGCCTGCGGGTCGCTCCAAGCAGCAGCCTAGTGGACCAAACTCTCACAAGTCAAGCCTGGCCTCGGGCCGGGCTGTGGTGGGTATGTGGGCCTGCGGGTCGCTCCAAGCAGCAGCCTAGTGGACCAAACTCTCACAAGTCAAGCCTGGCCTCAGAGACGACGTTTCGGTCCGTCCTGGATCATTATCATATCGTCTGAAAAACGACTATCTCTCCATCTTCTGAGTTATGGTTTGGTCGTCATTTCTTCAGCCACGTTATTGTGACTCATCCTCTGCATATATGCCTCTTTTTAACTCCTCCCCAAAACAATTCGATTTTTGTTCATACTTGCAACCTTTACCATCTCTCTATCGCTGCCAAAATGAGCTCTTCTCGTATGTATTGGTAAACGGTATGGGCTTGACATTGGCTTGGTAACGGGGCCACTACACCAGCAGCAGCAGCAACAACAGCAAAAACAGCAGCAGCAACAGCAGCATCAGCAACGGTTCATGCGGGGTATGGATACGGGCCCCTCGCTTGAGCACATCCAGGTGTCGCCCCAGCGGAGATCACCGATGGAAACCCACTATACTACGTATATTTACACACGAGCCGCTGATTCACGGACCCTGCATCGTTTCCGGATGACTGGCCTATCTCCCCATACTGGACCCGAGCGACCCCTATTAGCATGGGGCTGAAATATGTACCCGGGTATATGCACAGGCATAAACATATGCCACCCTCCACTGTAACCTTGCTCGGCGGGAGATAGCATCTGCGGCGGTCAATTAATTAGGCAGGTTATGAATGCGACAAATGGGATTGCGGGTATTACCATATGGGATGTGTGCGAGATGCTATCGTCTGCGTGGCGGAAGGGAAGGACTTCACTGTGGGACATCCTTATTACCTTATCCTACCACTATTCCTGCCTCCTCCGTCGTTATCCCTCCCTTCGTGTGTTCATCTAGTTACAGCGGCCAGGATGGCGTACAAGAAAATCGAATCGGTGGATAAAATGAATCAGATCTCCAATCAACAACTACCATTACATTTCCTATACAAAAAACTAATTTATAAGTACTACTCGCACCAGGTGATGCTGCACCTGCCCGCACTAACTTAAGTGTCACGTACACCTTCTCTCCCCAACTGATGCTACGTCACTAACACCTGGACACCCATACAAAGACCACAAGAGTGGTCCCCAAGAGGACCACAAGAGTGGTCCAGGTCTTTCTAAGGTAAACAAAGGCCAGCCGGACCATGGTGAAGTTTGTCTTTAAATATTTCCGGAAATTTTCTAGTTATAGAGTACTTAGGTACTCTGGCCTGGCCTCAGGGCGGGCTTGGGGAGTTGAATAACTCCCAGAACCCCATTAAGCAGGTATCAACCAGGTTAGGTCTTTGAAAATTCACTAAAGTAATATCTGCATGATCATTAATACATTATATTGATGAGTTACCCATGTCAGTCAATTTAATTTTATGTTAAGCATTCTTCTATGCGATGGTTGCATGGCCAGGATGTGATCTAGGCAGGAAGGCATGGCAGGATGTGCAGAATACCCCCCGAAGAAAAGCAGAGGTACAACAGGTACTCTGAGAGAGAACTATCAACATCAGAGGCCCGAGACTGTTCAACACGCTTCCACTACATATAAGGGGCATAACTGGCCGACCCCTCAGTGTTCAAGAGAGAACTGGATAAACACCTCCAAAGGATACCTGGTCAATCAGCCTGTGATTCATAAGTCAGGCTGTGAGCAGCCGCGTCCAACAGCCTGGTTGATCAGACCAGGAGGCCTGGGCAAGGCCCAGACCGCGGGGACATCGATCTCCGAAATCAAGGCAAGGTGGTGGCCGTTGGAGCCGCTCCAAGCAACAGCCTGTTGGACTAAGCTCTGACAAGACAAGCCTGCCTCCGGACCTGGCTTGGGGGAGTAGAACAACTGCCAACATCCCATCCAAGTCAAATCCAGCCTAATGAAAAACGCACAAAGCCCAGCCGGAACCAACACTAAGATTGCTAGCAGTCACATGTTACAGCAAAATCAAGTGACGTGCTGAACACGTGCCATTACAACACGTGAAAGTTATCTGATAACAGCCCAACGGGAACACCCACTCGCCAACACCTGCGTGTCTGAATATATTAACACCCACACACACACACACACACACACACACACACATATATATATAGTTTAAATATTACATCATGAACAAATGCATCACGTTATTGTGATTTGTGTGTGTAATTACACCATGGATAACACATTTGTATGTGTAATTACACCATGGATAACACATTTGTGTGTGAAATTACACCATGGATAACACATTTGTATGTGAAATTACACCATGGATAACACATTTGTATGTGTAATTACACCATGGATAACACATTTGTGTGTGTAATTACACCATGGATAACACATTTGTGTGTGTAATTACACCATGGATAACACATTTGTGTGTGTAATTACACCATGGATAACACATTTGTGTGTGTAATTACACCATGGATAACACATTTGTGTGTGTAATTACACCATGGATAACACATTTGTGTGTGTAATTACACCATGGATAACACATTTGTGTGTGTAATTACACCATGGATAACACATTTGTGTGTGTAATTACACCATGGATAACACATTTGTGTGTGTAATTACACCATGGATAACACATTTGTGTGTGTAATTACACCATGGATAACACATTTGTGTGTGTAATTACACCATGGATAACACATTTGTGTGTGTAATTACACCATGGATAACACATTTGTGTGTAATTACACCATGGATAACACATTTGTGTGTGTAATTACACCATGGATAACACATTTGTGTGTGTAATTACACCATGGATAACACATTTCTGTGTGTAATTACACCATGGATAACACATTTCTGTGTGTAATTACACCATGGATAACACATTTCTGTGTGTAATTACACCATGGATAACACATTTCTGTGTGTAATTACACCATGGATAACACATAAATTACATGTTATACCGCTGACATTTGTTTGCATCATGGCTATCTGATGCCATCGTTGCCCAAATTATTGTTGTAGTCATGTTGATATTATATTATTGCCATCATTATGCCAAAAAATACTTAGCATTAATTAAATCAGAGCATAAACTTGTCGTTGAGGTAAATACCATCAAAATAAACACGGTCAGGATGTGACAGGCATAACCTCCACATACGTGAGTACCTAAGTGTAGTTACAGGATGAGAGCTACGCTCGTGGTGTCCCGTCTTCCCAGCACTCTTTGTCATATAACGCTTTGAAACTACTGACGGTCTTGGCCTCCACCACCTTCTCACCTAACTTGTTCCAACCGTCTACCACTCTGTTTGCGAAAGTGAATTTTCTTATATTTCTTCGGCATCTGTGTTTAGCTAGTTTAAATCTATGACCTCTTGTTCTTGAAGTTCCAGGTCTCAGGAAATCTTCCCTATCGATTCTACCAATTCCGGTTACTATTTTGTACGTAGTGATCATATCACCTCTTTTTCTTCTGTCTTCTAGCTTTGGCATATTTAATGCTGCGTGCTTATTTGTGTTTGCAAAGGTGCCTCTAGCTCTTGGGCCCCAGGTGCAACCTGTCGACCAGTAGTCTGCTGCAACTACGCCAGAAACATTTAATGCTTCGTCGAGTATGTACTTAAAGCTGCGAGTGATGCCTGCCTCTATCCCGTCCTTATCACGGGGAAAACTGCCTCACTTCCGTCTTGCCCCATCTCTGTTTCAAGTTCCCACCTGTGCTTCATGCTTCCCGGGCCAAATAGGCTATTTGATCAAGGGCCCCGCGGCCCGGTCTCTGATCAGGCCTACCTGGATCCTACTCGATCGACTCGTATGTATCCACAAACAAAACTTTTAAAGTCCTGAAGACTGTAGTTTGAAAAACTGTTTTGAACTAAAAAAATAGGCTACGGGGATCAATTGCGTCGTTAGGCTAGGCTAGGCTACACCAGCTCGCCTGACAAGAATGAGACACACAAACTAATTTATTTTTGGTTGTCCAGGTATTAATCCTCTCTTGGGCATATCAATGAAACTGCTGCTGCTGTTTGTTTTAGATTCAGCTACTCGGAGCTGAAAGTTCCAAGTAACACGGGGCTATGGTGAGTCCGTAATTGAATCTGCTTATTCCTTTACCTATATACATCAGCGAACACTCCCTCCCTCTCACCCCCACCCCTCACGTCCCACACACAGTGACTGTACATTCAGGCAGGTGTGTGTGTGTGTGTGGGGGAGGGGGGGGGGGAGAGATTTATAGACGTGTACAAGCTAATAAAAACAGCACACACACACACACACACACACACACACACACACACACACACACTCTCCCCCGATGCTTTTTTGTTTATATTCAGCGTAAAAACAATACGGGTGTCGACCGGGTAGACCGCACGTGATGTCAAGCGACTGTTAAGCTCAAGGTATTAACATCCAACGCAATAAAGACAATTACACAACATAAAATACAGCGGGTATTTGCTGATAAATTTGGTTGTCCTTGCCGCTGTTGGCTCAGTTGTTGTTGTTGTTATTGTGCCTATTACATAATGGTTATTTAAGCTAACACTTGTGTTATTTTTATTACATATTACAGATAGCTATGTATAAATAAATACAAGATGTTACTAAATTTTGTTTATAACTAATTGTTAACTAATTCTCTGGGTCACATTCTGATACTTCGGTCAGAATGTGACTGCTAAGAGTTTACAAAAACACAGTTATGAAGTAGCGGAAATAAAGAAAGATTAATAGCGAAAATAAACATCAGGGGAGGAGTAATCTATAAACTATTTAACACCCGTGCTTCCCACTGTGTGATAACTTACAACACCTGCTGCTGCTCCTGGTTACAACTGTTTCGAGGTCCACACCTGCACAACATCCACACCAACCCCAGTTCATTAATCTTTTTGCATGTGTTTCGGCCGACGTCCTCACCCCTCCCCCTACTCTGCCTTAGCAACCACAGCTGTTACTCCTTCACTACCACTACCACCAGCACCAGCAGCAGCCACGTGTATATTGTTCCTCTCCTGTAGGTGCTTGGGGAGTACCCTCGCCTCCTCACTCCCACCTTTCATCTGCGGGTCAGTCACCCATCTAGTTTAAGTCGAGGGCAATGGCCCCCCTGTTCGTATTGAACTGTTTCCGCTTTGTATGCTACGAAGATTCTCGCATGTCGTCTGAGCCCTTTATTTTCAACACGATCAGCCTTTCCTCGTAGTCCAGGGTCCCATATCATAGTAATATTTCATACATCATTATACGATTTAACCGATTAGTTCTGCCCGAAACGCTGCGCGTACTGGTGGCTTTACAAGATTGTAAATACTGTACTATGCTATGTATTCTCACAAACCCAATGTACCTTCTTGTATATAAATAAATAAAATAAATAATAATAAATAAAATAAGTTGCAGGTACTTAGGTATGAGGGAATATGAAGAACTTGCCCGAACCATAGGGTAGAGGACGCAACCAGACCAACTCATAGAAGGAACCTTGGGGTTACCTTGAAGGAAAGCAACATATAAAACATCTGGAAATTATGATATCTGACCTGACATTTACTCAAGATAACCGAGCAAATATAGCGGGGGCGGCCAGGAAAATAATAGGATGGCTTATGAGAACGTTCATATCCTGAGACCACCACAGCAATGATAATACTGTTTAAATCACTGCTGCTGTCCCGTCTTGAGTATTGCTCGGTACTCACTTCCCCTCTCGGAGCAGGAGAGATCTCTGAATTAGAGGGCATACAGAGAACATACACGGCAAACATAGACACGATAAACAACCTAAAGTATTGAGATAGCATCAAAGCTCTTAAGATGTACTGTCTGGAAAGGAGACGAAAGAGATACCAAATAATATACACATGGAAAATACTGGAGGGGAAAATACTATATATATATATATATATATATATATAATACTTTAATATATTATATTAAATAATATGTGTGTATATCATGAAAATAAGAAAATAAAATCTCCTTCTGAAGATGTATTAATATACGAAAGTACTTACGAAATTCCTGTTTCAATTTTCCTCCGTGGTCTGACACTGTCACATTAAATAATATATATATATACGTGAAAGATACTGGAGGGCCAGGTTCCAAATTTGCGCAGTAGAATAACATCATACTGGAGCGAAAGATATGAAAGAAAATGCAGAATAGAACCAGTGAGGAGATAGGTGCCATAGGAGCAAAGAGCGCAGTGTGGACATGAGGAGTCCACGGCTGTTCAGTACCCTGAACAGCAAGAGTTAAGATAACTCTTGGTCCAACAGCAAGACAACTTGGTCCAACAGGCAGTTGCTTGGAGCAACCCGCAGGCCCACTTAGCCACTACACCCGGTTGGTTCGGCACTTCTTACTTGAACTTATCTAAAGGCTTCTTTAAGACTTACATCATGGTTCCGGGAATATTTCCAAGTCTTAAAGAAGCCTTTAGATAAGTTCAAGTAAGAAGTGCCGAACCAACCGGGTTGTAGTGGCTAAGTGGGCCTGCGGGCTGCTCTAAGCAACTGCCTGTTGGACCAAGTTATCACCAGGACGGGTTGTGGGAGTAAAAGAACTCCAGAAACCCTCTCCAGGTAAGTTCCAGGTATGATGTAGTGTACAATGTGTTGAAGGATTCTTCGTCAACGTTGCTGACTACGACTCAAACGTTTGAAAGCTTCGCTATAGCGCCGACGTAAGATAATCAACCGAAGAAAGGGCTGAGCTACTTCGAACATACGTCAAACCACTTAAGAGGGAATAAGAGGACAGAGTTCAAGACTATGCCCAGCCTCTTGAACCATTCAAGATCGAACTCAGACCATGCAAGAAGCAAGGCCATTGCTGTACCAACACATTTAAATGGATGAAACTGAAAACACCAATTATTTTGATACAATTTGTCAAGAGAAGTTAATAAATGGAATGAATTAGGCAGTGATGTGGTGGAGACTGACTCCATACACAGTTTCAAATGTAGACATGATAGAGCCCAGTAGGCTCAGGAATCTGTACACCAGTTGATTGACAGTTGAGGCGGGACCAAAGAGGCAGAGCTCAACCCTCGCAAGCACAATCAGGTGAGTACCATTAACTAGCTGCTGTACCAAAGTGATAGATACAGCTAGCTACCATACCAAATGTATTTTAATTTGCGTATGCTGGTAGCTACTTGGGTGGAACATTCAGCACAAGTGCGAGCGGCTGCGCCAAACAGCCTGATTGATCAGACCAACAACCAGGAGGCCTGGTCAGAAACCGGGCCGCGACTGGGACGTTGATCCCCGGAACCATCACACAGTAAACAGCTGGCTAGATTAAACACACTGCAAATGCATTTACAAACGACCCAACTTAATTACAAGACAGATGACGCCATGAACAGCCTGGTTGACCAGTCTAGCAACGAGGAGGCCTGGTCGAGGACCGGGCCGCGGGGACGCTAAGCCCCGAAACCACCTCGAGGTAACCTGGAGTTATAAATGACCAAACACAGCTACCACATAGCAGGCGCCTCACAACATAGCCAATCAGCGAACAATGTAAACAAGAGCAAATCCGAGGCTCTAAGAGCCAAAACCTCCAACCACACGTCCTCTAAAGACTGACATTAAATGGGAGATAAATCCCATTAGATCTCTAAGTGGCTCCATTATGACAAGGCTATTAGCATAACCACGCGCCTTGGTTGAGTGCGCGAGGCGCGGGGTGCGCGTCGCTGGCCCAGGCATCAGGTCTCTCACGGCCGATTATTAGCCGCGGATAACCACAACCTTCCTCGACACACGTAATTGTGATTTGAATACTTTTCGTTCCGCTGAGAGGTTAAATCGCTCCTGGCTTCACCGCCTCTTAAATAACCAAACAATTTAAGCTGGAGGCCTATGCCGTGACGCAATGAACTAGTTGTGGCGTCACACGCGTGCCGTGACGCATTAGCGTCCCGCATGATGTTATACGTGTCCTGTGGCGTGATAAAACTGGGTGTAATGGCATGAGTAGACCATAACGATGCGGAACTCAGACATGCCGCGTCTTTATTTCGAACAGTCATCCTGAACGGCTGTTGTGATAGTAAGGAATTCGCCGTGACGAAGTGAAGTCACTGATCACCTCATTCTCTTGAGTTGACACAACATGGATACCTCGTAAAAGCAATCAGTTCACACTATAGAACGAAAGAGTAATGTAAAAGATCTGGGAGTAATCGGAAGGCCTTACATTTTAACGAACACATTAAAGTAGCTGTCGCAACTGGAAGAAAAATGACAGGATGGATAACAAAAACCTTTCAAACAAGAGATTCTGTACCAGTGATGATACTTTTCAAGACACTAGTGCTCTCTAAGGTGGAATACTGTTGCACACTAACAGCACCATTAAAAACTAGACAAATTGCTGACCTGGAGAGCGTGCAAAGGTCCTTTACTGCTAGAATCCACCCAATAAAATAAATTATTGGGACCTATACAAAACTTTAAATATGTATCCTCTAGAGCGCAGGCGAGATACACAATAATCTACACATGGAAAACATTAGAGGAACTGGTTCACAAATATGCACACTGAAACAGTATCATAATACATGGTACAAAACACAATGCTCCCGGACGCAGGTTCGAATCCTCGTCACGGCCCTTGTGGATTTGTTCATTTGATGCATCACGTTAGTGTGATCTCTGTGTGTGTCACAAACAAATTTGCCCATAGTAGGAAAGCAACATGTAAAGGATTTGGGAATAATGATGTCTGGCGACCTAACGTTTAGGGAGCATAACCAAGCAAATATTACGTCGGCCAGAAAAATGATAGGATGGATTACGAGAACTTTCAAATCCAGGGATCCCATCACAATGGTTGTACTCTTCAAGTCAATTGTGTTGTCCCGTCTTGAGTACTGCTCAGTACTCACTTCCCCCTTCACAGCAGGAGAGATTGCTGAAATAGAGGGAATACAGAGAACATACACGGCACGCATAGACGCGTCTATGCGTGCCCATCCTCCTGTTTAGATAGTATTTTGTGTAATTATGTTGACCATAGTTCATGCATCGACGTAATTGGAGATTAGAAAGTAGTATTTAGTGCTACTCACTCCATAGCGTATAAAAAAATAGTTAAAAAAACAAACTTAGATATTCCTAGGCCTAGTATAGCACATGTGTACTATATTAGCCCCTCCAGATAGCGTATATTAGGCCTAGGATGGTTAAGGTTAAGTTAACTTTTGTTTGCAACATCAATACAAAATCTTTTTCAGTTTGTCCAAATTCAATAGAACCACTTGCTACTCTCCAATTGCCTCTTACGTCAATGTATGTGTGCACGACAGTCCTCACCATCATTACTATAAATACTACCTACCGAGCCTAACATTTTAAAAGCACTACGATCACCTTCTGTGGTTGTACAATAAATCTCTGAACGGTATGGTTGACAAACCTCTCACCCTGTCCATGGAGGACAGAAGAAAATGTATATATGCTAGTTAGCATTGTAAATGTGTGGCCACGTCTGTGGCAGAAAATAATAATAATAACAAAACTACTACCTAAAACAGGCTAGGCTGTAGGATGTGAAGAACAGCTCCTTTGAAAAGTAGAGATACAATAGACACGCCGAGAGAGAACTATTGTTAATATCACGACCCCCAACACGCTTCCACTACACACAGGGACATAGTAACTGGCCGACCCCTCACAGTGTTCAAAGTAGAACCCAATAAACACCTCCAAATGATACCCTATTAAATAGGCTGTGATTCAAACGTCAGCCTGCGAACAGCCGCGTCCAACAGTCTGGTTGACCAGACCACCAACCATAGAGAAGAGTCCTCGTGTGCCCTACTGATTTTGTCATTGGATACATCACGTTAATGTGATTTCATTTTGCATTTGAGGAGAAGCGTTGGAGGTACAACTACTTGAGGAGAAGCGTTGGAGGTAGAACTACTTGAGGAGAAGCGTTGGAGGTAGAACTACTTGAGGAGAAGCGTTGGAGGTAGAACTACTTGAGGAGAAGCGTTGAAGGTAGAACTACTTGAGGAGAAGCGTTGAAGGTACAACTACTTGAGGAGAAGCGTTGAAGGTACAACTACTTGAGGAGAAGCGTTGAAGGTACAACTACTTGAGGAGAAGCGTTGAAGGTACAACTACTTGAGGAGAAGCGTTGGTGGTACAACTACACCAGTCCAGCAACGAGGCCTGGTCGACGACCGGGCCGCGGGGTCGCTGAGCCCCGAAATCACCTCAAGGTAATGGTAACCACAGCAAGAGAGCATGGAGGGGGGAGCATGGTGTGAAACCCTGGCTAAGGCTTCAGTAGAAGCCTCTCCCATGTGGAAATATGAGGAAATGAAGAAGCACATGTGCCGGCTGCTGAAGACGCTGAAAGCGACCATATTGAATACTTCATACCCAAGACTCTTCTACAATTTAAAGGTATTGTATTAACAGGTAACATCACCGTTAAGGAAAGGTAACTAAGGAAAGGAGGATAGAAGAAAAAATCAGTGAATCTGTACCCAGGCACAATGTGGTTGCAGCTGGCAATCCCAATCAATATGAACGAAGAGGAAGTGGCCGCGGGAGAGAATCAGTATTAACGAGAATCCGTCTTGGATAGAATTATCCATGGAGATTCGGAATGGAAACAACAATTGAGCAGCGGAGTTGCAGAATCTGTGGTGAGAGTGATGGACACCGCCTTGACCACTATCTACGTGAATGTGAACATCTGAGAGACATTACAAGTATGTGCAGAATAATGCACCCCACATTGTTTGAGTTAGGAAATACCATTTGTCAATCATAGATACTGTTATTAAAAGATTCCCCTATTTTGCATCCGCAAGATAACGTAAGATTTTAAGGGTTGACAATGTTAATCTTCTAATTTGAGAAGCTGTTCACTTGAGACAGTTAAGCAAGTCCCAGCTGTGTCTGGGTACAAGTGACAGGATGAATAACTCAGCGGGTTTTCTTCCTATTGGGGAGTGTTGTACATGCTGCTATGGCGGTGTGTGTCCACTCACAGGATCAGTGGCGCTGCCCAATAAACTCGCCCCTCGGGGCAAAATTTTCCATTTAAAAATCCCAGCTTGCTTTTCTCATGTCGTAGTGTAGTGGTCTAGGGTGTTTGCTTGGGAGTACCAAGTGTGCGGGTTCGAATCCGTTTCATGGCTCCAACAAATTCTTCACTCCAGGGGTACCAACCACACACTGACAGTGGGGGAACGAAGATCATGGGAAGAGAACATCCCTGGAAACACAAACCAAAACTGTCTCTATTTTTAGCTTGTTACAACTTGTAATAAAGTTGTTACATCTTGGCTTAACGTGTTTATGACGTATTAGAACGTTGTTACAACTTGCTATATTGGTTGTTATAACTAATTAGGAGGAGTTAAAACTTGTTCGAACGTTGTACCAACGTCGTAGTTTCGGTGTGTGTTTAGCGGGATGAAAAACAAAGGCAAGCAGGAATGAGAAGAGGGAGGAGGGAAGGAAGAAGGTTACAAGGGGGAAAGAGAAGACAAACAGCAGGAGAAAGAAGGGAAGCAGAGCGTAATAGCGAGCATGAAGCACAACACATCAAGGCTAATCACCCTCACTATCATCATTATCACCACCACCATTAGTAACACAAACCAGCACTAACGACCGCTCTCCACCACCGCAACAATCACTAACCATTACCATAAAACCGCTCACGTAGCCCAAATAACGGGTCATGGAGGACATTCTCAACAAAAATACCTTTATACGTTCGTGCTCAAAGTGAATACATGTACGGTAATGTATATTTATGTATACGTGCGATAATGTATATTCATATACAAACACTTCTAGAGTGAGATTTAAACATGTATTGTCAACCCATCCTCCGGTGTAGACAGTACCTATTTACAGCTAGGTAACAGGGGCATCAGGGTTAAAAAACTCTGCCCATTTGTTTCCGCCTCCACCGGGGATCGAACCCGGAGCCTCAGGACTACGAATCCGAAGCCAGTATTAAAAATCAAATACAAAGAAATCAGTTAAGACCTCGTTAGGATAACGAAGTTCTGTCGGCGCGGTAGTTAAAAGGTAGGTACTGCTGGTTTGGCCCAGTCACCCAAAGAAACTGTAGCCCAGGTCCTGGAATTATGCAATAGGTACGCTGAGAGAGAACTCTTATCAACATCAAGGGTCCAAGGCTCTTCAACCCTCTCCCGCTACACATAAGGGCCCCTAACTGGCCGACCTCTCGCAGAGTTCAGAAGAGAACTTGATAAACACTTCCAAGGGATACCGGATCAACCAAGCTGTGGTTGAAATGTCAGGCTGCGAGCAGCTGCGTTCAACGACCTGGTTGACCAGACCATCAACCAGGAGATCTGGTGAGAGACCGGGCCGCGGAACCAACAAAAGGTATATATTTACAAAGAACAAAAGCAGCAGATTCAGGACTCGCCTTGACAAATGCCAAATTGAATAAAATCAATTTTCCATAGTCTTGTCCAAAGTTGTTAAGTAACTGCATTCATTCAGACATCTTTGAAATATGTGCAACCATATGCATAAAATGTTATATTTGCAAAAGTCAATGATCCTTTATGGTCAGAATTTACAGCCATAACCTACAACTTTGATTAGTACAAACAATTTAAATGAATACTTTGGTAGGTTCGGCGAGTTCTACTCCTCAAGCCCGTGACTGACTGGTGAGAGCTTGGTCCAACAGGCTGTTGCTTGGAGAAGCCATCAGACCCACGTATCCATTACAGCCCGGTTGGTCCTGCACATCTTAAAGAAAACCAACCAATTTTCTCTTAAATGCCATCAAACCAACAATGAAATTAGCAATCAAAGTATTCGTCTTGAGTATCAAGAATAAGAACGCTAGACCAAAATATGCACCGAAGTTCACTTCATTTAAACCCCCATACAAACACGACTAGGCACAAAATCCCAGACAAAATATCCGCCACGCCGTGTTTAGGTCTTAAGAGTACAAATGCTCCAAGTGAAACTTAGAGTAATTCTGTCATTAAAAATACAAGTGTTTTTCCAAGGCAGCGCGAGTAAAACCCAAGAGCAATGTATTTTCTCAGCACCAGTATCTGCAACTCCTTGTATTTGCACAGGCCGGGGTGGTTAGGCGTCCACGGGTATTTGGTTAACCGTGTAAACATTGAGGAGATGTGCTCGCCAAGGGGAGCAACCACAACAAGTCACATATAGACCGTAAACATCTGGCCACTTTTCAAGTGTATTACAAAGGGGGTTAGCCTGAGGAATATCTTCTCTACTGAAGGATGGGAGAGGGAAGGGCTGAGAGTCCTGGCCCAGGAGTCGTCAACCATCTACGTGGACATTTACGAAACCTGTGCATCTTTCCTCAATCATGGCGGTTTAATTGATATTTGTTAAACAGTGTACGAGCTTGGAAACGCTGCGAGGTCTCTGTCTCTGTCTGTCTGTCTCTCTCTCTCTCGTCCCAAGGTTATCATTTTTATAGACAACCTCGTAGGGCTACGGAGCTCATAAACTGTTTAATAAACGCAAACTAAGCCGCCATAATTTAGGCAAGATGTACAAGCTTCGCAAATGCTTAATGAAGCCCAGGCCAGCTCCAAAGTCTAGCAACATTGCAGGCCCATTATGTTAAGATAACTTTGAGAATACTGACGTGAAAATAATTGTGCCGCTATGTACAGCTCGTCCCTTTGTTTCATGCCCCGCGTATACGGTTACTCCTTGCTTGTTCCAAGGAGTTTGCGTTCGGTACCTTTGGGATGGGCAAATAGGTTACAAATTTGTCCATTGATCCGCACTATACAATGCTGAAGGAGTTTGTTAATTAGTATTTTCTGTGTCTATTCACTAGTAATAATTATTTGCTCTCATCACTTACAGTGGCCATGACTGATAAGCCATGGAAAAATAGTAGAGGGGCTGGTCCCCAAACCTGCACACAGAAATAATATCACATAAGACCAAAAGGCATGGTAAGATGTGCAGAATACCTCCCCTCCCCGTTGAAAAGCAGAGGTGCAATAGATCCTCAGAGAGGATCTCCTATCAACATCAGAGGCCCGAGGCTGTTCAACACGCTTCCACTACACATAAGGGGCATAAATGGCCGATCCCCTCACAGTGTTCAAGAAAGAACTTGATAAACACCTCCAAAGGATACCAGGCTGCGATTCAAACGTCAGGCTGCGAGCAGTCGCCTCCAACAGCCTAGTTGACCAGTCCAGCAACCAGGAGGCCTGGTCGGAGACCAGGCCGCGGGGCCGTTGAGCCCCGAAATTATCACAAGGTAACCGCAAGGTAGTCCTCCACGCTGAACTAAATGTCAACAAATAATTGTTTATAATTCTATTTACCGGTATCCAAAATTAACATTACAAAATAAAGTAGCATAAATGAAACATATTGCAAACTAGAATAAATAATAAAAAGAATAATAATCTAAATCAAAACAATATTGTCACTACAAAATAGCAGGTAAATGCCAGGTTGCAACATCGCCACAGCATTCGTCGGATGCTATATGCAAACAATACCACAAGTGCGTAGCCTCAGACTAAACACAATAGATGCAATGCCTTTGTTAATGCCCCGCTGGGATAGCCACAAGGACTGAAGGCGAGTACGTATTTATGCCTAAATAATGTATATGGTAATATTCCAACAGGTCGCTAGTTTCACGGGGTACTCTCTCTACCTGACCATCTTCCTGGAATTACGATTCCCAGGAGACAAATCACCTCAAACTGTCCAACGTGTGCTTAGGAACTACTTCATGCTGGGGAGTGTAAGCAATTCCGCGTTCTTGTCGACATTTAGCATTTTGATGGAACAATACACTTACATGTCCGTACCGCAAACGTTACATATTACATAACTATACACTTACATGTCCGTACCGTAAACGTTACATATTACATAACTATCAGATTTTGATGGCAGTGCGCGCGTAAGGTCAAGAAACATTCACAGTTGGCCAACTACGTGTTAGCCAACACGCACCAACTGAAGCTCGATAAAAAATCTAATATATAAACAATTAACCGAGATGGGACATACATGCATGTTCCTAATTTTCCAAATTCGCAGTTACAGTCAGGTAAACCTATTTATAACACACCGAGCTAAGAGATACCCTAATGTCAAATTATCGACGCAACAAAATCTATTACCACTGCGCCAAATTTTAGATGACGATAACATGAGGTGGGAGTCGGCATCAGCCTAACGGATAAAGAAATCATTCGTCAAGCCGTAGCCGATCAAGATACTGCTTGCTACTGAACCCTTCATTCCAAAGGACAATAAAAATTCTGCCAAGCTACGATTGTAAACTGGATGCAACTACCGCGGGCCGGTCTCTGACCAGATCTCCTGGTTAGTGGTCTGGTCAAGCGGCTAGGCTATTAACTTTCGTACTGATAATGCAAATTACAATTTCGAGCCACAGAGCCTATCTCAAAAGTCATTCCACGAAAATGACAGGCAGGGGTAACCGTATCACCACCCTCCCTCCCCCCCTACACACACACACTGCCAATGTAACTGACACAAACCTTTCTAGCTAGCTCATTCTGGTTTACTTTCCAGGCTTTACATAAACCTAGACGCTAACCGACCGTCTGCCAAAGCCCAAACGCCCGTCACCTCCCACCCCTCCCTCCCGTCTAATTAAAAACACTAATACACCAAATTACACCCCGCAGACAAAGAGAACAGAGACGGCAGAGCCGCGGTAAGGCGGCGTAGCGAGGCGTGAAGAGATAAAGCCTTGGGCTAGGGCGCCCCACCGACCGACTCGGCCAGAGTTATTAGCAAGAAAACACGGAGAGCGTGATAGACAAGACCGATCACCGCCCCCGATACACGCCACCATCCTCCCGTCACACAACTAGGCCAGATGCTGTCCGTCTTGGCCAGAGACAGATGGCAGCGGAGGGGAGAAGGGATTACAGGATGACAAAAAGTAGATACGATAACAAGCCAATGGGCACAGAGCCTATACACACCAGTTGATTGATAGTGGAGAGGTTGATAGTGATAGCGCAAATTTTGGGGGTAGAAGTAGCCTAAGCTACTCTATCCCTTTGAGATGTAATTTTTTTCTTGTCTCAATAAACTTACTTAAACTTGATAGCGCAAATTCAACTATTGTATAAAAAACACTTGAAACAATGAGGCTAAGCTCTGAAACTAATCACAGTAGCCGACTTAAACCAAGAAACAGGAATACAGGAAAACTATACAGTTAAGAAACCATAATAAACCACTACACCAAGCATACACAAATTTAACATACGCCAGTCTTAAACGGAAGTTGTGAAATT
Organism: Procambarus clarkii; assembly: GCF_040958095.1. NCBI lineage: Eukaryota > Metazoa > Arthropoda > Malacostraca > Decapoda > Cambaridae > Procambarus > Procambarus clarkii. The sequence continues at coordinate 10,295,243 of NC_091241.1, read as the reverse complement.
CTTTACGAAAATGGGCAATGTAGGGCTGCATTTCTACGCCTAATTTTGTATAGATAGGAACACTAACCCAAGTCAAAAGTCTTGACATTGAAAGCGTTTAGCCTTATTAGGCTTAATCTGTAGGCCAAACAAAATTAAATCCCCCCCCACACCCCCTACAATAAAACCTAGACTTACTCAGTCCTTCCTGTTTAGTAGTTATCTATCTCTCTCCACTTCTCCCTCACTCTCCATTTATCGTCGCAATTTGGGCAACAGTGTAAAAAAGATGTGGCAATAGCTCTTCCACAATGGTATACGCTAGACACTAATGTTTCCCTTCGATATGTAGCATATAAAGTACATATATCACTGGGGAGGTTATCTTGAGATGACTTCGGAGCTTAGCGTCCCCGCGGCCCGGTCCTCGACTAGGCCTCCTTTTTGTTACACTACCCCCAGCTGTCTAACTCCCAGGTACCTATTTTACTGCAAGCTAACAGGGGCATCAAGGTGAAATAAACATTTTGCCCATTTGTCTCCGCCTCCACCGGGGATCGAACCCGGAACCTCAGGACAACGAATCCGAGGCGCTGTCCACCCAGCTGTCAGGGGGAAGGTTTAACTTTACCGGTACTCCTAGAGACAAACGAATAGCACCAGAATTATATAGCCAGGAGGCGAGGTCATCTCATCGGGTCCGCTTTCGTGTATTTGTGAATTAACAAAATAAAAGAGAACAATATAAAATTACATGGATTACGGCATCAAAATATACATGTAGTGCCGTCAGTGTTTGGGTCGTAGGCCTATTTATGATAAACGAAGCTAAGGGATGCTCTAATGTACAATTATCGCCGCACCAATTAATTAAAGAATTGATTAATAAAGTATTTGTATATCATCATATCATTGGTAATGTTAATATGGCGGACGTACAAGCCTATCTTGCTCTAATTAAGCTCATGGTCTTTCTCCGCCCCCCCCCCTCTAACTAGGCTTATGGTCTTCCCCTCTCCAACTAGCATCATGGTCTTACCCCCTCAACCTAGGCCCAGGGGCCACCCTCCTCCCCCTCCAACTAAGATATGAGTCTTCCGTCTTAATATTAAAAATATAATCAACTTCATTTATTATAAATATTTTTTCCCCTCTTGAAAATTTGCGTTTTCACAGATTATTTTTGTATATACAATTTATCAGCTATGCAATTTAGTATTACTGTTGGAATAACCATTGATCCTATACATTATTATTGTCATTACTTAAACAGGGTAAAAACCAACTCTCAGAATAGGCTCAGAGTAATGGCCTACAATGTCCACTTTCTGCGAAAATTTCACTAGTTCAGAATCTCCATTCTTGAGCAGTTAAACAAACGTATATATTAGACACAAACCCGACCAATAAATTCATTTAATAAAATAAGTAGAAAACAAAATTTCTATCAGATACCTCGTTACAAGCGACTGGCATTTTGAGTGACAGGTACGGGCTCAATGGGGGGGAACCATTTGCAACCTATTCATTATATAACCATTCATGTTCATCATTTATATTATAACACAGAAGCTAATAGCGCTGATCCACGTTGCATTGAAGCATAATACAATTTGAAGTGCATTATACTCCTATGGTCAAAATTCCTACAAAACTGAAATCAAATCAGCAGTGTAATATATGTGGTGGATCATCACAGACAACTCGGCAGTGTAATCTCTGTATGGTGGATCATCACAGACAACTCAGCAGTGGAATCTCTGTGTGGTGGATCATCACAGATAACTCAGCAGTGGAATCTCTGTATGGTGGATCATCACGGTTGAGCTGTGATGGTCCTCTGTGGGGAGGACCATCACAGACAAGTTAACAGTTCAATACACTCTGGTCTCGTCTCACCACACATGTAAACGACTAAAAACCAACTCATCAAACCTGTCCTGGGCCAGCAACCTGTCCTCGGGGAGCAAATCTAGTTTGGCGCCACGTTTTTGTATATTCGTAAAAACAAATCCAGCCAATATTTAATCGTGTCATTAAATAAATACTGATTAAAAACGTCCAGCATATAATACGGTTGTAAATGCAAGTGTGGATAATACAAGTTATAATAATATTACAAATAACTGTAATCATAGACATAAAAGCATCAGGCTGCTTGCTACAGCCGGTAGCCTAATATTTTAATCTCAGAATTTTCAAACTTTGTTATTCTTAATTTTTTTCCAACAAACACGTGGCTCACAATAACACCTTCAGCTGAAACTGTCCTAACAGTACCATAAAACGGTAGGACAAAGATGTCGGCTTACCTATTTACAAAAAAATAGGTAAGTTCCATCGCTACGTCATTGCAGCATTCATTGATATGTATAATGGAGATTAAATGAAATTTGTGGGGGATCTCTGGCACACGAATGTTCAGGAGCCACCTAGTAATAGTAATGTATCACTGAACGACCATTTACGCCCAGCAAACAACCGCAATTAGCCCACCGATACAACCGCAAACTGGCGAACAATTCAATCCGTGAGGCGCAATAGTCCGTACCCAAGGGCCATTAGTTGAACATAAAATCTGGAATTTCTCCAAACGGTAATCAACACGCTATCGATCGCAAAACGCGCATTAAATTCTATAATGGCCCAATTACCAACAATTAGCAATTAATAGCCACGACAACAATGTATCCCCCTTCCTCTTCACACACACACACACACACACACACACGGGTAATGTGGTGGAGGCTGACTCCATACACAGTTTCAAATGTAGATATGATAGAGCCCAGTAGGCTCAGGAATCTGTACACCAATTGATTGACAGTTGAGGCGGGACCAAAAAGACAAAGCTCAACCCCCGCAAGCACAATTAGGTGAGTACACACACACGCGCGTGCGTGTGTGGAGAACAGAGATAAACACTGACAACAAGCCTTGCCAATTCGTAAAAATCGGTCTATCCATTAATATTTACAGTCTTACCCTCTATACACCGGTGACGTGCTCAGTCTCCAACACTGTGATAAGCCAGGTTTAGCAGCTTCCACTTGAACCTTGATACTAAAAAAAGCTAGGCTATCATATCTTTGCTGAATACAATACACATTTCCAGCTATTTTATATACAGAATTAATAGTTTTAATTCAGAAAATAATACAAACCCGCAAGCGGTAACACATTATACTGCATAAAAGATATTGGCTTAAAAAAACAGCACATTACTGAATTAAATTGTAATTTTCTTTACAGAGCCTCAAAAGGGGAAAAACGCGAAACGTCGATCGGCATTACGAGTTAAGACGGATGGACGAACGGACGTCCAACCCCAAACTGTAACAAATTCGTACATGCACTTGAATCTAGGACTACTTCTATTCTTAACAAGTATAACAATTGTTACGATATGTGTATTGTATTCAGTATCGTGTTATTTCATCGCACAAAGGCACGATTATTTAAGTCATACGTTCATTATTACAGGAAGAACGAGGTTAACAACCATGGAGGTCGTTAACGGTCAGCACGGTGTGGCTCGTCCGGTGGCGGGAATTTCTGTTAGCCAATCAGAACCACCGGGCGAGGTAACGTATGCTGGCCGGAGCATGTAGAGACAGACATCTACTCCCCTCCATTGAGTCAACAGGCTGTCGTCGCGTTTGGATGTGTGACCAACGGACCCAACTGTTAGTGTGCTCCACCCTCACGAAGGAAGAGGACCTCGAGGCATGGTCGACGTTCTTGAAAGTTATGGAAGATAACAGCTTTGAGATTTAGAGGTCGGCGTGGAGGTAACGCGCTGATTTTCCGAATAGTGGTCCAAAATTACGGACAAGTGAATTTATAAGTGGAAAGAACAATCGGATAAGAGACGACCATTTCATGGTCTCAGTCTCTCTCTCATATATATATATATATATATATATATATATATATATATATATATATATATATATATATATATATATCGTACCTAGTAGCCAGAATGTACTTCTCGGCCTACTATGCAAGGCCTGATTTGCCTAATAAGCCAAGTTTTCCTGAATTATTATATTTTCACTATTTTTTTTCTTATGAAATGATAAAGCTACCCATTTCATTATGTATGAGGTAAATTTTTTTTATTGGAGTTAAAATTTACGTAGATATATGACCGAACCTAACCAACCCTACCTAACCTATCTTTATAGGTTAGGTTAGGTTAGGTAGCCGAAAAAGTTAGGTTAGGTTACGTTAGGTAGGTTAGGTAGTCGAAAAACAATTAATTCATGAAAACTTGGCTTATTAGGCAAATCGGGCCTTGCATAGTAGGCCGAGAAGTACATTCTGGCTACTAGGTACGACATACAGTATATATATATATATATATATATATGTATATATATATATATATATATATATATATACATGTAATATATTGTATATAAGGTGATTAGAGATATATCCGAATATATCCATGATGAAGTTTTATACCATCTTATTTTCTTGTCCTTTGTCAGACCTCAGCACAAAGTGTGTCGCACCTGACAATAGGTCCGGCTGAGGCTGACACCTGTTCAGATTCGTTGTAGTACAACGAAGCATAGGATAAACATTCAGAATAAACCTAAATAAAATGTGTTGGGTTGTCAACAGTTCGATCCCAACACAATCTAACATGTAGATAATGGAAGCTAAGTTGCTGATCAATTTCGCCTACGCAACATTTAAATAAATACCTGCTAAATGTGTGTGTTTTCAGACATCTTCAAAACACGACTTATGACCGGTTTTGCAAGCTTTTATGCTCTCGCATGCCAGCCTGCGGTCAGGCTACCCTGGTGACCGTTCACCTGAGCAACTAGGCCATTGCTCCTTGCAGGCGAGCAGCGAGTAAACTTAAAAATCGCACCCTACGAGATATTAAAGTTACCGACAATCGACTTGAGAATGGTCCAGGACGGACCGAAACGTCGTCGTCCCTTCACTTTCTAGTGTGTGGTTTGGTCAATATATTAAAGTTATCAAACGTAGACTTGTATCTTAACAGATAGACGTACCAACAGACACAAGCCAGGATCATAAAATTAAATTTATTGCAGCTCGTGGATGAATGAATAAGGATTATCGAAAATATTTGCTACAATTTGACAGAAAGGTCTGCGTACTGTTATTACAAAATAATACAAAAATCTGTTATGTGAGCCAAATACTTACAACTCCTCCGTTCCATACATATGCCACGCCTCCCAAACCTTAGCTGGGCCCTAGAAATGCCTATCCCCAATCCACCTACAACAAACACCAACCCCCGAGCCTACATCCAATCCATACACACCAGACGTATATAGGACAATACCCTAAGTACTTTACAAATACAGAAACAAAACAGACGACTAGATCTATCAACAACACACAAACTGGCTACCAGACGACACTCCCTAATCTACCTACACCAGAAACCTATCCAACCTTGCATTCACGACACCCAACTAGCTATCCCCAACACCAGACCATATAGAAAGTCTCACATCTAAACTATACCTATTTACCAGCTATAAACACTCCTGTCCTCTAAACCAGAAGCCTATCCACCATCTAGAAAGTCCCCCCAATGTCATCTTCGTCAGTTATGGTTAGTTAGCAAACAGGTTTATACGACATTCTTTACCAAGGTAAGCTGACGTTGACGCAGGCCTGTTTAATTGCCAGATTAAACCAGCTTACCAACACCAAAATGTCTGTAAAGTGTAAGACTGAAGGTGGAGGTACGACTGTATATAACGAAGGAAACGGGGGGATTGGGGGGGGGGTTGAGAATCTTGTCTACCTGATGCAGTTTGTGGGTGGGCGAGGGAGATGACAGCCCCGTACATCTGGAACGGAAGGTGGTGAAGGGTATAAAATGAGAGTAGAGAGTGGAAGAGAGAAATGAGAGAAAAGAGAGAGAAAAAGAGAGAAGAGAGAGAAAAGAGAAGAGAGAGAGAGAGAGACAGCCATGAAACACCGTCGCGACGTTGGTGGTCCTACAGTTATGTACAAGGCCAACATCCTCAAAGTTCCGCACCTGGCGCAACTCTGTGGCCTACCGGTAGTTGTCACCCGTTGCACCCTTATCTTAACCTTCAATAGTTTCATGCTGGAAGTGCTTTTCTCAAAAACATCACTCCATCAGCGATCATTCATTCCTAGGCTGACGCGCATCTGGAACATGTTCGTTCAACAGGTTGATACACGGAAGATCAGGTCAACTGATCACATGAAGGCTCTGGCATTCAGTTGGCTACAGGCTCATCCTGCTCCTTATATGATTGTTACCTAATGTTGTTAATGAATAAAGGCTATTCCTACCGATTTATATAACAGGCTCATGAAATAAATGGGCCTCCTGGAGTAGAGTCCAATTTAGCTGAGGTAGGATTACAGCTCTTGCTTGCAGTTTCACCAGGTTCTTTATATGACACTAATGATAGTGTCAAAGTACATTCTCATGAAATACTAGAGTTTCTAGGAGCAGGCTTCAGATGAGCTAAGGTAGGATAACAGCTCTTGCTTGCAGCTTTACTAAGTACGTCATTCGACAACCCTTGTTAACCTCAGACTTAGTTAAAAAAAAAAAAAAAATATATATATATATATATATATATATATATATATATATATATATATATATATAAGGGAGGGCGGGGAGGTTAGCGAGGGAGGGAACAGTGAGGGAGAGGAAACCCGAACTTGCGGAAGAGAGAGAGGAGGGTAGGTGGTGGACCCGTACATGTGGAGGAAACAGCTGACGACATATGTAAACAAAGGAACACGTGGCCACGGGCCACAACATAATATTTAAACCTTACCAGCAACAACAAAGGACCGCCAAGAAAACCACTAGCACTGAATCAAAATAGGCCTATACGGGGGCATAAAAACTAAAAGCGATGTATTTGCTTTTCAAATATTATTAAAACAGTTATATTTCAACCCGTCCTCTACTTTTTGGCCTCCAAAACAAATGTAATTTTGCCTCATCAGAAACTTTTGTAACCCAAGCAACCCGTCTAGCCTATCGAGGCCAAAGCTCAGAAACCGTCAATATTACGGTGCATTAAATTTTACTTAAAACACTGCTGCTTTATACCTTAAAAATGTAAACTTTCTCAAAGAAATGACAAAGTCAAGCCACAAAAATTAATACGTACACGAAATGTGCCCCACTCATACACGAATGGTGCCTCACCCATACACATAATGTAACGAATTCATACACGAAAGGTACCCCCATTTATACATGAAAATCATCCGTATTAATAGGCGAGATTATTTACTAATAAGCCGAAGATGTCCATGCGACACGAAGAAATGATACCAGGTACACACAAATGATTGACAAACACACTCATACATGAAAGACCTGCAAACAAAAATACATCTCCACGTGCACACCAAAGACGTCTTTTGCATGCAACAAGCAAAACCTGCAGCTCAGTCAAAATTATCAACTTCAAAACATTATCAACAAATATGCAAATATACATTAGTACAGACGAGCTGCAAAAAAACATAAAAAAATGGCTACTGCACTCGGTGATCTCTATAAAAATAATTAATGCTGGACTGTCGGTTCTTTTTATCCTACCATTTTTCTTTTTGACTGAAAAAGAGTGGGATAACCCTATGTTAATATCTGTCCAATAGTGTGCAAGAGTAGGCTACGTGAGTGACAAACACAGTAAAATAAAGCACCACTGACAAACAAAGCATTTGAGGAGGTCCAACAGCATCCCAAGAGCTCGAAAAATGACTTATAATTCCTGTTGTCGGGGACAGGAAGCCTGAATTAAGGCGTATTGAGGTCTCTCACGGTCAACTACTGACCTATCCTAGGATGCAATCCACAACAGTGGCCTAACTCCCGTGTACCTATTTAGAACTAAGTAAGCCGGGGCATCAGGAAACGTCCCACCGAGGACCTTTGATTATGCGTCGAGGACGAAGACCACCATACTACAGGACCCATGTAGCTACTCTAGCCTAGACCTGGAAGGGCAGCACAAGAACCTACACACCAACAAAAGTGTGGAACTAGCAACGGAAAACGAGAAGCAGAATAAACGTAAGAGACGAGAGGTGAGCACCGGAGGTAAATGATAAACGCTATCAACATACATCCATGCTGTCACGCACAATTTATACAACAACATAAGAGTAAAATATAAACAATTATTTAATGAAAGCCATAACAATACCCAGTGATATTATTATTATTATTATTATAAAAATAATAATAATAATAATAATAATAACAACAACATTCAGTAATTGAAGAAAAAGTACACTTCAAGCTTGTAAACTTCAGAGTACAAACGCACAATGAAATCACAATGACGTTATATATCAATGAGAAAATATGAAGGCCAAATAACACACAACAGGTGAATCAGTAAAGGTTTCTGTCATGTTAAATAACGACCAGGCAATGTTTCCCCACTCCGTGTTGGCCAGTGTACCCAGCAATAATACAGTTGGCGATCTAGATGTAAAGCGTTTGGTAGATCGCATTCCGGGGAAAACAGCGGTGAATCATATGAGACCAAGAGGCATGGCAGGATGTGCAGAATACCCCCGTTGAAGAGCAGAGGTGCAACAGGTACTCTGAGAGAGAACTATCAACATCAGAGGCCCGAGACTGTTCAACACGCTTCCACTACACATAAGGGGCATAACTGGCCGACCCCTCACAGTTTTCAAGGGAGAACTGGATAAGCACCTCCAAAGGATACCTGATCAACCAGGCTGTGACTCATACGTCAGGCTGCGAGCAGCCGCGTCAAACAGCCTGGTTGACCAATCCAGCAACGAGGAGGCCTGGTCGACGACCCAGCCACGGGGACGCTAAGCCCGGGAAACACTTCAAGGTAACTTCAAGGTAATAGCTGATCCTAAGCAGCTCCTGTAGAACAAATCCACAAGGGCCGTGATGAGGGTTCGAACCTACGTCCGAGAGGATCCCAAACGTGCCACGACATGGTCAAAAGAATTGCAACCAGGCGTTCCAGTAGCTTAGCCTACCTAGCTCGAGGCCTTCCTTCCCCCAAATAATATGAAGTTGCCTTTCCTATTGAACTCGGCTAATCCGCTATAAAATTATCTATTCCTCCACAGTCTAGACAGAATAAGACAAAAATGATTGTGCCAAATGTTTCACGTTGTTCTCGGAGCAAGTTAATTCTCCAAGACGGACTGAAACGTAGTCGTTTCGTCAGTTTCTGATGTGTGGTTTAGACATAATATCTTTAACCACGTTATTGTGACTCGTCGTCTGCAGTTAATCTTAATTACACAGCTACTCTTCACTTGGTTCTTGTTTAAACATTCACAGCCTACCTACCTAGTGAAGGCCTACACCTAATTAAAAACAAATCCTGTTCAGGCACACTAAATTAGCCCTAACGAGGAAAGTGTTAGCACGGACGCAAGCAATTAATGAGGCCTAATTTGTTTATGTGCACTTTCTAAATAAGAAAACACGTTACGCGCATTTAATGGAAAAGCCGATTAGGAAGAAAGCCGTTTGCCAATAACAATATAGTAATCGAACTTAGTCTTCACGTTCCTACGCATAGCCTAATTAACAAAAATAAAAACCCCCCACTTTTCTAATGAGATATTGTCTATAAATACATAACGCACTAGAATCGTTTTCAAACAAGTCTTAATTAAATTAGTTTTCATACACATAATTAATATTTTTGGTAACACGCGTCAGTAAATAAAATCTTGATAAGCACCAAACATGTTTAGCGAAAAGTTATCATACGTCCATAGCCAATTTAACGAAAATCGTTAACATATACATATCTTTACAAAACACATTCCATTTATATATATATATATATATATAGGGGGGTACCACCACTGGTGCAATTATAGGGACCCACAGCCTCAGAGAAGGGAACACAGAACATTCAGGGAAAAACTTGCCATTTAACTCTGAATACGAAAGAGTGTTCGCTTCTCCTACCACCCCCCCCCCTTTTTTTTATTATGGTGTACACTTTATTATGCAAGGTTATACAGTTACACATCTGATTTCGATATTGATTCTGGCAATACGTATATATATATATATATATATATATATATATATATATATATATATATATATATATATATATATATATATATATATATATATATATATATATATATACACACACATACCGTTTAAGAACGATTGGTTAAAACACTCTGATAGCCTATCTATGCTTAACAATTAACTAGCCAACCTATTGTCTTTAACGAAAAATCTAGTTATCATATTGGCCTGTTTGTTTACAATATTAAAGACAAATATAGTTAACATTGAACTATACATATTTCTAACGAAAATCCCCCACTGACTATTCCATTCTGCCACTGATTAATCAGTCCAAAAACTGGCAATACGTAATACGAATGGGGACCCTAATTTTAACAAACCCAGCTTCTATATTATCGAAATCCGTTCAATAAGAAGCTTTAGTATTCACACCTGGTTAACAGAAGCTTAAATGCATACACATGGTTAAGCAAAAGTTTCATCAGCCATACCTGATTCGCCAAAGCTTGAATACCCAAACAACGTTAAGCTAAAGCTTGCGCACCCACACCCAGTTGATCAGTTACTTGAGAATCCACACCAGGCTGAGCTAAAGTTTCAATTTATCCAGTTAACTACGTCCAATAATCAAGAAACCTGGCTACCCACCTCTCGCTTAAGTATCCACAACTGTCTACTCTAACACACACAGTACTTGCGCAGGAAACCTTTATTTTTAATCAATTTACGTTTTTAACAATTTAGTGAAAATTGCTAAAAAAAACAGGTTCGAAACATTAATTACTGCTATAGGCTTGGTGTTGAGCTTAGGGCCTATCAAGTTTATCAGCCTCTGGTCAGTTATTATGGGTATCACAACAGCTTATTGACCAACCAGCAAGTATACTTTAGTATATTTGTTGTTGTTGTTTAAGATTCGCTACTCGGAACAAAAAGTTCCAAGTAGCACGGGCTATGGTGACCCCGCAGACTGGTGGTGTATGTTTTTTTTAGTATAGTAAGCGCTCAGTGTGTATATATACCGAGAAACAGGATATATATATCGCTGAACTGCAAATAAAATATCAAAACTTTCAAGTATTAAGCCGCTATAAATAAAAATAAAAAATATATATATATACCGTACAACAACAAAAGTCATATTAACAAATAACAAAACTGCGATGTTTAGGAAATGTTAATAACTAATAAATAAATTAATAAAATTTGGTAATAACTAATAATGCTGCAATACAAAAGCGGTGAAATAATTGAACGCTAATATAGTCGATTAATAATAATAGTACGATAATAATAGTATGTATTAATATTATTATTAATAATACATACCTGCAATAAATAATTGGCATTTAAACCAAACATGGAATACAGTCATCTTGAGATGATTTCGGGGCTTTTTTAGTGTCCCGCGGCCCGGTCCTCGACCAGGCCTCCACCCCCAGGAAGCAGCCCGTGACAGCTGACTAACACCCAGGTACCTATTTTACTGCTAGGTAACAGGGGCATAGGGTGAAAGAAACTCTGCCCATTGTTTCTCGCCGGCGCCTGGGATCGAACCCAGGACCACAGGATCACAAGTCCAGCGTGCTGTCCGCTCGGCTAACCGGCTCCCCCGGTTATATTAATATATAATACCCCGGTTATATTAATATATAATACCACTATCAGTAATAACTAATGTTAATAAATAATAACGATATTATTGAGCTAACATCAACTTTGATCAAAGTTACAAAGAGTAATAATTTGTATAATTATAGTGCAAAAATATATAATAATAATTAAAATCATATATTTAAAATATTAATACGCCTAACATTTAAATATTACAGTACAAATTAAAGAAAAAAAAGTAACCGCAAAAATGCATACAAAACAACAGCTGCCATCAACGATTGGTTAAAAATCAATTTAACATGTTTAACTCAGCATGTTTATCAGCGCGTCTGGGATCCTCCGGACGTAGGTTCGAACCCTCGTCACGGCCCTTATGGATTTGTTTATCTTATTTTACCTTCACCAACTACATGACCCGTAATCACAGTGGGCGGCAATGCATCAACAGATACAAACGCTAATTGTAATTCATTGCCAACCTAGACCTGCACTGTGGAGCTTGTTGCAAACATTATCTGCTCGTAAACTTCTTCATTTTAACCCCTACCCCCTGCCTCCTCCATCCCAAAGCTTCTGTCAATGGAGGAACGTGGCTACTACTAACGAAACAAGTATAATACGGGATCTAACGTCCTTATTGCATTTAGGATTAATTTAAGTTCGCGCAAAAGTGATGGCAAAAAAGAAGGGAATGGTTATTATAAGATTAAGGATGTTCTAGCGCGTGCTTCACTATATAACACTCGAACAAAGAGGCCCTCTCCCATCCCCCCAAAAAAATCGGCTACAGAAAAAACCAATGTGTGGGGTAGAGGTGTTGGAAGAGCGGCAGCGACCGCTGGCGTGGCCTAGCTGGCCGGAACAGCCAGCTCCCCGCCGCCACCTGTCGACGAGGTACATTTTAACACGCTTCCCCGCAACCCTCCTACACCACCCAGAGTTCGGGTATCGCGCCGCTAATTGTCGGCCAGTCGCCTGCCGCTCAATGTCTGGAACTCGCTGCTAATTCCCCCGACACCTGACACCCGGAAAACACAAACACACACACACGTACGTATGTACGTCTGGTACCGATGATATTGGGCGGGCAGCTCTGCCGATGTATGCAAATCTGACATGATCGTCAAAATATGAGCAAGCCGTCGGATAGCTGAAGACCGTGAAAAGGCAACATTACTGATGCCGAAACTGTTGACAACTAGTTGTCTAAACAAGCAGACGAAAAAAATTATTTATTAACAAGCCATAAACCGTCGAATAAAAATGAAGAACCTGCTACCGTTGAACTTCACGAAAACCGTCTAATATCAGTAAAAACATATCGCGAGTTGAGAGGGGAACTCAATTTTTGTCCCCTTTAAACGGCCTGTTCTAAAATGAAAAAGATAAATTACTAACTACCATATCGTAGGTAATGGCATTTCATTCAGCGGACAATCGGAGCCTGGAACAGCTACTGGTTATGTGGTCGGCGGTTCAGGGCTCCCGATTGTCCAGGAGAATGAAACGAAATAGAGGTGGATCCCTATAATCCATAAGTGGATCATTCGACATTGGGTATCCCGAGGGAGCGGATCATCCCTAATGCTACTTATCCAGTGGCAACTGATCGGCTAACTTAAAAAGGTTCTCACCAGAGCGATCCGTGTAGCAGTGGCCAATTCAAGGACTATTTCTGATTGGTTACCCGGACGGGGAAGTTATAGCCTTATAGACTATGGACAAGAAACACCGCCTTACAGACACCCTCCATATTTCATACCCTCGGCTATACCCCATGAATATATTTGACCCTCAAACTTTTAAAATATTGACAACGCGAATGTTTTAGCAAACTGCCGATAGTGTAAAAAAAAAAAAATAATTGGAGAACTTGAATAGTGTACAGACGTTTTCATGGCCGTTTCGCAGTGTGAAACTCACAATCAGGAAGCCTAATTAATCTTAACTGCCAGGTGAACAAAGGCAGCAGGCGTAAGTCAACAAGCCTAAAGCTTCCCCCGTCCCACACCTGAACCGGAGACCAGTGTAGCCGCCACTCCGCCGCCGCCTAACTCATCTTGCTGCGTCACTAGTTTTAAGATTTTTCACCTCCAGTAGTATTTGAACTTTTATTCCACAAAATATTATCGATTCTCTTAATTACTAAATGTTAAACCAACTTAATGTTTTTTTTTATCAAATTATCAAAAAAGGATAATGCTTGGTACAAATCAAATTTATATATTTACAAAAATATCCTCCTTGATCGCATCTAAATTTTACATTGTGACAAAAAAACAAAAAATTCTTAGCGTCACAAAAGCCATCACTACTTCACAAACACAGGTGGGTTATTATAGAGCACTGATAATAAAATGTCGGAAATTCGCTACCCCCACCAACCCCAAAAAATAAAATCCACCAATCCACTAATACGGGGAGGGAGGAATGCACTGTATCTGTGGCAAGAGATACTACCTTGAGGGCGAACAAATTAATGTAATTACCAGTACATGTGGGGAACACCGACATAAAAAAAAAAAAAAACCTGGGACGACACGTAAGCGTTTATTGCGATCCAAACTTAAACAATCGAGACAATGGAGGCTAAAGGACTGTAATGTCGCAAAAAAATAATTGTGGAATGTGAGAATTAGTTTAGACTGCACAATCAATGGTATCCAAGAAATGTGTTAAGTTCTTCATTCAGAACGATGTGTTGCCCGAAATCTTAGCGAAGTATCCAAAATTTGCTTACTGTAGGTAATGCATGCACATGACTGTAAAGCTGCCGCCCAGTTGGGTGGGTGTGTGCAGCAAGACTAGTATCTGTGTGACTCACCATAGAGTAAAGTGCCTTGTATAGTGACTGTTGCGAGTCTCTTGTTGAATCACTTGTGATACAAAAGATTACTGATGTGTGTATTTGTGTAGGTGATTGAATATGTATGTGTATGCATATATGTATATATATATGTATGAGTAGGTGTACATGTATATATAACATTAATAATTGTGTAACTAGCGTCAAAAGAGTGTTATTTGCTTAGCTAAACGAACTAGAGGGTTCAGTTCCTAAAATGATTATGTGCCTCTGTAACCCTTTACACCAACGCCCACGGGATGGGTATGGGGTGCATAGTAAAGAAAGAAATTGACTGGATGTCACGCCTCAAAGTTTAAAGGTTAAGCAGTTAACAAGATTAACCATCTTCTAGAAGACAAGTGAACCCTTCACTCTACAGTACACCAAACAGCATTGTTATGTCCGCCGGGATCACAATACCACACTAATTTCAGAATCTATTCACCAGTAACAAGTGATTAATCAGTTCTCCCGGACATATTTACGACACCGGTGTTTGTTCGCTACATTCACCTACAAGAAAAATGGGGCAAGTGCTTGGACTGGACGATAGGCTACGGTTATCGGTGCATTAACGCCGCCTCCTCAACCTTTAGTAAAACTATACAATAGCAACCACAACAAAATACTTTACCCCCTTGTCCACCCTATACCTATATTACTGTTAAACTTAAAACACTGAGTATTCCCATATTTTTTCCTATAGACTGCAGTGTTCCTACGCCAAATAATTTAAATTTCGATTTTTACAAATACAAAAGCAAAAAACGCAAATAGCGTATAATCATTCCATGACAAATATGACCACATTCTCGAATCATACCCGAGCTGCGATATTAAAGTTACTTGTACTTTGCACATGGTACAAAACCTGATTTTCATTATTGTTCCGCAAGTGGCATTTATTCGCCTGTAAGGTACACTTTGTCTACATAATCCAATGATGACGTTTGGTATTTCTGTAGCCATCGACGGGGATTTATTTCACGGTTTCCGACTACCTTAATCCGTCAAGCCTGGCATCATCCAAGCTCTATAAAATAAAGTTGCTAACATTATACATCTGAGCACCTCTCTGCTACACATTATATAACGCAAACAAAAAAAAACACGTGTCCCGAAGCATTATCGTTTCATATTTCTTTATAGAACTCTTCATACTCTGTTTACCAATAATGGGTGACTCAGTATGTCCATCTGGCATAACCTGGTACACAGTGGTACCGGAGCACATCCAAGACAGCCTCAGACACGACTACTGTAAATAATGGGTATCATGGCACTACAGTATATCCAGACACTGTTTATTAATGAAAGTTAAGAGGCAAAATGCGCAGCTGGTAAAAACAAACAAGCATTTAATCTATCATAACAATGGTCTTCTCAAATGTTGTTCTTTAAAATTCGCTACCTGGAACAAAAAAGTTCCAAGTAGCACGGGCTATGGTGAGCCCGTGCTACTTGGAATGAATGAACCAAGGAGCAGCAGATGACTATAAAATCACAAGTAACTAATTTAACATCAGTGTGTGGTGAACACGGGGACAAGGACAACTGCATAAAATCTTTAAAAGCCACGAACGCATTAAAACCCAATTCGAGAAAGAACAAGGATTTATGTGAGAAAGCCTAGATACATAAAGTGCAGCGCAAGGCACTCTCCGAAGTAAAGATGTCACATTGGGACAGGTAATACAGTATTAGTGCCACAACATAACTCCCAACCATGCCGTTCTTGAAGCTTACGGGATTCACAGATACTGGACTGTATTATTATTAGCCTGTGTCAAATGTGCAGCAACAAATTTCTTAAAAATTGTGCTTAGCGGAGAACCCATTGGCAGTAAAGGACAACCCTGGAAACACAAACCGAAACTGTGTCTATTTTCCGCTTGTTACAACTTGTAATAAAGTTGTTACATCTTGGCTTAACGTGTTTATGACGTATTAGAACGTTGTTACAACTTGCTATATTGGTTGTTATAACTGGTTAGGTGTTAAAACTTGTTCCAACGTTGTACCAACGTCGTAGTTTCGGTGTGTGTTTGGCGGGTACACCATAAACTGCACACACAACCTATTGCTACAACGGCAATATGCCAGAATACAGAAAATTGTTCACCGCATTTCTACTCAATACATTCTACAGAATTTGCAGTTACAAATAAACTTGCACAGGTTTGGTTTAAAGTATATTTTCCTAGAATAGCATAGTAATAAATATCACGCAATCACAACACTTGTGGTGGCGACGTCAACACATATCTTCACCATCACATGTGTAATATGTGCTGACTACGTTATCACATATCACACTAAATTAAAGAAACAAGTCTAGACCTGGGACAAATATTTTTTAAATCAATTTAGCTTGTTATCACTATGCAATATTTACAACTACATGTACAAAGTGTCCCATCTCCGATTTATATTTAACAACAAAGGGAAACAAATGAGGCGTGTCAGGCGCACAATGCTTTACCCCCCTCCCTCCCCCCTCACACACACACACACACACAATTGTTGGGTTGGTGATCAAACACAATATATATCCTGCTAAACTCACGTTGCCACTTCCCTCCCTCCCTCCCTCCACACAGCTTTCACAGTCGCTGAAACTACAACTGCACTGTACCATCAAAATAATTTTCATGGGCTAAAACTCCCTCGTTGGTCCCCTTGCTGCAAGCGTCTTGTAAATTTGTAAATGTCTCCAACAATCACCTAGTCACCACCTTGGCTGGCATGGGACCTCATGAATAACTGAACACATTAACAAAAACAAATGTTAACCGCATTTATTGTAAAAAAGTAAATATTTTTTAACCATATTAATGTAAAAAAATTAACTTAAAATTCATTATTAACTGCCCCGGCCTTAGCTTAGTGCTTTATGCTGATAATTATCTTTCCATATCCCGCCCCTACAGAACAAAATACTCAGATTAAAATTCCTTTAACTAATTTAAGCACACACAAATAAATAAACAATTATATTATATTATTATATATATTATATAAATATATATATATATATATATATATATATATATATATATATATATATATATATATATATATATATATAATCTAATATTAAATTTTATATTTATTTATTTCAGTGCCCCTTCTCAATGACTTATACTTTAAGAACGCTACACAATATTAAGACAATTTGACGCAATATTTACGGCCAATAACCACAACTATCATCGCAGCAACGACACTCCTCGCAAGTACGACCACAGGTGAAAGCCACCAGCTCGCGTGATAATGAGCACTACGAAACACGATAAAAATCGACCTTAAAAGCCAGTCGATAAATGTGAGCAGGAGGACGCCTCGACCCCCCCACACACACACCGTCGTCGACTCTGCCCATCCACCCACCCATCTACCCGCAAGTGGGTACCCGTCTCCCTGCAACGTATCAACGCGGGTATTGCAGTATAGACGTAACTACGTCGTGACATTCACTCCCGTGAATTGCCACCTAACTGCACAAGACGTCACGTAAATTATATACTATCGATTCAAATAATCACTACCCTTATGGCAAATTATACTTCGATTTGAGGCCAATTATAAATTTTCCACATTACTTCATAGATTAACTAAGATCCATTTGCATTGAGCAGGAACATTTAAATTACAACAAGACATTAAATCCACCTCGTTAGCCTAGTAGATGAACGAAAGGAAAAAATTAGACTGAACGTATATAACAAATATCAACATGTGGATACCAACTTGGAACAGAACTACACGCTAAACCCTGGATTTAGAACCATGCTGCCCTGAAAAAGAGATGTAATTAAAGAGATCCTGGTCAATAATCTTAGTACAATTGAAGTTTTGGTGGGTACTTGCGGCTGCTAGACACCTGCAACACCGTCCTATATAACATGTGTGTCGCCGCCGCCGCTGCCGCCGCCGCCGACTCCTGTGCACACACATGATCTTTTCGTAGGTGATATCCTCTGGGGGGGAAGGGGGGTGGTGTGAGCTGTTCCAATCACTCGCTTTTATGGTAAATCCTAGGCTCTTCACATAGTAATTCGAACACATAATACTTATACATTCCAAACTCTGGAGGCTTGGATATGTTGTGGCGGCCAGACACCTGCACATGAGCACCTGTACACACACACACACATATACACACATGTACTCGGCCGTCTGGGCTCCTGGTGGCGGCTGACACTGTGTACACCACCACCGCACTACCCACAGGGTCACCACCACACTTTAAATAACATAGGGGGAACAGAACCGACGGCCACAGGGGGCAAGGAAGGCCCCAAGGAGCAGAGATTCGCGAGGGTGGACATTCGTACCTCTTCTGTTTCAGTGATGAGACTGCTTTTGTCTTCTGTTAAGTTCTCAGAGGAGCGCTTCTCACTCTCCTCCTCATCTCCTTCGTATTTAAAGACCTTGACCTCATCTTGTGACTCGACCTCCTCACCGCTACCGGAAACGGTCGGCATGATCAAGGTCAACCTTGCAACTGACACTCGACACTACAAACGCGGAGCGGCAGAACCTCACTCACAACACCGCTCAACGCACACTGAATGGAGGCGGGCTGCGCACACGCACACCAGCCACCAGCCCCTCCCGCTCACCAATCGAAACTCAGAAAGACATCTGAGCCCCGCCTACCGACTAATCAAAGCGGCAAGAGGAGGCTAGACCCCGCCCTCGCCCGCCAGATCCCGCCCCGCAGCTCTGGGTGCAGACCGGTGGGTGCTGGAGAGCAGGATAGAGGCAGCCGCCGTTTGGTGGTGATTATAACACCTTGCGCAGGTATGTTCCCACGAGCACATGGCACGCTCCGGCCCTCCACTCTCCTCCTCCTGCTGCCTGGCTCTATCGTGCCACCGTACTCTCCGAATTTGGCCAGAATATGACAGCATACTAGCATCATCCACAACATAATAGGCACATAGGAAGTCGCCTCACCGCGCATCTTTGTACGAGTCCATCCTTTGTCAACAAAATCTCAATATGCTGGGCAACTGGCTGAGCGCTTCCTAACCTGCTATTATACAGTTGTCATAAAGCAATTTTTACAGCGCTTTCCTAAATATTTAATAATAATATTGCAATAAAATGAGGTCAAGCAATAAGAAGGAAGGAGAAGAGGCGGAGGAGGAGAGGGTTGGAATGGGGGGCCTCGGGGGGAAGGGGGGGCGCCATGGTCCAGAGGGGCAAAGCCAACCCATTATTCTCGATCCTGGAATTGGTCGGAATTCGCGTGCAGGGTTTTCTTATCCCTAGTTGTGGTGGCGGTGGTGGTGGTGGTGACACTACTCAATATACATTGCAAGCCCAGCACTCAGATCAATTGCACGCGAACCGCACATTGACATTCTTCATCCTCTTCATATACTGCTGCCTCTGCTATTTCTCTGCACAATTTTTTGTTTTTAATTCTGTATTTTCTTAATTTATTTTTTTCTGATATTTTTTTCCCTATCCTTATTTATTCACTTTTTGACAAACATTTCATCTGAAGATCTACCAGCTTTTCCGGAATTAATTTATCGTCTTTGTGCGTTTCTCTTCGTTTTCTCATTCGGTCTCTCTCTCTCTGTCTCTCCCTCTCTCTCTTTCTCTCTGTCCTTTCTCTCTCTCTCTCTCTCTCTCTCTCTCTCTCTCTCTCTCTCTCTCTCTCTCTCTCTCTCTCTCTCTCTCTCTCTCTCTCTCTCTCTGTCCTTTCTCTCTCTCTCTCTCTCTTGTTAGCAGTCTTAGAACATTCCCTTCTCACAGCTCATCATAAAAATTACTCTGCAAGTTTTCCCCCTGGAACACGACCCGCCAATCTGTTTACAACCAAGTCCTCAATTACCACTGGGTGAACACTGGGCGAATAGTTAAGACTTGGTTGTTTATTTGGCTGTCCCTACCCAGTACTCGGACCCGGCCATAATCGATAGGTGTTGCTCTCTCTCTCTTTCTCTCTTTCACACACACACACACATTCACTCTCTCCCCTTACCCTTACCCTCTCACTTTCCTCATCTTCACTCTCCCTCTTCATTCCCTAACAGCATCCCCCTTTTCAGTCTCTGTCACGAGAGTTTGTTGTATATATATAGCAACTTATAGCAGCTATATATTAT
Organism: Procambarus clarkii; assembly: GCF_040958095.1. Lineage (NCBI taxonomy): Eukaryota > Metazoa > Arthropoda > Malacostraca > Decapoda > Cambaridae > Procambarus > Procambarus clarkii. The sequence goes on along the minus strand of NC_091241.1, from coordinate 10,274,602 downwards.
GTAATATATAGCATTATAGCAACTTCTGCCTATAACATATATAACTTTTCCGATATCATCACCCATTTGCTCGCTCTGCTCTGCTATAAGGATAACCAGAATTAACTCTGCATGCCCGCCAAACACACACCGGAACTACGACGTTGGTACAACGTTCGAATGAAATTTAACACCATCTAACCAGTTATAACCACCAATATAGCAAATTGTAACAACGTTCTAATACGTCGTTAACACGTTAAGCCAAGTTGTAGCAACTTTATTACAAGTTGTAACAAGCGGAAAATAGAGACAGTTTCGGTTTGTGTTTCCAGGGTGGTACCTTTCCAGTGGCCACAAGACCCAAGAGCGTGGGCCATTCAACGTCTTCAGCGTTGATTAGACGTTGAACAACGCCACTCGTATATATTTTGCTCCACTAGGCGTGGATAGGCAGAATTCCCAGAATTCTGTGACGTGTGTACTTAACTATATTCCTAACTTTAGAAAGGTTACAAAACATTGATTGCTTGAGCGGCAGTTTCGCTTCTTGCACGGTCGGCGTTCGATTCCCCGTGGTCCAAGTGGTTGGACACCTTGTCCTTATATCCCAGGATCTTGCTCTCGTATTCCAGGATCTTGCCTTCGTTATCCCAGGATCTTGCTCCAGTATCCCAGGATCTTGCCTTCGTTTTCCCAGGATCTTGTCCCCGTTATCACAGTAATATAATGAAGATAGGTGTAAGGAGCAGGAGGCCAGATACAAGGTATCATCTGGGAGATGAAATACTTCAGGAGTCAGAGAAAGAAAAAGACTTGGGGGTTGATATCACGCGAGACCTGTCTCCTGCAGCCCATATCAAGAGGATAACATCAGCGGCATATGCCAGGCTGGCCAACATAAGAACGGCATTCAGAAACTTGTGTAAAGAATCATTCAGAACTTTGTATACCACATATGTCAGGCCAATCCTGCAGTATGCAGCCCCAGCATGGAGTCCATATGTAGTCAAGGATAAGACTAAAGTGGAAAAGGTTCAAAGGTTTGCCACCAGACAAGTACCCGAGCTGAGAGGTATGAGCTACGAGGAGAGACTACGGGAATTAAACCTCACTTCGCTGGAAGACAGAAGAGTTAGGGGGACATGATCACCACATTCAAGATTCTCAAGGGAATTGATAGGGTAGATAAAGACAGTCTATTTAACACAAGGGGCACACGCACTAGGGGACACAGGTGGAAACTGAGTGCCCAAATGAGCCACAGAGATATTAGAAAGAACTTTTTTAGTGTCAGAGTGGTTGACAAATGGAATGCATTAGGAGGTGATGTGGTGGAGGCTGACTCCATACACAGTTTCAAGTGTAGATATAATAGAGCCCAATAGGCTCAGGAACCTGTACACCTGTTGATTGACGGTTGAGAGGCGGGACCAAAGAGCCAGAGCTCAACCCCCGCAAGCACAACTAGGTGAGTACAACTAGGTGAGTACAACTAGGTGAGTACACACACACACATACAGCACATTAACTGAAAAAGTGCAACTGCATGGTACAAAATGGCTTCCGGAACTGACAAACAAGAGTTACGAGGAGAGAAAAACTAGTTACGAGAAACTAGTAGAAGAAAAAGAGGTGATATGATCACCACTTACAAAATACTAACAGGAATCAACCAAATTTACAAAGAGGGATTCCTGAAACCAGCAACGTCACGAACAAGAGGACACAAATTCAAGACGCAGAAAAAAATATTAGAAAGTTTTCTTTTGCAAACAGAGTGGAAGACGGTTGGAACAAGCTAAGTGAGAAGGTGGTGGAGGCCAAAACCGTCAGTAGTTTCAAAGCGTTATATGACAAAGAGTGCTGGGAAGACGGGACACCACGAGCGTAGCTCTCATCCTGTAACTACACTTAGGTAATTACACATACTCTGTGGGGTCGAAGTGGACAAAAATATGTACATATTGCTTCCAAGTGAGAAGGAAGCAGGAGTGACCTACATGTTAGTCTGTGGCAGTCAAGGAATTGTAAGCAATATTCTACCCTCTGCTTCAGGTGATTCATGAAGGATTTACACATACATTTACGAAGCTTGTACATCTTTCAACAAAAATGGCGGCTTTTTGCATTTATTAAACAGTTTAGAGCTCCGAAGCGCTCTGAGCTTGTTTATAACAATAATAACAATGGATTATAAAGTTTCGAAGCTCCTAAACTATTAAATAAACTTAAACAAAGCCGCCGTAATTGTTGAAAGATGTACAGGCTTCGAAGGGAGATACCTTACCAACCTAGAGGTGTTTTCGGAGCACAGCGTCCTCGCGGCCCGGTCCTCGACCAGGCCTCCTTAAATTTGTAAATTCTTGACGAATCCTGATACTGCTCTGTTGGAATAAAACTCACTTATTGCTCTCCTCTCTTTTCCATCTCCTGTCAACATTGTAATTAGTAAATGTCAGTTTGCCTCTAAGCACACGCCCACACTCAACCATCACTATACACTCGTGGTTTTTGTATTAATACACTTAGGCACATCTGCATTTGTGCAGCTGCCCTTGACTATATGAAGGGCAGGACAAAGTGTGTCAAAAAGCTAGCTACGCTGGCTAAAATCCCCCATCACACAGACTGGTTAGTGGATGGATGGATTGAGATTAGATGGATTCAATGGATTGAGAGCTGCTGGTGATTTTTGGAAGAGAAGCTTCCACCATTTGATCACATCTTACATATACATTAACTAAATTAGTGTCTACACCGACGGCTCAGTCAAATCTTCTACTGGATGGATTGCAGCAGCATGTAGGTTTTATAGAAATAATATTTGCACACAGACTGTCAGTGTCAGGTTAAACAACTGGCTGACCTCCACACAAGCAGAACTAGCGGCATTACAACTAGCTGCAAGTACATTAATAAACATTGGAGGAGGAATAATATTTTGTGATTAAAAAGTCTGCTCTTCAAGCAATCAAAAACTTCTCCGGGAAGATTAACAGCAAGAACCGCATACTACCAATTATAAATGACCCAATCGCTGAACAGAGTAAAGGGTTTCGAATCTCCTTTGTATGGATACCCTCTCACAAGTATAACCCATCATAATGAGACAGACATTGCAGCCAAATAAGCGTTTAACAAAGATGAAGTTCAATTAGATCTAGGTATCCCCATCTCTGCTGTCAAACCCATATTGGTCCAAACACTCAGGTTTGATAGGAAAGAAATTACTGACTCCCAACGACCTGAAAGCACCAGTATAAAAAGCTATGATTTGTTCAGATCTGAAACCTATATTTATGGGCAGCACAAAACGTCCACTAGACTGTGCTGATTTGTGTAAACAAATCATAGCTTTTTATACTAGTGCTTTCAGGCCTTTGGGAGCCAATAATTTATCTTCTATTAGAACTGAGTGTTTGGAACAATAAAGTCTTAACAACAGAGATGGGGATACATAAGTCTAATTCAACTTCATCTTTGTTACACGCTAATTTGGCTGTAGTGCTTGTGTCATTATGGTGAGCTATATTTATGTGAGATGATATCTATATAAAAAAAGAAATTCTAAACCCTTTATTCTATGCAGCGATCAGGTCTTTTATAATTGCTGGCAAGTGCTTCTTAATGTCGATTTTGCCGAAGTTTTCAAGTGTTTTAAGAACAGACTTTGAATCACTAAATATTTCTTCTCCTGTGTTTATTAATGTATTGGAAACTAGTTGTAGGAACTACTGGTAGTTCTGTTTGTGTGACGGTCAGCCAGTTGTTTAACCTGACACTGATAATCTGTGTGCAAGTGTTGTTTTTATAAACCGACATGCTGCTGTAGTCCGTCCAATAGACGATTGGACGGAGCCGTCGGTGTAAACACAGTGCTCGTGGGATCTTAGATTTCCGATGGAGGAGGCAATCGTGTCAAGTGTTACAGCATTAAGAGGAGCAAGATTCTCATTACCTTTCTTAGTGACGGGTGAGTATGATACTTGAATGGTGGGTACAGATAAAAAAGTATATTAAAAAGTAAAAAGTACAGATAAAGTAAAAATAAAAAAGTACAGATATAAAAGTATCCTTCCCTGAAACGCTATGCGTACTAGTGGCTTTAGGTATTGTATGTACTACCTCTATCTTTAAATCAAACAGAATGTTTGTACTGTAACTCTGTAACTATGTATGTACTTTTCCTAATAAAATTATTATTATTATTATTATTATTATTATTATAATATCAGTGACAGGTAGATTACATTTAAAAAGAATGTTTAGTTAGATGAGATTGTAGGCATTCCTTACTCACCAAAGGAGTGAGTTGGTATGTTTACACCAATCAATAAGGGGTTTAACGGCATAGAATAATTTGTCTCTGAACACTGCAGGTGATGTAGGGTTATAACTTTAAGGCTGACTGATGGTGCTAATTTTCTCTAGTATGGTTGGAAGCTTCAGTTCTTCCTTCACTCTTACAGAGTAATTGTAATCTTCCCTTACAATCACTCGTGATTGTTGACTAGACTGAAACCGTCTGATTAATTTAATCGTTTCAACAGGTTATTGCTGTCACTGTGCTCGACCAGACTTAAAAAAAAAACAGCAACTAACGATAACTAAAGATAACTTCTCCAATTTTTAAAACAGGGTAACGCACCCCGTCCACTCCAGCATTCACAACGTCCCTAAAATGATGTTCTAAATTGTCCGAACCTACAGCCCCGTCCTCTTAAAGTTCCACAACGTCAAGAAACTGTCGTACTAAAGTGCCCCCTTATCCTATCCTGCCAGAGGACCCAAACCAGAAAACGGGATACTATGTCAATTTCGCGAGTCGCAGCCAATTTCTAGTATGACGATTTTTGGCCTTAGGAAGAATATACGTCAAAATGCAACGGTCTATTAGGAGGACGGGTTAGAACCTAATGTATTCGAGGACCCATGGCCTAAATGCTGGACCAATAATTCATGGCCTTAATGCTGGATCAATAATTCATGGCCTCAATGCTGGATCAATAATTCGTGGCCTCAATGCTGGACCAATAATTCATGGCCTCAATGCTGGACCAATAATCCATGGCCTCAATGCTGGACCAATAATCCATGGCCTCAATACTGGACCAATAATCCATGGCCTCAATGCTGGACCAATAATCCATGGCCTCAATGCTGGACCAATAATCCATGGCCTCAATGCTGGCCTAATAATTCATGGCCTCAATGCTGGCCTAATAATTCATGGCCTCAATGCTGGACCAATAATTCATGGCCTCCATGCTGGCCAAATAATTCATGGCCTCAATGCTGGCCAAATAATTCATGGCCTCAATGCTGGCCTAATAATTCATGGCCTCAATGCTGGACCAATAATCCATGGCCTCAATGCTGGACATATGATTCATGTCCTCAATGCTGGACCAATAATACCTGCCCAAGGTTAACAAAGTTCTAACTAGATCACATTCACTAAGTACTTGACCTGAAGAAGAAATACCTAGAATGGAATAGCAAAATCGTGTACACAAATTTCCAACAGTCAAAAGCAACGACCATTAGACTACCCAAATATTTGACCAGAATTGTTCACAATCTATCGGAATAAATACTTTTTACACTAGAACCAATATTTGATCAAGATTTAAAATACTTGAAAAGAACCCTCAATCATTTAATAAAATCAACAATATTCGACCGTAAACAAACCCTTAATCACCAACATTCGACCACAAACAAAATAACCCTCAAAATCCCCAACTGTCGACTTCCAGAATCGCCAAATGCCCGCCCGAACGCCCGTCCGCTTGGCCGCCCGCCCGCCAGCCGGCCAGACCAGAGCCTCAGATAACCAATTTCAGCGTCGCCACCGTGTAGCGTGAGCGACAGCGAAGGAGACCAGCACGTGACTTTATTCTCTGGAACCACTACCACCACCACTACCAGGAGACTGGAGCCCGTCCCCGCCCCTCCTACCATGCTAGGGGAAGGGGGGTGGCGTGGTAAGACACCACCGGGGCGCCCCCCAGGGGGTGGACGGGATACCGGGAACTCTGACGCCAGGCGAGGCGACAGACGGCGCCAGTCTTGGCCTACTGCCGGGGTGACGCCTGAGGAACTCCCTTAGCATGTTATGATGTACGGAATTGACTGCTGGTTTATGTATAAACAAGTGTGCTTATTGTGTCCTTGTTTATAATGGTAGAGGCTTTTTATTTGTTTATAATGATAGAGGCTTTTTATTTGTTTATAATGAGAGGCTTTTTATTTGTTTATAATGATAGAGGCTTTTTATTTGTTTATAATGAGAGGCTTTTTATTTGTTTATAATGATAGAGGCTTTTTATTTATTTATAATGATAGAGGCTTTTTATTTGTTTATAATGATAGAGGCTTTTTATTTGTTTATAATGATAGAGGCTTTTTATTTGTTTATAATGATAGAGGCTTTTTATTTGTTTATAATGATAGAGGCTTTTTATTTGTTTATAATGATAGAGGCTTTTTATTTGTTTATAATGATAGAGGCTTTTTATTTGTTTATAATGATAGAGGCTTTTTATTTGTTTATAATGATAGAGGCTTTTTATTTGTTTATAATGATAGAGGCTTTTTATTTGTTTATAATGATAGAGGCTTTTTATTTGTTTATAATGGTTTGTTTATACTTAAGTGTACTTGTTTATAAGTGTATCTCATTATAGTAAAGTGCACTTGTTAATAATGAAAATTATTTAGACGCTTTAAAACTAGTGTTTAACATCATTAAAAATGAATGTATAACTTGTATTGAATTTATTATTTAATATTGATGAACATTGTAGTGAACCACAACGACCTCCTTAACATCAAGGCACTGAACGCTGCGACACCTGTCACTGCTCACCGCTGCAGTGCTGACCTAACCTAACATTACCACTGCATTTCTAAGCTGCAGTGAACCCAAATTAATGTGGAAACTTGGCGGAAGTGTGGCTAACCCCGCCTCTGCTGAACCCATGTTGGCGATAGCCTCACACTCAGATAACCTGTATGTGATAACCTAACATATTTTTGATAACCTAACAGGCACATGATAACGTAACATGTTGCAGATAGCCTACCGTGTGCCGGACATCCTAACATGCACATGATAGCCTAATATGTTCCTAACATGCAGCAGATAGCTTACCGTATACAAGACAACTTAACATGTGCTTGATAACTTAATAAGAATAACATAACGTACACGGTAATCTAACATGCAGGCGATAACCTACCTGTCTTACCACGTACCCGATAGCCTACCTTGTACCAGATAGCCTACCATGTACAAGATAGCCTACCATGTACAAGATAGCCTAGCATCCGCACGATAACACCGGTAACCTGACACTTACTGAGACACGCCATGTAACTTGTAGTAGTGTTTGTGTGGTGGTATTGACCAGTCTGGTGCACTGACAGCTCTGACTGTGTGGTGGTATTGACCAGTCTGGTGTACTACCAGCTCTAGCTGTGTGGTGGTATTGACCAGTCTGGGGTACTGACAGCTCTAGCTGTGTGGTGGTATTGACCAGTCTGGGGTACTGACAGCTCTGACTGTGGGGTGGTATTGACTCCTGATCTGCCACTACGTACAAAATCCAACCTTCTAACCCCAACCAGAAACGTACGAACCCAAGCAGCCTACCTAACGTATACAGACTGATGTATCGAATCAATATCACTCTTTTTAATTTGTTACTAAACGGAAATCGGCCATTCCGTTGAAAATGCGACGTGTTAAGTGAAATGGCGCCATTCGCCAGCTGGCATAAAGGCTGCCAAATTTCCATTACCTAATAATACCTTTCAAAATAGACTCCTGTTTGGTTGCACTCAATGTTATTTGAAAAGTTGGTGCCGCTTAGAATCTTAGTATTTCCTCTTTTGTGTCAACTACCAAAATTCAAATTCAATTCAGATTCAAAAACTTTATAAACATGTTCGTACATTTATAATTCAGTTAGGTAAACAGTTTATTGTAATTTTGTGTAAGCCAAGAGGAAGTCATGATAATAACAAGGACTTATAAGAGAAGTGAGAGGTGCTTACCGGGTTTTGTGGTGATGCTTGTGACTTGTGAGCGCTCAGGCACGGCTTGTGAGATGCTCTTGTGAGCGCTCAGGCACGGGTTGAGAGATGCTCTTGTGAGCGCTCAGTCACGGGTTGTGAGATGCTCTTGTGAGCGCTCAGTTACGGCTTGTGAGATGCTCTTGTTGTGAGCGCTCAGGCACGGCTTGTGAGATGCTCTTGTGAGCGCTCAGGCACGGGTTGAGAGATGCTCTTGTGAGCGCTCAGGCACGGTTTGAGAGACGCTCTTGTGAGCGCTCAGGCACGGGTTGAGAGATGCTCTTGTGAGCGCTCAGTCACGGGTTGAGAGATGCTCTTGTGAGCGCTCAGTCACGGGTTGAGAGATGCTCTTGTGAGCGCTCAGGCAAAGAACAGGAAAGAACAACTCAACCAAGGTCGCGCAAGATCCCGTGACCAGCCAGACTGTGACAGCTCTAGCGAGGATATAAGGCAGAGTCACACGATAAGTCTTACGGGTGCATATTGCCCATTAGGTCAAGCGAGTTGCTGCTGCTGCCTTGTTGACCAATAGGCTCTCTCTCTCGCTTCCGTCACGTGGGGTCGGTGGCGCTGATTGGTGGCAGATTTCCCGCCATTTCAAATCAATTCAAATTCAAATACGTTTATTGAGATACAAATACACACAAAGGGATGAGGTAGCTCAAGCTATTCTCATCCCGTTCAGTACAACGTGTTCATATATATATATATATATATATATATATATATATATATATATATATATATATATATATATATATATATATATATATATATATATATATATATATATATATATATATATATATATATATATATATATATATATATATATATATCCGGGATCCTAACAAAAAGTCAACTACTATCCAACTCGTCTCTGCGATTTCGTCCATTTTCACACTCGTCTGTAATGTTTGACAAGATAACACAGCTTTACAAGTTTTACAGTTTTACAAGATAACTCATTATACACACAGGCGGTTCTGATATCGCAATATGTCTAAGCCACGACACACTTGAGTGTGTCGTTGTGGTATCTTAGAGACGACACACTTGAGTGTGTCGTGTCACATTACCATGACAACCTCTGGAGCAGATGTTTACTGCCAGGACATCCTCAAGACGAACCTTCTCACCGATTAGTCTTTATTCTTAGTTATTATTTTAGTCTTTACTATAGTTTAGTCTTGTTGTTGCTGTTATTATTCTTTATAATAATAATATTAATATTTCTGAAGGTGAAGAAAGACACAATTTAATACACAATACATGTGTATTAAAAGTAGATTTTCGGATGCAGCTTATATCCTTAATTATGGTACTGTACACAATTCTCTCATCGTTAACACTGTTTACAGTAGTACATAGTACATAAAGGATGTAATCCGCATCCCCAAAATTGGATTCTTAATACACTTATACATGTATTGGGTCTTTCTTTATCTTCAGTCAAACATTAAGGCATTGCACTAAGTTTCTACGTTACTATATGTGTACAGTGAGAAAATCAATCGTAGCTATTTGGTAGTACCCAAGTCCCTGGTTCCAACCCCGTATTACTCCAATAGATTTTCTCAGTGACATCACGTTAGTGCAATTTCCTTGTGTATTAATAATATTATTATTATTTTAATTATTATTATTATTATGGCTTTCATAGAGGGTTGTGGGCGGTGTTGAGGGCGGAGGAAGGCGGTGGTGGGTCGGGCCAGAGGGCGTCCGTAGCGAAGACTCTCCATCCAGCACCATCACAGAACACTTGGTGCTTGATGTCCTCCCACTGTCGGCAGTGTTGGTGCCCTCGGCTGCTTCACCACCAACACATATGAGAGTGCAAACTTACTAAGGTCACGCTAGTTCAGTCCGTAGTGCGTGTGCTTGGGGGTCCAGGGACGTGGGTTCAATCCCATTCTATGGCTACAGTGTTGTATCTTATCATGGGGGGGGGGGGAGGAGAGATACATTTGTAGCATTTCAGGACGCGGTCCTCTGCGGCCGTGCGGGAATTGTAATCACGCTAAATGGGTTATATATACCGATACACATCGGGGGGGGGGGGGGGGGGTGATAAAGTATTCTCGAGTCTTGCTGGACGGCTTCTCTTGCCTTATACTGATGTACACGGAATGAAAGGCACCACTGCTGGATTTCTTAGCATTTTCTTTATAAAGGTTAAAACTGTAGCGGGTTCAGAACTTGGCGGGTTGAGCTGGGCTTCGGGAGCGTCAGGAAAGTGTGTCAGTGTCTTTGTCGATACCACCTATACTGTCTGGAGATCAGGACACACATCAATCTTCACATCGATTGAGCCAGCAAGACAACAACACCTGCCACTGTTGCATGATTCACACCGTACTGTCCTGCCCATCATGGGTCACACAACAGGTCGCCGTCAACAGGCACGGGCTCAGGCACGGTAAATCCTGCCTCACAATCCTCATAGACAAGAGAATGCTAGGCCGACTGTATATTTTTGACTATCAGAAAGTCTTTGAAACAGTACCCAACACGAGACTAGTACGCAATGTTTGAAAAACTGGGACGCATGACGGAGGGTAAGCCAGTGGATAAGAGAATTATCTAACAGAAGAGAATGTAACATGGGGAGAGGAAATCCCCTTGAATTGGACAGAGAAAAAACGTGTTTATTTCACCATATCTGTCTGCTGAAATTCACATCCAACAGATATCGGCTGCATGTGGCAAGGTTGGCCAGCATAACTGCATTAAGAAATTTTAATATGTTAAATTCAGGACTATGTGTACTGAACATGTGTTACGGCCCTCTGGGGTCGCAACTGGGTTCTTTCTCTGATGTTGATAGAGTTTGGGTATCCGGCCCCAAGCTAGTAGTGGCTTTCAAGGGGTGCGTTCCGTAACGCAAGTAAATTAAAGGGGAAGGGAGACAAAGGCACTAAACTTAAATATATATTCACCACCACCAATAAATAAATATATAAACAGTCACACGCTGTTACTATAACTACACTTATTTACAATCGCTTGTCTTCCTCCGAAGACACAGGATGCTCTGCTTAATGGTGCTCAAGACGAGTAGCCCTGGCTCTCTTCTCGTGGCCTCTAGACGAATCCTTAGATTCTCCTAGCGAGTCTACCCCGGCCACAGGCCAGCCAAATCACAGTCCCATTGGGTGCACCGTCGTGGAGGCCGTCAACCACAAATCCGGCCTGTAGCTGGCAGGTTCCAATCAGCTACGCTGTGTAGGCCACTCCACGACCGATACTAGGGTTGCGAGCCCTAGGCAGGAGCCTCATGTGATTCCACAGATCACTCTCCTCACCACAACACCCCAGTGGCTAGTCTTCTCCACCAGTCAGCCCCGGGCACAACAATCCCTGGTTCTGCCACCTCACAGGCAGGCTAACACAACAGTGTTCATTCGGGGGGGGGGGGGGGGGGTGACTCACAGCTTCAGCAGCAAATGCGTGGAGGTTCTACGGCTGCCTTGGGTAGACTGCTACACCGTCCGATTCAGCAGTCCCAGGTCGACTCTGTAATCAGACACGTCATCAGTACTGGTTACACTCTAAGGCACCTCACTTACAGGCTTAGACACAAACGCCCACCTATCCACTCCATAGATGGCGTTGCTGTCTAAGCGTCACCTCACCAGAGGTCAGCAGCGGCTGTGTTATGAGCTGATCAGGACGGGAAACCAGCCCCCGTGGCTGGTATATCTCGTCCTCACTAGATGGCGTCGTCCATTTGGAGGGGGTTTCGGGAGCTGACCCACAGATGGCGCGGTCGTTACTGCTCCGTGCTCGGACGCTGGGCTCGGGTCCGTAACAACATGGCAGACCAATTGTGGAATATGCAGCATCTGCGGCAGTTTTTATCTCGGCAAACCCAAGCGAGGTTGGAGAATATCCTGCGGTATGCCACCAGACTAGTACGAGACCTGGGAGGTATGAGCTATGAGGAAAGAGTAAAGTTAATAAACCTCGTCACTGGGAGAGCTGAGAATCATGGGGGAGACATAATCACCACATACAAATTTATCAGATTAATTGACTGAACAATTGTTTATCACGGGGTGATTCGCGAACAAGGGAACACATGATATGCCCGAAAATGCCCGAAACGCTGCGCGTACTAGTGGCTTTACAAGATTGTAATTACTATCCTATGTATCCTCACAATCCCAATGTACCTTCTTGTATATATATAAATAAATAAATAAATAAATAGATATATAAGTACCCAAATGAACCGTAATAATTTGTTGCGTACGAGATCAGCAAATAAATGGAATGTGGCCAGAAGTGGACTACACACACAGCTTCAAATGTAGACACGTCATGGTGCAGTAGGCTCGGGAACCTGTACACAAGTCCACTGAAAATTAAAAGGCGGGGCCAAAGAGCTAAAGCCGAACTATCCCTCCCCCACAAGCCCTATTAGGCGAGTACCCGTAGGTGAGCCCAAACACACACACACACGCTACCTTCTGCAACAGCCGATTCCCTTCATACATATAAAACCTATTTCCCTTACCCAATCACGTCGGAATATATGAATGGCATGATAGAGGACTGGCACCTGCAGCCCTTACATCAAACGCGTCGCAGGTCCAGGACGCTGGCACTGTAAACAACGGCCCGGGTCCGCCCAGGTCCACCTCGGCCTCCCATGGCCTGATTACTGCCTCCTCCAGGTCCTCCTCCTCCTCCGAATGACCTCCAGGTCATTCGGGTCCTCCGTGTCGTCCGGGTCCTCCGTGTCGTCCGGGTCCTCCGTGTCGTCCGGGTCCTCCGTGTCGTCCGGGTCCTCCGTGTCGTCCGGGTCCTCCGTGTCGTCCGGGTCCTCCGTGTCGTCCAGGGCCTCCTTGTCGTCCAGGGCCTCCATGTCGTCCGGGTCCTCCATGTCGACCGGGTCCTCCATCTCCGCACCTTCCAGTCGTCCAGCTCCTGGGCTCCAGAAGTTGGTCTACGAAGACCATACACCTGATGCTCCTGTTCACCAAGCAGTAAAGTAGGTAGGTAACCGGGAGTCAGGCAACTGTTGTGGACTGAACATCGCCAGTTATCCTAGCCTATGAGAACCTCGATAATTTGCTCTATCGGGGACAGGAAGCCTGTGTACATATATACACTTCAGGCATGTATTGAGGCCCCCCCCTAAGATCGAACTATGCAACCCAACCCAGTTGTAACCCAACCTGACCCAAATGCTGCCCAACAACAGTTGTCTAATTCCCGGGTACTTATCTTCTGCTAGCTGAACAGGAAATTAGATGAAAAGAAACGTGCTCAATCATTCCCGTCCGGGATCCCCGACTGTGAGTCAAGGACGAAGCCAACTGCGCTACGAGATCCTACACAGGCATTTCACAACACCGGGAATTAAATTCCCAAGGATTGTTTGCTAGTTAAACTTCCTAACAAGGTTTTCATTAACTTAAATTATATATATTAAGGGAAGTTAATTCGCACGAATGTTAATATTGACAATAAAATACAAAATACAAGACACCAAGTTTTTCTTACACAACTTTAGTCTCCGTGGTGTAGTGGTAAGACACTCGCCTGGCGTTCCGCGAGCGCTTTGTCATGGGTTCGTATCCTGGCCGGGGAGGATTTACTGGGCGCAAATCCTTAACTGTAGCCTCTGTTTAACTCAACAGTAAAATGAGTACTTGGTTGTAACAACGATTCTTCGCGGCGGGGATCGTATTCCAGTGACCTGCCCGAAACGCTACGCGTACTAGTGGCTGTACGAGAATGTAACAACTCTTGTATATATCTCAAAAAAAAAAAAAAAAAAAAAAATACAAGTATTATATAATTATTGAGCTTTGTTTTTCACACTTTTATGGAGTCTTTCGGTAACATCAGATACCAGACTTTAATGTTCTAACAGATAATGTACTTTCAGAAGTTTTATGAACTTATAAGGGAATGTAGCGGTTCCTTCAAGCAATGTGTTTGTCCTCAACATACAGGCTTGACATGCGCGAGTGCTCACACCAGTCCTGTGTAGCCTGAATGAATTTGATGGTACTTCTTAGCGTTCAGAGCATTGTTTAGGCTGTCCAGTAGTTTAGTTCGTTACTTTTACGAATAATTATACAAAGTACATATTTGACACAGCACTGTTCCATTTTATGTACACAGCAGACCGTAGCAGCTTTCTGCTGCTGCGGGCTGCCTCCAGTGAGGCTGCCTCCCATGAAAGCATATATGTGAGAGAAATATGTAGAAGATACGACCAGAAAAATATGTCGGGAGTCAATACATTAGACAACCGGCAGTTATAAAGGCAGGGCCCAAGAGCTAACAGCTCGACCCTGCTGGCAGAAGCAATAAATAAAAAATAGTGAACACAGACAGACAGGCAGAAAGACAGAGAGAGAGAGAAAATCAAAGAAAAAAAACCCTGGCGGACCAAGAGAAGCGTGTGTGTGTGTGTGTCCCAACACACCGCACAGTTTTGCCAACATCCATCGCCGCCGCCTCGCCACCGTTCGCGCGGGAAAACCTGTAATTTCGCATTCATAATTGGCCAAAGAAAGTTTTTAATTTCAGTTGTAATTGTCGAGTAAATCATTAGCGTCCGCAATGACAATATGTTTGCGAGCACAAACAAGTGAAGGAAGGAAACTTTTTGCTATCTTTATTTTCATCCCAAATGTTGTAATGAATATCTGGATCAAACATTTCCCTTTCAAGGCAGGTTATGGAGGTAGGGAGAGTTCCCAGCGTCAGGTGGTAGGGAGAGTTTCCACCGTCAGGTGGTAGGGAGAGTTCCCACCGTCAGGTGGTAGGGAGAGTTCCCAGCGTCAGGTGGTAGGGAGAGTTTCCACCGTCAGGTGGTAGGGAGAGTTCCCAGCGTCAGGTGGTAGGGAGAGTTCCCAGCGTCAAGTGGTAGGGAGAGTTCCCAGCGTCAGGTGGTAGGGAGAGTTCCCAGCGTCAGGTGGTAGGGAGAGTTCCCAGCGTCAGGTGGTAGGGAGAGTTCCCAGCGTCAGGTGGTAGGGAGAGTTCCCACCGTCAGGTGGTAGGGAGAGTTCCCAGCGTCAGGTGGTAGGGAGAGTTCCCAGCGTCAGGTGGTAGGGAGAGTTCCCAGCGTCAGGTGGTAGGGAGAGTTCCCACCGTCAGGTGGTAGGGAGAGTTCCCAGCGTCAGGTGCTAGGGACAGTTCCCACCGTCAGGTGGTAGGGAATTCATACTGGGAATTAGGAACCAACCTGAGCATTCCACCGAATCCACAGGAAGTCAGGAGGCTTCTAATGAAGCCAATGCAAGTGTTTACACATAACCCCCCACACACACTCTGATATAGGCAGAGTAGTTCATCAACCGCAAGCTTCCTTCATCCTTCAGATACACAATGAAATCACTAAATCACATTAAGGTGATAGGCACCAAAGAGACAAATCATCTGGAGCAACGAGATGATTAGAATCAGCGATCAGGTTCCAGTCACCTCATTGTTGTCCTCTAGTGTAGGTTCCCTTCACCAGACTCAACACTGTCACGTTCTGTGTGTTCCAATCTGGTGTTGGTCAAATATACTTGTCATCTGCCAAGAGATCCTTACCTCCTTCCCCTGTCTTCCTTCCTCCTCCCCCCTCCCTCTTCTTCAATCTCTTTATTTTCCCCCTTCCTATCTTGATTCTCCCCTCTCTGCTTCTCCCCTCCAATCCCCTGCCAGGGATTCCAACCGCCTTAGTGACAACACGCGCAGCCTTTTATATACAAACACAAAATCCTCGTTTTTTATACATACTGCAAGATTAAACGGGGAAGTATGCGAGCAATTTTTTTGCTGTTCCAGGGATAAAAACTCCGTAAAGTAAACAGAGAGTGTTGCACATACACCCGTGCAACAGTATACACGGGTGTTGCACACACACACCCGTGCAACAGTACAGTGCTACACACACACCCGTGCAACAGTACAGTGCTACACACACACCCGTGCAACAGTACAGTGCTACACACACACCCGTGCAACAGTACAGTGCTACACACACACCCGTGCAACAGTACAGTGCTACACACACACCCGTGCAACAGTACAGTGCTACACACACACCCGTGCAACAGTACAGTGCTACACACACACCCGTGCAACAGTACAGTGCTACACACACACCCGTGCAACAGTACAGTGCTACACACACACCCGTGCAACAGTACAGTGCTACACACACACCCGTGCAACAGTACAGTGCTACACACACACCCGTGCAACAGTACAGTGCTACACACACCCGTGCAACAGTACAGTGCTACACACACACACACACACCCCCGTGTAACAGTACAGTGCTACACACACACCCGTGCAACAGTACAGTGCTACACACACACACTCCCGTGCAACAGTACAGTGCTACACACACACACACACACACCCGTGCAACAGTACAGTGCTACACACACACACACACACCCGTGCAACAGTACAATCACCCGTAGTCAGTGATTGGCAACTAGACTGGTGCAATAGTACACAGAGTGTATTATTGACACCTTCACCCCCTTGCAACACCCCCAAAGGGACCACAGGTACGAACAGGGAGGCTCCTAACTCACCGTTGGAGTCTTGAGAGTAGTGGAGTCAGGAGCAGATTCACACGACGCCCGTCACAGAACCTGTCAACCTGCCTCTAGTGCTGAAGAGATTCAGCAATGCTGAAGACTGGAGAGCAGAACAGTCTGGACTGTGTTCTACGACACTCCAGCCGTAGAACACGCGCCAAGCAACATATATTTGAGCACCGATCACCACACCCAGCGACGTCCTCTAAACCTCCACCTGGACAGAGACAGAGACAAGGTAGTCAGAGGACCAAGGGGGAGGGAGGAGGCCATATACTACAGAAGGCTTACCAGCAAGTTACTGCCTCCTTCTTCATGGCGGGCGACGCCGGCCTGGCGCTGGCCGTCTCCGGGGCGGCGCACTTACCGGGAGGCGGGAAACACGGCCCCAGGGGTAATGCGCACACAATATTCTCCCTGTGTAAGAAAATAAATTCTCATTGTAAAAAGTTTACTAAATAGTTAAATGACGGAATATAATTAATATGGAAAGCTTTACTGAAATATAAATCACTGTGAGCAGTGTCAATAGGTTACGATAACTGAATTTGAATTAAGTTAGTTTAGTTCACTACTCGGAAAACACGATAATCTTTACGAATAATTTACTCAATGTCGCAATAATTCAGTCTAAGAATTAGACTGTGAATTATATAATAACATATAATTATATAAAGATATAATCACAATATCAGACCCACTAGCCTCTCCCTCTGCTTCCTCTCTTCACTTCGTATACATACATATATAAATAACTAACACAAGAACTGTCACGAACGTCCTGGCGCCAAGAACTTCAGCGTTCCTGCAAGGATCTTCCTGACGCCTCCCACAATTATAAAGACCTCCCTTGGTCTTCCATCTTCATCTCTGACCCCTCACTCTGGTCCACAAACGCTGCTACAATCCCATGGCGACCGGGTATAGAGGCGCTGCATTCACTGAACATAATTGTTTGTGGCCCTCAGTACATTACAGCAGCCACGGTAGTCAAGTGTCTACATATGTAGGCATACCCCAATCTTCACTGCGGGTTAACTGTGACCCCCATCTTAATTGTCAGGCTCTCACTCTCAACTCTCAACTCTTCCTTCACTGGAGAACACGTCGCTAAATCTTGGAACTACAAAACTTCAGTTGAAGCTATTTGTTCGGCCGTTCCTGATCTATGCGAGTCCTCTTTTTACTGTTTGGCTTCGTTACACTAAGACAAATTTTCCCGAAATAAGTACATCCAGTCTCATCCAGATCCCAGACCACACTGATGTCTCCTGGTCCCAGGGTTGCCAGATCCAAATTGCTGAAAGTAGCGAGCTGAGGGTCTAAAAGTAGCGAATTTGTAAGTAGAGTAGCCCAATTTTTTGTTTAGTGACTGATACAGGTTTCAGAGTAATATATTTTTAATATATAGAGTACACTACACGATTTTGAAAGTTTCAGCATTACTTGGAATACGAGAAAGAAGCTCTTTGCAAGCTTTCACTTAAATATTATGGCATCTTTTTTTGAATATTTTGAAACTTTTCCTGGGAAAATTTGAAATTTTTTCTTTTCCAAAACAAAAAATTGTTTTGTCTGTTAGTTGCCCGAAGTGTTGAAAATTCGTAACCAAAGTCCAATTTCTCCAGAGGCAGACATATGTAATTGTAGTCCAAATTAACATGAAGCTTTGCATGATGAGGATGCACGATTCTTCGGAGTATTCCAAGAGTGAAGTTTTCTAAGACAGTGTGAAGGCTACACTGATCTGCTTCGTCTTTTTGATAAAGTCAATTCATACTTTCAAAAAGATTTAGGATTGGTCTGAGAAATGTGAAATATAGCTAATTGGGGGATCAGAGTACATTGAAAAAGTTGCCTTGTAACATATTTATCACAAGAGTAAGAAGCGATTTGGTAATGAGTTGTTAAAGAATCCCACTGATCTAACAGCCACTTTACACTACCGCTCCTTGCCAACCATCGTCTTCCTGACAAAGGTATTAACTATAAGGGATGTTTACAATCATTCATCAATCTGTACATTTCCAGATAACAACTGTTCAATTTTCTTCAAGTGTAACTAAATTCAGGTCATTAAAAAAAAAATGCAAAATTCACAAAGAGTGTAGACAGTGTAACATTAGACAAACTGAATTTGGAAAGGTTGCAGTGAATTGATTTCAATCATTCTTGAAACTTTTGACTGTGACTAATCACGCAGTGGCAGTATTAAAAGTGTTTTGTAATCGACATATTCATATTGTTTTCAGTGATGAACTTTGTTAAGTGTAATTATAACAGACTTACTGAGGGAACAAGTGCTGGTGCTGGCGTAGCCTCTCAAAATAACCCAGCACAAAAACACTTATTCTCCTCTATGTTTTGTTTTATAATATGAACCGAAGCTCATAATTTCACGTTCACATTTCTTGTTGCTTATTAGGTAAATACCTATAATTTCTGTTTTTTGTTTCCTATAATTTCTTGTTTTGAAACCTATAATTTCTTATTTTTAACGGCTTGCTAAAAATATTAACGTTAATACATTTGTATCATTCTTTCTAAAGCCTTTCATTTATTTAAATCTCTCTCTCTCTCTCTTACACATTTGTTAATAGTAATATATATGTATATATATATATATATATATATATATATATATATATATATATATATATATATACATATATATACATATATATACATATATATATATACACACTCACACACGAAAATAAGTAACAGGAATTCCTTTTCCTTCAAAAAGTTCATTATTAATGTAACTAATTCATTAATTTTACTTCTTGGGAATTACTGGTAATTAATAACATAATTTCCAAAGTTATAACATTTAAAACAATTTAGAAGAGTTATTGGTTGTGTAAACAGATGTCTTCAATTCCTTCAAACATTTTGTTCTCTTTCTCCATATCAATAAAATAATAAAATTCAATAATAATAATAATAATAATAATATTAATAAATTACAATCTGCTGGTCAAAATTACCAATGGCAAGCGAGAGCGTTTCTTAAAAAGATTATTGCAAATTTGAGCATACGCTCTCAACAAGGTTCGACTCCCCTGCTTGGCCTAGACTATTCCCCCCAAAATTTACAAATATATTGAAATTACACAGAAAATATACATCTTA
>NC_091241.1:10222339-10252339 GCF_040958095.1 Procambarus clarkii | reverse complement strand
TAAGTTTTATTTAATTTTTAAATTTTATTTTTAAGTTTTATTTAATTTTTAAATTTTATTTTTAAGTTTTATTTAATTTTTAAATTTCATTTTAAATTTTGTTACATTTTTATTGTCATTAAAGACAATGCTCAAAATATTGCAATAGGAGAAGTACCAGAAACTTATATATTTATATATTTTTTACCAGAACCTAATCATCTCATGAGCTTAACTTAATACAAGTGATTTGAAAGAATGAGCAAAATTACTTACATCAGAAGTAATACTAGTGAGAACTTTTGGCGCTGTATTTCTAGCGGGATAATTACAATCTCAAGACATAACTGACGTCCTTAAAGCTATCTTTCTTACCTTATTGTACGGGTCCCGTAGCCTCGGAGAAGAAAATAAAGAGTATTCAGAGAAGACCTTGTGGATTCTCACTGAATACTTTAATATTCTCTTCTCCTACCACCCCTATATTTGAATATATATTTATATATATATATACTTTTGTAATTTGTATATAATTGTAATGTTACCATCCCCCCCCCGCCCCATTTCCCCCCCGCCCATTCCCCCCCCCCCATTGGCCTTTTACCACTCAAGTCCACTACATAATGTGGATTATTTCAGTTCCGAGAGAAGTATTAGTCCGGGGGGGGAAACGACGAGCCCGTTAATTAGCGCTAATTGGGTATTGTTCATCTGATTTATTAAACGGCTGAATAACCTCGCGTCATCAAAGCTCGGTAATTGCTAAACTAACTCTCACATGATAATATTTAAGAAGGGCTTCAGGACGCCATGTGGACGCTCCTATGGCTGAAGTTACTCTTAACAGGGAGGTCTCCAGTGGTGTCAGGTGGCCACCAGTGGTGTCAGGCGGTGACCAGTGGTATCAGGCGGCCACCAGTGGTGTCAGGCGGTGACCAGTGGTATCAGGTGGCCACCAGTGGTGTCAGGCGGTGACCAGTGGTATCAGGAGGCCACCAGTGGTATCAGGAGGCCACCAGTGATATCAGGCGGTGACCAGTGGTATCAGGTGGCCACCAGTGGTGTCAGGCGGTGACCAGTGGTATCAGGCGGCCACCAGTGGTGTCAGGCGATGACCAATGGTGTTAGGCGGCCACCAGTGGTGTCAGGCGGTGACCAGTGGTGTCAGGCGGTGACCAGTGGTATCAGGAGGCCACCAGTGGCATCAGGAGGCCACCAGTGATATCAGGCGGCCACCAGTAGTATCAAGAGGCCACCAGTGGTATCAGGAGGCCACCAGTGGTATCAGGCGGCCACCAGTGGTATCAGGAGGCCACCAGTGGTATCAGGAGGCCACCAGTGGTATCAGGCGGCGACCAGTGGTATCAGGAGGCCACCAGTGGCGTCGGACGACCACCAGTGGTGTCAGGCGACCACCAGTAGTGTCAGGCGGCCACCAGTGGTGTCGGGCGACCACCAGTAGTGTCAGGCGGCCACCAGTGGTGTCAGCCGGCCACCAGTGGTGTCAGCCGGCCACCAGTGGTGTCCGGCGACCACCAGTAGTGTCAGGCGGCCACCAGTGGTGTCAGGCGGCCACCAGTGGTGTCAGGCGACCACCAGTAGTGTCAGGCGGCCACCAGTGGTGTCAGCCGGCCACCAGTGGTGTCGGGCGACCACCAGTGGTGTCAGGCGACCACCAGTAGTGTCAGGCGGCCACCAGTGGTATCAGCCGGCCACCAGTGGTGTCGGGCGAGCGAGGCAGGTACCAGGGACATCACTCACGTCACGCACCACAACCGCCGCGGACATCTTCCGCGAAACGATAACAAAATTTAAAAAAAAAATAAAATACAATGACTTGAGAACCGGAGTCATTTCGTTCTCAAGTCCACTAGCAACACCTTTACACTAGCAATACACCTTTATAAACAATTAAGAAGACCTAAAGTAACTTTTAGTTCAATTTAGACAGAAGCGGGATGTATATTTATTGTGCAAATTTCCTATTTGTAAATTTCAAGGGATAGCCTAGCCGCGTTATTCTGGTGGAACGTCGCTTGAAGCGAGATTCCCGCGCCCACCAGAGCATATTGTTGTTGTTTAAGATTCAGCTACTCGGAACAAAAGTTCCAAGTAGCACTTAGAACTTGTTTTTTTTATGAAGAGGCTGTAGTGGATTTATCCAGGTCAGGCGGGGGCGGGTGGAAATGGGTGACCTGATTGGTTAACTTTAGTATCAGCCCGCCAATCGGAGCATGACCTGAAGACACGTGACTCCCGACGGGATGCTGCAAGGCAGTTCATTGGCTCTGAGGCCTCACTGCGACCTGGGAGCTGGACAAGAGCGGACGTGCTGTAAAGTGCTCCACAATTGGTGAAGATATAACCCACCGCAACGGTGCCAGACCTTAAGAGAAGGGTCAAGAGGGTTCTTAGGGGCAAGGCCGAGGAAGTAACTTCAATTGAAGAAGTTTCCGAACATTGCAAGAGTTACTGACGTGCCAGGGGAGAATTGCTGGTTGACGCATCCAGAAACAACGCGAGGAATGCTAGCGTTGCGGGACCATTTTTGCTCCACGTTCAGGCTATGAACTTCTCTAGAGAAGAGGAGCGAGTAACTGTTTCACTATTGTGAACGGGCTGAAAGCCTCGTCTCGGTAACGCTAAATTTGACTTGAATTGCAAACCCCGGCTCAGATTAAGTACAAATCTGGGTTTGCAAATGTTATCCCCATATGTTGTCATATCAACATATTAAGTTCTTAATTCATATTTGTTGGTTGAAGAGTGATTTTGTTGCTAGGCTGAGCAAATGCAACTTGTTTTTTGCATGTAATCATGATTTTGTATTTGGTGTAATCAGTAGATACTTCCATGCAGGTATACAAATTGATGGTATTAATTTATATTTGAGAAAATTTCTATTTAGAATAAACAGCACGTTATAATTGATGAATGGGCCATTGGGGTCGGTCGCTGGATGGAATGAACACTTCCTGAGGACGGGATGTTTATGATTCACGTTTAAAGGGTTTTGTTGTAACACGGGTTAGGTTCCTCTCTCTTTACTTCCTTCTTTCTACTCCCTCTACCCGTATTCTTACTTATTATTCTCTACCAAGGGACTCCAAAACTTTTACCAAAGCCAACTCCACGCCACGTGGTCCTAAGACGATTGACCGACTTAGGATTCTACACCCAGTATGACGTGACCTAAGCTCTGAGCAAAACCCTAGAGTCGCCTCTATGCTGCCACCACCAGACCAGCTCTACAGAGCAATGATCGAGGTCTGGATCGATCACGCTAATTAATCAACCTTGGGGCTTGATCCCCACTAGTAGTTTATAACCTCGGAAACTTGAGTGTGGAATTAATTAGATGGGGATGATGAATTCCGATCCGATGTTAGAATCGGCGCCCAATGCAACTCTGCCTCGTGTGGACCACGTGACCAGGACAAGTTTACACATAACCAAATGGAAACAATAAAATGCAAATTAATAACAAATTTAATTTATTAAAAGAAAACTAAAACAAAATCTAAATGTGTTCACTCCCTATCACTTTAACACTCCCTACTTGACCTGAATGGCAAATGAGAAGACTATTTCTATACATAACCATAGCAACTATACCTCTATATTTTCCAGCTAAGATGTTGGGCTGGTCTTGGGGAGAGGTAAGATGTTTGACCTCTCCCAGCTGCTCGGCAGATCACACTGATTTTTTCCTTGTCTGGACTACCCCAGACAGAGTATTGTATCCTTCCGCCTAGTCAAAGTCCTACCCAGTTACTAGCAAGGTTTAAGTTATAACAATTAAACTCTGTTTGTACTGAATTGATCCAGACTGGTTGAATTATTTTACTGAATTAAATTACAAACATCTAACGGCAGAGCTGTTCCCGATCCCCAAAATGGTTAATTGAACTTTGAGAAATACTAGACATGTCAACCCTGCTGACCTATGACCGCCGGTCACTCCGCCTTAAAAGTTAGATCTGATTCGTGACGTCACTGATGGTGACTTAAACTCAATAATTAGAATACTCTTGATATTGTATCCAGTACTATTATACAATACAATTTTAATGCAAAATGAATAAAGGCTAATTTTCTCTAAATTACTGAATACTATAGGATTATACGCAGCTATGAACAAAGATACCCGCCATTTGTGACTCAGACCTGCTAATTCCCAGGGGACTGGGCGTTGTTGAGAGGTCAGGTCCCTACTCGAACTTCTGGAACCTTCTGGAATAATTCTTACAACAGCCTAGTTTGTTACATTGTATTACTTAAAAAGAGGGAAAGGCGGCTGTATTAACAAGAATTTGGCTAATGTTTGGGGAGCGGGTGAAGCATGGATACAGCGGACCAGCTGTCACCCACCAGGCCTCATGACACCAGCTGTCACCCGCCAGGCCCCATGACACCAGCTGTCACCCGCCAGGCCACATGACACCAGCTGTCACCCACCAGGCCTCATGACACCAGCTGTCACCCACCAGGCCCCATGACCCTAGCTGTCACCCGCCAGGCCACATAACACCAGCTGTCACCCACCAGGCCTCATGACACCAGCTGTCACCCACCAGGCCCCATGACCCTAGCTGTCACCCACCAGGCCCCATGACACCAGCTGTCACCCGCCAGGCCCCATGACCCTAGCTGTCATCCACCAGGCCCCATGACACCAGCTGTCACCCGCCAGGCCTCATGACACCAGCTGTCACCCACCAGGCGCCATGACCCCAGCTGTCACCCACCAGGCGCCATGACCCCAGCTGTCACCCACCAAGCGCCATGACACCAGCTGTCACCCGCCAGGCCCCATGACCCCAGCTGTCACCCGCCAGGCCCCATGACCCCAGCTGTCACCCGCCGGGCACCACAACACCAGCTGTCACCCTTCACAGGCAGAAACAATATGACGTCATACACCTAATGCGCACCATATATAAAGCACAAAATGTTCTCACATTACGATCTACCACTTACGGGCTATTCATGCCCGTGCCACCTCTTGGGTGGCTTAATCTTCATCAATCTCACATTTTCCGTAGAATATGATAGTAAAGATTAGGTTAAATACTGCATTACAAGAGTAACGAGGGCGTGAATGGGTACATATTATTCTTCAGGTCTTAGTCCCTACTGAATGAGGCGGGTCGAGTCCCCTGAGTCCCCCCAGGTCGAGTAGGAGGTCTGGTCGACGACCGGGCCGCGGGGACGCTAAGCCCCGGAAGCACCTCAAGGTAAGGTAACTCCCCCCGACACACACACACCATCCAGTCCTCCTCCTCCACTGATCCTGAGAGCGGCCTGACTCTCCTGCAGTAACTGCTTAGTCGTTATGAGTTAATGATGGTTGGGGGAGGTAAAGGGAGGGGCTAGGAGGGAAGGGGGCTAGGGGGGAAGGGGGCTAGGAGGGAAGGGGGCTAGGAGGGAAGGGGGCTAGGGGGGAAGGGGGCTAGGGGGGAAGGGAAGGAGGCTGGCAGGTGAGGAGCGAAGCATCAATTTGTGACAATGAGGCCCGGAGGAAGGAGTGACGGAGCAATGGCTGCTGGAGAACAATGGCGGGGAACTCACAGCACAGCCAGGCCATGGTGGGGACGGCACTCATCATCTTGGTGGCCACCTCACACCACACACCTGTTCCTGCACTGTTGCACCAAGTCCCCGCCCCTCCCTCCTCCTCCTTATTTGTAATAATATTAGCAAGCGGTGGTGAAGACTGAGCTCTCTGACGACCTGGAGCAAGCGGTGGTGAAGACTGAGCTCTCTGACGACCTGGAGAATAGGCAACCATTCCTTGCTGAGCCCCACCTCTGGTCGGAGGATAACGGACTAAGAAAGTACTAAGAAAGTACCATACAAACGAACCATGCGGTTCTGTTGACCCCACAAGGTCCTTTATCTCGCAAGGTTCGACTCCTTCCGGTGGTGAAGTTGAAGCGATACGTGTGAATCAGTTCCTGATGTTAGCAGGAAGTGTCTCACAGTCGCCAGGGATTGCAAACCTTTCTGTGAGTTTCCACTGTGGGCATCACATGCCCTGGTTTACTGGACCAGTAAATGCACTCCACCACTGGCCATCCATACACACACCATCTGCTGTGTACATCTGCTGCCAAGGGCTATACCCCATCCATCTAGCCCCCACAGTGTGTAACCACACAATGCTAGCCCCACAGCTAGTGTGTAACCACACAATGCTAGACCCACAGCAAGTGTGTAACTACACAATGCTAGCCCCACAGCTAGTGTGTAACCACACAATGCTAGACCCACAGCTAGTGTGTAACTACACAATGCTAGCCCCCACAGCAGGTGTGTAACCACACAATGCTAGCCCCCACAGCAAGTGTGTAACCACACAATGCTAGCCCCCACAGCAAGTGTGTAACCACACAATGCTAGCCCCCACAGCAGGTGTGTAACCACACAATGCTAGCCCCCACAGCAAGTGTGTAACCACACAATGCTAGCCCCCACAGCAGGCGTGTAACCACACAATGCTAGCCCCCACAGCAGGTGTGTAACCACACAATGCTAGCCCCCACAGCAAGTGTGTAACCACACAATGCTAGCCCCCACAGCAAGTGTGTAACCACACAATGCTAGCCCCACAGCAGGTGTGTAACCACACAATGCTAGCCCCCACAGCAGGTGTGTAACCACACAATGCTAGCCCCCACAGCAAGTGTGTAACCACACAATGCTAGCCCCCACAGCAAGTGTGTAACCACACAATGCTAGCCCCCACAGCAAGTGTGTAACTACACAATGCTAGCCCCCACAGCAAGTGTGTAACCACACAATGCTAGCCCCCACAGCAAGTGTGTAACTACACAATGCTAGCCCCCACAGCAAGTGTGTAACCACACAATGCTAGCCCCACAGCAGGTGTGTAACCACACAATGCTAGACCCACAGTGTGTAACCACAATGCTAGACCCACAGCAAGTGTGTAACCACACAATGCTAAGCCCCACAGTAAGTGTGTAACCACACAAAGCTAGCCCCCACAGCAAGTGTGGGGATAGCTTTAGCTGTAGGTGAATGGTAGGAGTGTGGGTAAATTTGTGTGTGAGTGAATGAGTGAGTGGGTGAGTGTGTGTGGAGTGAATGTGAGTGTACTCACCTAGTTGTGCTTGCGGGGGTTGAGCTTTGGCTCTTTGGTCCCGCCTCTCAACTATAAATCAACTGGTGTACAGGTTCCTGAGCCTACTGGGCTCTATCATATCTACATTTGAGACTGTGTATGGCGTCAGCCTCCACCACATCACTGCCTAATGCATTCCATCTGTTAACTACTCTGACATTGAAAAAATTCTTTCTAATGTCTCTGGTTCATTTGGGTACTAGGCTTCCACAGGTGTCCCCTTGTTCGTGTTCCACCCGTGCTAAAGAGTTTGTCTTTGTCCACCCTGTCAATTCACCTGAGAATTTTGTAGGTGGTTATCATGTCTCCCCTTACTCTCCTGTTTTCCAGGGACGTGATTTCAGCTCCTTTAGCCTTTCCTCGCAGTTCATACCTATATCATACCTCATACCTGTGTGGGTGTGGGTGAAAGGGCTTCAGATGGGTCTAAAACTTGTATTGCACTGAACATTATGATATCAAATTAGGGCACGAGAGGTTAGGTTAGTATAGGATAGGTGGGGTTGGGTTAGGTTAGGGTAGGATAAATAGTGGTGGTGATGAAGGTGGTGGTGGTGGTGGTAGAGAGGGGTGGTGGTGGTGGGGGCATAGTTGTGGGGGTGGGGTGTTGGTGATGAAGGTGGTGGACTAAGAGAGGGGTGGTGGTGGGATGGTTGTGGGGAGGGGGTCGTTGTGGGAAGGTGGTGGTGGTGAAGGTTGTGGTCGTGGTGGTAGAAAGGGGTGCTGGTAGAGATGGGCAGTGGAGGTAGAGAGGGGTGGTGGTGGTGGGGGGATGGTGGGGAGATGGTGGTGGGGAGGGGGTAGTGGTGGTGAAGGTGGTGGTGCAGGCGCCGGTAACGTATGTAAATAACAGGGTGATGGATAGGCGACCAAGCGTGTCATTAGCGAGTCATCAGCATAATATCGCCGGCCCGCCACAATGACCCCCCCCCCCCCACCCTCGTGTTGCTCAATCATTTGCAGGTAACCCGGTTGATATACGAGTCTCTGCTGAGCCCCGCCTCGCACACGCCGACCCGCCAAGTTTAGGGTGTCGGTCGCTCTTGTGTGTCACCCAGTCGGCCCGACCCAAGGCTCTTATTAACCGACCCGCCAGAAACAACTCCACCATCACCGACACAACCAAAGTGGCCGACTCGGCCCCTCGGGCCGAGCGGCACTTAAAAACTACAAAAAATTTAAACTCTCTGCTCCCGGTGGGCTAATACAAACACACTTAAGCGCTTTTTTGTCTATAATTATAAGTTAACTACTGTGCTCGGTTGTTAGAGGGCATTCAGGAGAGCAAACACATATGAGGTACCTGGTGGGAAATACCTGCAGGTCGGTGATGTGTGTCTGCACCAGATGCCCCTCAGACGCCGGCTCGGGGCCCGCGAGCTGTAGTCCAACCTCCGCTCTACGTCTGGAGTGCTTGCAGGTTTTCGGTTCCTTTCATCATCTGTTTGTGTGTGTGATTTTCTCTGAGGTTTATCACGACTTCTTATAGCCATTAAACATCAGTATTTCTTCATTTTACTTGATATTGTTAAACCAATATACATTTGTATTATTCAATAGCTTGATGTATACTTCCAGTGGTCACTTATCCTTTATCAAGAAGAAAGAATGTATATCTGTTTCTATAGTATCATAGTATAGTCTAGATATAGCGGACATAGAAACAGAGAATGTCAATATGTCTGTTTATCCGCTATATCTTTATCTATTTTTGTGTTTGTCCAAGGTTGGAGGCCAGAGGTTTCGGGTTAGCCTCACACAAAGTGGCAGGGGGAAGGGTCTGGGGTACAGGGCGGATATAGGCTGGCCGGGGTCGGCCTTAGTTAAATGCTTTAAGAAATATTAGCATTTATATACCACCTCCAGGAGTCAAGTGTGAAATATATGGTGTTTTTCCCATAGAGTTGTTAGCCCCTCGAAATATAATTTCAGAGAAAAAAAAACAAATTCAGAGAGGCCCAAATACAGTACTGTAGTTGTTTCAGTGCTTCCTAATATTACTAACAACACAGATAGCATAACCAAATGATGACATAACCAAGATATCCAGATGACATAACCAAGATAGCCAGATGACCTAACCAAGATAGCCAGATGACATAACCAAGATAGCCAGATGACATAACCAAGATAGCCAGATGACATAACCAAGATAGCCAGATGACATAACCGAGATAGCCAGATGACATAACCGAGATAGCCAGATGACATAACCGAGATAGCCAGATGACATAACCGAGATAGACAGATGACATAACCGAGATAGCCAGATGACATAACCGAGATAGCCAGATGACATAACCGAGATAGCCCGATGACATAACCAAGATAGCCCGATGACATAACCAAGATAGCCAGATGACATAACTAAGATAGCCAGATGACATAACCAAGATAGCCAGATGACATAACCAAGACAGCCAGATGACATAACCAAGATAGCCAGATGACATAACCAAGACAGCCAGATGACATAACCAAGATAGCCAGATGACATAACCGAGATAGCCCGATGACATAACCGAGATAGCCAGATGACATAACCGAGATAGCCAGATGACATAACCGAGATAGCCAGATGACATAACCAAGATAGCCAGATGGCATAACCAAGATAGCCAGATGACATAACCAAGATAGCCAGATGACATAACCGAGATAGCCAGATGACATAACCAAGATAGCCCGATGACATAACCAAGACAGCCAGATGACATAACCGAGATAGCCAGATGACATAACCGAGATAGCCAGATGACATAACCGAGATAGCCAGATGACATAACCAAGATAGCCAGATGACATAACCGAGATAGCCAGATGACATAACCAAATAATAACGAGCCCCTGACTGTCAGTGGCAAGAATTAGTCGCTCTGTATACACGATCTGGAATGAAGTCATAAAAAGGGGTGACCTTGAGTTTATTGCAGTACTTCCAATAGCGAGGGGGGGGGCATGATGATGATGAATAGGGGGGGGGGGGGAGTCGGCTCCCCAGATGATTATAAGGTACGAGAACCCTCTGGCTAACACCTCCCCCACAACACACACACACACACACACACACAGGGACCAAATCTAGGCGGGACCAAAGAGCCAAAGCTCAACCCCTGCAAGCACAAATAGGTGAGTATACACACACACACACACACACACACGCACACACACACACACACACACACACACACACACACACACACACACAAACACACACACACACACACACACACAGACAAACACACACACACACACACACACACACACACACACACACACACACACACACACACACACACACACACACACACAGACAAACACACACACACACACACACACACACACACACACACACACAGACAAACACACACACACACACACACACACACACACACACACACACACACACACACACACACACACACACACACAAGAGTTCATCTCAATGGTCGCTGGTGATGCAAAACAATTCAAAAGACTCAGAACAGTCTACAGCAATACACTGCAAAATTACATAGCCCTCCTCCCGATAAACAAATGGTTAAAGGACTTCAACCCTAGGCAAATGTAAGGTTGCGAGTATATGATGACGAGAGACAAAACATTAAACTCATCACAGAATGAAGCAGCGACAATTTCCAACTTAAACCATCAACGTTTGAATGGCGAATCTTTAGTAAGCTGCCCCGGCATGTAACACCCCCCCCCCCCTCACACACAAAAAAATAAAACTAACAAACAAGAAAAGAACCAAAGATACACAAGATGGCGCGTTCCTGAGCTAGAGGGACTAAGCTATGACAAATGACCTCACTTCAGAGGCGGGAAAAGGAATAAAGTAGAAATGATAACGACGTACAAGATTATAAGGAGAACTGACCAAATAGACAAAGTGGAAATGTTCAATGTGAGGAACAGTAGAATGTGAGTAGAAAAATATACATAATATATATATATATATATATATATATATATATATATATATATATATATATATATATATATATATATATATATATATATATATATATATATATATATATATATATTAGTATATTTTGATAGCAGTCTTTCTTGTAAACATATGTTGTTGAATATGACCGAAAAGTAAGATTAATAATTCTAACACGAATTTTGCAACGTTTCTTATGTTTTTCTTCACTGTCGGTGGTAATAAAAATATCAATTCTCCAAAATTCATTTTTATTAATGGTCTGACGTCTAGAAGCGTCACAGAGACAGAGACGTAACGTCAAGTGTGACGTAGAAGGTGCTAGACGTTCCTAAACTTTAGGGCCTCCGTGCACCTTCCTCAAGGGCTGGAGGTTATCTTGAGGTTATCTTGAGATGATTTCGGGGCTTTAGTGTCCCCGCGACCCGGTCCTCGACCAGGCCTCCACTCCCAGGAAGCAGCCCGTGACAGCTGACTAACACCCAGGTACCTATTTTACTGCTAGGTAACAGGGGCAGAGGGTGAAAGAAACTCTGCCCATTGTTTCTCGCCGGCGCCTGGGATCGAACCAGGGACCACAGGATCACAAGCCCAGCGTGCTGTCCGCTCGGCCGACCGGCTCCATCCCTGGAGGAGCACTGATTATTTCTTTTCTGACTGGAAGTTACATATCTGACTTGTCCTCTCCACGTGGCCTTGATGTGCTGCGATTCGTCCATATTACGAAATAATAGACAGTGATTGGTCGAGTCTTCCTCCCCCCCCCTCGCGGCGCGCGTTGATTGGTCCACCCCACCATGACGTCACTTGCCGCCAAATCGACACACACACACGTGGAAATGTAAGGAAGTTATGTATAAGAAGACTACACCGGAAAGAAGAAGCCGTGGAAGCCGCCTCCATCCACATACCTCATCATACGAATCTGGCGCTCGATCCTGGGCAACTAGGTAGGTAAGGTAAGGTAAGGTAAGCAAGGTAAGCAAGGTAAGGTAAGGTAAGGTAAGGTAAGCAAGGTAAGGTAAGGTAAGGTAAGGTAAGCAAGGTAAGGTAAGGTAAGGTAAGGAAGGTAAGGTAAGGTAAGGTAAGGTAAGCAAGGTAAGGTAAGGTAAGGTAAGGTAAGCAAGGTAAGGTAAGGTAAGGTAAGGTAAGCAAGGTAAGGTAAGGTAAGCAAGGTAAGGTAAGGTAAGGTAAGGTAAGCTAGGTAAGGTTAGGTAAGGTAAGGTAAGCAAGGTAAGGTAACAATAATACCTACCATCTATACCACCAGAGTCCATAGCGTTGCTTGCAGCCGGGACCCAAGAACTAGAGTTATACACGCCCCTCCTAACTGACCTCCTGCAGGATGCCACCCACAACAGTCAACTTTGTCGTCAGGTGATCCAATCTATCCGAAGCATGGAAACCTGAAACCAAGCGATCTATCCCTGCCCGGGAGCCGCACCCGGGTCCAGTCGGTTTTGGGCAAGACTGCAGATAAAATAACCAATTAGTATTGACTTTAACTATCTATTAGCATTTGCACTTTTAGCAGGTTGCTCTTTTTCATCTTACCTAATCTATCCTTAATCAAACTAACCTAACCTAATCTATCCCTAAACTAACTTAACCAATCCTTAATCAGACTAACTTAACCTATTCTTAATCAAACTAACCTAACCTAATCTATCCCTAAACTAACTTAACCATTCCTTAATCAGACTAATCTAACCTATCCTTAATCAAACTAACCTAACCTAATCTATCCCTAAACTACCTTAACATATCCTTAATCAGACTAATCTAACTTATCCCTAATCAAACTAATGTAACCTAACCTATCCCTAAACTAACTTAACCAATCCTTAATCAGACTAACCTATCCTTAATCAAGCTAACCTAACCAATCCTTAATCAAGCTAACCTAACCAATCCTTAATCAGACTAACTTAACCTATCCTTAATCAGACTAACTTAACCTATCCTTAACCTAACCTAACCTATCCTTAATCAGACTAAGCTAACCTATCCTTAATCAGACTAAGCTAACCTATCCTTAATCAGACTAAGCTAACCTATCCTTAATCAGACTAACCTAACCTATCCTTAATCAGACTAACTTAACCAATCCTTAATCAGACTAATCTAACCTATCCTTAATCAAACTAACCTAACCTAATCTATCCCTAAACTAACTTAACCAATCCTTAATCAGACTAACTTAACCTATTCTTAATCTAACTAACCTAACCTATCCTTAATCAGACTAACCTAACCTATCCTTGAACTCAACTTACTCCATGCTAACCTAACCTAACATAGCCTAAACCGAGCTAAAACAGCCTACATGAATATGTTTGGCGTAATTTGCCCCTATCCCAGAGGGCTGGTCACATCCCACACAAGACTGTTTCACAAATCTTATATTCTGTGTATATCGTCAGATTTAGGACGTATTAGCTTAGGTAAGGCTCTGTTGGGCTAGGTGATAGTCACTACTGGGCTAGGTAAGGCTATGATAGTCACTACTGGGCTAGGTAAGGCTGTGATAGTCACTACTGGGCTAGGTAAGGCTGTGATAGTCACTACTGGGCTAGGTAAGGCTGTGATAGTCACTACTGGGCTAGATAAAGCTGTGATAGTCACTACTGGGCTAGGTAAGGCTGTGATAGTCACTACTGGGCTAGGTAAGGCTGTGATAGTCACTACTGGGCTAGGTATGGCTGTGATAGTTACTACTGGGCTAGGTAAGGCTGTGATAGTTACTACTGGGCTAGGTAAGGCTGTGATAGTTACTACTGGGCTAGGCAAGGCTGTGATAGTCACTACTGGGCTAGGTATGGCTGTGATAGTCACTACTGGGCTAGGTAAGGCTGTGATAGTCACTACTGGGCTAGGTAAGGCTATGATAGTCACTACTGGGCTAGGTAAGGCTGTGATAGTCCCTACTGGGCTAGGTAAGGCTGTGATAGTCCCTACTGGGCTAGGTAAGGCTGTGATAGTCACTACTGGGCTAGGTAAGGCTGTGATAGTCCCTACTGGGCTAGGTAAGGCTGTGATAGTCCCTACTGGGCTAGGTAAGGCTATGATAGTCACTACTGGGCTAGGTAAGGCTGTGATAGGCTCTATTGGGCTAGGTATTGGCTCGGGGTTAGGTTAAGTAGGGCTTAAAATTCATCTGCAAGGTGCACCTTATATCCCCACACCCTACCCACCCGTCTATCCTCCCCCCCCTACCCGTCTATCCTCCCCCCCCTACCCGTCTATCCTCCCCCCCCCCCCCTGTCCATCCAGCTTCCCTGTCATTATGCTCAGGCCGGGTTTAGCCACGACTCTTCCCGTCTTACCCGTCTATTGTCATGTAGATGTATTTATGTATTCATGCCCACACATACCACTGTGTCGGCGCGAGTGGGCGGGGGGGAAGCTTAGCTGTAAATATTGCCTCTTGCCCGGCTGGTAAGACATATGGCTGGTGCACACTTACCGGGTATACAACCCTGTTTGTTGGTTTGTCGTAGGCCGCACAAACACGCACATACAGGAAGGTATACGTGTGTATGTGTAAATACGTGTTTGAGTATACTGAGACAGCAGGCGACGAGTCACAATAACGTGGCTAAAGTATGTTGACCAGACCACACACTAGAAGGTGAAGGGACGACGACGTTTCGGTTCGTCCTGGGCCATTCTCAAGTCGATACTGAGACAGCTTTTTCCACACACACACACACACACACACACACACACACACACACACACACACACACACACACACACACACACACACACACACACACACACACATCTACAGGGGCCTCGTAGCCTGGTGGATAGCGCGCAGGATTCGTAATTCTGTGGCGCGGGTTCGATTCCCGCACGAGGCAGAAACAAATGGGCAAAGTTTCTTTCACCCTGAATGCCCCTGTTACCTAGCAGTAAATAGGTACCTGGGAGTTAGTCAGCTGTCACGGACTGCTTCCTGGGGTGTGTGTGTGGTGTGGAAAAAAAAAAGTAGTTAGTAAACAGTTGATTGACAGTTGAGAGGCGGGCCGAAAGAGCAAAGCTCAACCCCCGTAAAAACACAACTAGTAAACACATCGACAGGGTAGATAAAGAGAGACTATTTAACACAAGGGGCACACGCACTAGGGGACACAGGTGGAAACTGAGTGCCCAAATGAGCCACAGAGATATTAGAAAGAACTTTTTTAGTGTCAGAGAGGTTGACAAATGGAATGCATTAGGAAGTGATGTGGTGGAGGCTGACTCAATACACAGTTTCAAGTGTAGATATGATAGAGCCCAATAGGCTCAGGAACCTGTACACCAATAGATTGACGGTTGAGAGGCGAGACCAAAGAGCCAGAGCTCAACCCCCGCAAGCAACAATTAGGTGAATACACACTCACACACACGCGTGGGGACCTCGTGGCTGAATGAATAGCGCTTGTGGGTCGTAGTCCTAATGGCCCGGGTTCGATTCCCGATGAAGGCGGAAACAAAAAAAAGGACCGAGTTTCTTTCACCCTGATGCACCTGTTCACCTAGCATTAAATAGGTACCTGGGAGTTAGACAGATACTACGGGCTGCTTCATTGGGAAGTGTGTACTCGCCTAATTGTGCTTGCGGGGGTTGAGCTTTGGCTCTTTGGTCCCGCCTCTCAACTGTCAATCAACTGGTATGTGTGTGTGTGTGTGTGTGTGTGTTAGAGAACACTATATGTAGTAGACACAATAGTGTTGACCATTGTCTGAGATTGCTTTCTTATACCCGGAAATAAGGGAGCCGGTCGGCCGAGCGGACAGCACGCTGGGCTTGTGATCCTGTGGTCCTGGGTTCGATCCCAGGCGCCGGCGAGAATCAATGGGCAGAGTTTCTTTCACCCTATGCCCCCTGTTACCTAGCAGTAAAATAGGTACCTGGGTGTTAGTCAGCTGTCACGGGCTGCTTCCTGGGGGTGGAGGCCTGGTCGAGGACCGGGCCGCGGAGACGCTAAGCCCCGAAATCATCTCAAGATCACAAGATAGCCTGTGCAGCGGGGGAGGAATTACAGTTTCAGTTCCATCAATATGTATTTGATATGTAGCTAGTGTGATGTGGTTCCCTTTAACGCGGACGACACATATACGAGGCTGAAGGGAATCACTACTACAAGCAGGTGTAAATTAAAGTAACTAGTTAACTACTCTTAATCCTACATACATGGTTGGGGGAAAATGATCAATACGAAGCACCATATGCAAATCTACAACCCCCATTTAATAAACAAACCCACAAGGGCCGTGACGAGGATTCGAACTTACGTCCGAGATCATCCCAGACGCTGCCTTAATCGACTGAGCTACGACATGGTCAAAAGAGTTGAAACCAGAAGTTGTACCTAACTTACTTGGAGCCTGTAGCCTCTCCGAGACAAACCAGGGTTTTACACAACTCCCCCCACATGCATACGAGCTATGTCAATAGGTCATTCTACCTCTTCCTCCCTATTTCATTACACTTTACACCTCCATTTAATATTTCTAAATGATGCTCTTATATTTGACAGCGTCCCATATGCTGCTGATGTTACTCTGTTCATGTGTGTCTCTTGTGTTAGTGGTGGAATTATATCCTCTTGTAAATCTTTCTTTCCGAGTCATGCAGTTGCATTCCCCTCGTGGTGGAGATACTTCCTCTCTTCCTGTCTCATCCTCATTGTCTTACACTTGTTGGCAACAAATTCAATCATTTGTTTATTCAGGGAGCCTGTCGGCAGAGCGGACAGCACGCTGGACTTGTGATCCTGTGGTCCCGGGTTCGATCCCGGACGCCGGCGAGAAACAATGGGCAGAGTTTCTTTCACCCTTTACCCCTGTTACCTGGGTGTTAGTCAGCTGTCACGGGCTGCTTCCTGGGGCTGGAGGCCTGGTCGAGGACCGGGCCGCGGGGACACTAAAGCCCCGAAATCATCTCAAGATAACCTCAAGATAACCACTCCTCGAATTTGTTAAGGTGCTCCTGTAACTTCCTGCAATCATCCTCTGTTTTTACATTCTTCAGGTGGGTGAGAGAAGGATGATGATGAGGGATTAACGGAGGGAAGGATGAAGGAGTGAAGGAAGTGGGGGGGGGGATGAGGGAGTAAGGAGGAAGGGTTGAGGGAGACGGCTGGTGGATGACGGAGTGATGGAGACAGCAGGTGGATGACGGAGTGAGGGAGACAGCAGGTGGATGAGGGAGTGATGGAGACAGCAGGTGGATGAGGGAGTGATGGAGACGGCAGGTGGATGAGGGAGTGATGGAGACAGCAGGTGGATGAGGGAGTGATGGAGACGGCAGGTGGATGAGGAAGTGATGGAGACAGCAGGTGGATGAGGGAGTGATGGAGACAGCAGGTGGATGAGGGAGTGATGGAGACAGCAGGTGGATGAGGGAGTGATGGAGACAGCAGGTAGATGAGGGAGTGATGGAAACGGCAGGTGGATGAGGAAGTGATGGAGACAGCAGGTGGATGAGGAAGTGATGGAGACAGCAGGTGGATGAGGGAGTGATGGAGACGGCAGGTGGATGAGGGAGTGATGGAGACGGCAGGTGGATGAGGAAGTGATGGAGACAGCAGGTGGATGAGGAAGTGAGGGAGACGGCAGGTGGATGAGGGAGTGATGGAGGAAGGGGGGGGGGGAAAGGGGTTTGCCAGCACTCCGGCCCAACGCCGCCACTGTTCAGCCGTCCCTGTGCCGAGATAATAGTCAGTTGGGTCCTTTTACCCACAACACACCCGCAAATTCGTGGGTTTCCAAATGAGATTCTGCCAGCCACAGTGTGCCCTGGAGGGGAGAGGGGGGCGAGGAGGGGGAGGGGCGAGAAGGGAGAGGGCAGGGAGAGAGAGAGAGAGGGAGGGGTAGCGAGGGAGAGGAGGGAAAAGGAGTGAGAAAAGGTGGAATGGGACCTTACAGGAGGTAGGGAACGCGTCATTCCAGGTAGCCTCGACTTTTGGAAGGGGGAATGATAGAGGGAAGTGATGGAGGGAAGTGTACCCTCCTGGTAGAGATGGAGGGAGGGAACACACCTGTCTGAATTGAGGGAACCTCGTGTCATTGGGAAGGAGAACCGTCCAGGATAAACAGGAAGATGTGTTGTCTAGAGAGAAGAGGGAGACAGAGGGGCCGTCGGTACTCCAGGAATTACCGTCTAAAGAGACGAGGAGGAGGAGGACTGTCCAGGGATAGACAGGGAGAACCATTTAGGCATTAAATAACTAGAGCATAATTGTCTAGGATGAAGGACAGCTGCTTTGAGGGAGAAGGACCACTGCTAGGAAGGAGGCACTCCTAGGGGCTGGGATGGACAGCCTGCTAGGGAGGAGGCACTCCTAGGGGCTGGGATGGACAGCCTGCTAGGAGGGAGGCACTCCTAGGGATTGGGATGGACAGCCTGCTATGAAGGAGGCACTCCTAGGGGCTAGGATGGACAGCCTGCTAGGGAGGAGGCACTCCTAGGGGCTGGGATGGACAGCCTGCTAGGAGGGAGGCACTCCTAGGGGCTGGGATGGACAGCCTGCTAGGAAGGAGGCACTCCTAGGGGCTGGGATGGACAGCCTGCTAGGAGGGAGGCACTCCTAGGGGCTGGGATGGACAGCCTGCTAGGGAGGAGGCACTCCTAGGGGCTGGGATGGACAGCCTGCTAGGAGGGAGGCACTCCTAGGGGCTGGGATGGACAGCCTGCTAGGAAGGAGGCACTCCTAGGGGCTGGGATGGACAGCCTGCTAGGAAGGAGGCACTCCTAGGGGCTGGGATGGACAGCCTGCTAGGGAGGAGGCACTCCTAGGGGCTGGGATGGACAGCCTGCTATGAAGGAGGCACTCCTAGGGGCTGGGATGGACAGCCTGCTAGGAAGGAGGCACTCCTAGGGGCTGGGATGGACAGCCTGCTAGGAGGGAGGCACTCCTAGGGGCTGGGATGGACAGCCTGCTAGGAAGGAGGCACTCCTAGGGGCTGGGATGGACAGCCTGCTAGGAAGGAGGCACTCCTAGGGGCTGGGATGGACAGCCTGCTAGGAAGGAGGCACTCCTAGGGGCTGGGATGGACAGCCTGCTAGGAGGGAGGCACTCCTAGGAGACAATAAGGGACACAAATCACCTTTCAAAGCCCACTCAAAACAAGATCTGGGCGTAAAGCTTCTAGACAAACACAAACTGCGCAAAGAAACAGAAAGTTCGCGAACAAAGAAAGTGTGTAAACAAAGACAAATTTCGTCATCAATGACAAAGAACATCGTATACAAGATTGATGAAGATTAAGCCACCCAAGAGGTGGCACGGGCATGAATAGCCCGTAAATCGTATACAAGACAACGTTCGTAAACCCAACAACTTCGGCCGTGGCGAAGCAGATGACGTGATGCAATCTTCAACATTCTCCTTACACCCGACACGGCAGCCCATCAACTTGCTCAACAACGTTAACAATTTACAAATTAAACCCAACAATACGCTCTCAAACGGCTTCCCATTCTCTTCGGGTAAAGAAAATGGTAAAATTAAATTTAAATTTTGCCCCGAGGGGCGAGTTTATTGGGCAGCGCCACTCATCTTGTGAGTGGACATACCGCCATAGTGACAGTATTGGGCAGCGCCACTCATCCTGTGAGTGGACATACCGCCATAGTGACAGTATTGGGCAGCGCCACTCATCCTGTGAGTGGACACGCCGCCATAGTGACAGTATTGGGCAGCGCCACTCATCCTGTGAGTGGACACACCGCCATAGTGACAGTATTGGGCAGCGCCACTCATCCTGTGAGTGGACACACCGCCATAGTGACAGTATTGGGCAGCGCCACTCATCCTGTGAGTGGACACACCGCCACAGTGACAGTATTGGGCAGCGCCACTCATCCTGTGAGTGGACACACCGCCATAGTGACAGTATTGGGCAGCGCCACTCATCTTGTGAGTGGACACACCGCCATATTGACAGTATTGGGCAGCGTCACTCATCTTGTGAGTGGACACACCGCCATAGTGACAGTATTGGGCAGCGCCACTCATCCTGTAAGTGGACATACCGCCATAGTAGCATGTACAACACTCCCCAATAGGAAGAAAACCCGCTGGGTTGTTCATCCTGTCACTTGTACCCAGACACAGCTGGGACTTGCTTAACTGTCTCAAGTGAACAGCTCCTCAAACAAGAAGATTAACATCTATCAACCCTTAAAAGCTTACGTTATCTTGCGGGTGCAAAATGCGGAAATCTGTTAAGAACAGTATCAATATTTGACAAATAGTGTTTTCCTAACTCAAACAATGTGGGGTGCATTATTCTACAGATATTCCTAATGTCTCTCAGGTGTTGACATTCACGTAGATAGTGGTCAAGGCGGTGTCCATCACTCTCACCACAGATTCTGCAACTTCGCTGGTCAGCTGTCATGGTGTTGACCTTCCACTGTGGCGATGTAGACACCTCTGGGGTACAGAATATATTGTTCTATTATGTCACCCGGTAGTTCCATAAATCTACATCCCAATTAAAACCAGTATTTACCCAGATTTTTCCAGAATGTAATCTTTCGAGACGTTTAAAATCTTATCCAATTGAAAGCCAGTGTTTGGTGTTTATTCAAAATCACACTTATACACAAAGGAGATACGAGACGTTTGAACACAGAACACTAACTCTTAACGAGGCAAAGAAAACAACTACCCAATACAGAAGGTGATGACCCCACAGAACACCTGCACCAGCCCTCAACCTGACACCGACAACACAGGGAATATACGCCGCGCCTAATTATACCAGGATATACGAAAACAAACAATGAAAGATACGCGAGAAGAGCCAAATAATCCGAAGTATGCAGAAGTATCAATGAAGTCTAAGGATGCGCAGTTCCTCAAGGCCCCGCCTCGCGCAGGCATTCACCCGCGCCAAACATAAACAAAACCCCTCAAGACGGTAACACTCTGATAGATAAAACACATCAACAACGCCATAAAAGCAAAGAAACTATCTATCAAAACAATTTAACGCAAAAGGGGGGATAAAAAATAGGTGGGAGGCACTACGAGGCACTCGTGGTGGCACCCCGAGGCACTCGGGGTGCCACAAACGGCACAAGGGGAGTCAATAAACAACAGCTTAAGGGGATAATAACTAGGCACTTGGAGGAACAGTCGTACACCACGACAGGTTTAGTGACCCTTCACACTCACCTCACACACTCACACTCACCCCACACACTTACCAACGCACACTCATACTTAAAAGACACACTCATGTTTACCACACACATTCAAACTTATCCGACACACTCACGCTTATCTGGCCCACACTCACGCTTATCCATACACTCCCTTGCCGAAAGGATAATAAAGATAAGTCTAGTTAAACACCTGGGGCCAGATTCACGAAGCAGTTACGCAAGTACTTACGAACGTGTACATCTTTTCTCAATCTTTCGCGGCTTTGTTTACAATTATTAAACAGTTAATGAGCCCCGAAGCACCAGGAGGCTGTTTATAACAATAACAACAGTTGATTGGCAAGTTTTCATGCTTGTAAACTGTTTAATAAATGTAAACAAAGCCGCCAAAGATTGAGAAAAGATGTACACGTTCGTAAGTACTTACGTAACAGCTTCGTGAATTTGGCCCCTGGAGAGGATCAGGAGTGTAAACAAACATCAACATGGCTTCAGGGACATCATGCCTAACAAACCTACTCGAGTTCCATGACAAAGTAACAAATATATGACAAGACGAAATTTGGCACTTTTTCTGGATCGACAAAACAAAGACTTTGACACAGTTCCACTCAAGAGACTACTGCATAAACTACAGAAGAGACTACATAAGCTTGAGAGACAGTTAAGAATAAGTGGAAGAGCCCTGACATGGGGTAAGATAATACCTAACAGGCAGAAGTGAGAGAGTCACAGTTTGGGGGCTAGAAGATGTATTGGTGTACAGTAACAAGCGGAGTACCTCAGGGATCGGTGCTGGGACCCGTATTATATCTCATATATCAGGGACACCTAACCGTAGGAGGGAAAATAGTATATGTCGATGTTTGCAGATGATGCTAAGTTAATGAGTCGAGACAAGTGAAGGTTGTAAGATGCTTCAAGATGACTTAGACAAGATGCAGCAAGTGTAAGATGATGGAAATGGGAACAGCTGCCGGGAAAGCAGAAGAACGGTACACAATGAAGGGAAACTTCCTCCTTGTAACTAGAGAACAAGACCTGGGAGTGGCCATAACCTCAAGTCGAACTCCGGAGGCTCATGTAAACTGGATAACATCAGCAGCATACTCCAACGTGACAAAAGTCACAACAACATAAGTAAGGAGGCATTTAGACTTCTGTACATAAGTGAGACAAGTTTTTTGAGTATACCGCCCCATTGTCGCCCAATCTTAAAAAAAATCACTTAAGGATAATAGAAACGTTTCAGATGTTTAAAGCGAGGCTCATCCCGGATTTGCGCGGGAAAGCGAGACAGACTGAAAGAACTAGACCTGACGTCACTAGAAAAAATTAGAGACACTTATACAAAACTTAAAGGGTTATTTCACTTTCACTTTGCCACTTTCACCTTTACTCGTCACTTAGTCTCGTCTGCATTTCCTACCATATCTCATGCTTGTAAGTTACTTTATTGTACATATTACCTGGCATTTGAATATCATTTGTGTACATGTAATCATTTCCCGAGAAGCAATTTCTCGCTTCTTAATCACTCTCATTCTAATTATTTATGTTAATTGCTTCATTACACACCAATGCAAACACAAAATTACTTTATTTCAAATGTATGCCGCTAAAAAAACTATTTCTACTGAGAATTAAACATTTACAGCAAGAGGCAGCTTGCATAGGAGAACCTAACTAAAGTAAACAGTGTGAGTGTGAGTGTCCATAAGAGTGAGTGCATGTCCCAGTGTGGTCACACATACAATAGCGACGCAACGCCCATCTACCGTGAAAAATAACCCTGACGTTACAAAGGGCATAATACGAGCACTTAATACCTCCACCTTTCCTGCTCCACGGCTCCTCTCTCTCCCTCTCTCTCTCTCTCTCTCCCTCTCTCTCTCTCTCTCTCTCTCTCTCTCTCTCTCTCTCTCTCTCTCACCCTCTCTCTCACCCTCTCTCTCTCTCTCTCTCTCTCTCTCTCACCCTCTCTCTCTCTCTCTCTCTCTCTCTCTCTCTCTCTCTCTCTCTCTCTCTCTCTCTCACCCTCTCTCTCTCTCTCTCTCTCTCTCTCTCACCCTCTCTCTCTCTCTCTCTCTCTCTCTCTCTCTCTCTCTCTCTCTCTCTCTCTCTCTCTCTCTCTCTCTCTCTCTCTCTCTCGGGCTAATAACATCACTCAACGCGCCGACCAATTTCCAGTCGAGGCTCACACCTGTATGCACCTGGAGGCAACTCCCTCAGCGCTCGCCAAACTTCGTCTTGTAATTGTCAACCATCAAAATGGAGCAGTTTGGGGTTACAATGTCAACAGCCCATCAGAAAATGGGAGCGGGATATAATCAGACTTCATCCCATTACTAGCTTTATAGGGGATTTAAATACAGTGTTAAATTTTCCTAATCTTAACACATTCACATATCTCCATGTGACTCAAATTCACATGAAGACAAGTCCATTGGCAGTCCCCGTGGCGCTATGGTAACACACTCTCGCCGGGCGCTTCGCGAGCGATTTGGCCTGGGTTCGTATCCTGGCCGGGAGGATTGACTGGGCGCCAACCCTTAACTGTAGCCTCTGTTCACCCAGCAGTAAATGGTTATCTGGTTGTTAAACGATTTGGCGGGTCGTATTCTGGGGAAAATTAAGTTTAAGGACTTGCCCGAAACGCTGTGCATGCTAGTGGCTGTACAAGAATGTAGAACTCTTGTATATCTAAAATAAATAAAATAATTCACTCGCGTGAGCTAAAAGTGGCGACGTTTCGGTCCAGGGTCCCCGTATGTGATGGTTTCGGTTCGTTCTGGATCCATATCAACATATCACAACTGGATAAGGGTTCAGGACGGACCGAAACTGTCCCATAAGGGTTTAGGACGGACCGAAACTGTCCCATAAGGGTTTAGGACGGACCGAAACTGTCCCATAAGGGTCCAGGACGGACCGAAACTGTCACATAAGGATCCAGGACGGACCGAAACTGTTACATAAAGGTTCAGGACGGAGCGAAACTGTCACATAAGGATCCAGGACGGACCGAAACTGTCCCAAAAGGGTCCACGACGGACCAAAACTGTCCCATAAAGGTCCAGGACGGACCAAAACTGTCTCATAAGGATCCAGGACGGACCAAAACTGTCCCATAAGGATCCAGGACGGACCGAAACTGTCCCATAAGGATCCAGGACGGACCGAAACTGTCCCATAAGGATCCAGGACGGACCGAAACGTCGCCACTTTTCCCTTCACGTGTGGATTAGGTTTCTTTCTCTAACTCTATTCACTGGAGCTACTAATCTAGTGCTTACTGTGCATTTGTTACACAAGACCAGACCGCCAACCGGGAGGCCTGATCAGAGACCGGGCCGCTGGGACAGTGATCCCAGGAACCAACAACAGGCAGGAATAAGGTATTTGCAACAACACTCAGAACTGTGTGGCTTCTGACCCCTATTAGACGGCCTTCTTCTCAAATGTTTCTCCATCAAGCCGGTCGGCCGAGCGGACAGCACACTGGACTTGTGATCCTGTGGTCCCGGGTTCGATCCCGGGCGCCGGCGAGAAGCAATGGGCAGAGTTTCTTTCACCCTATGCCCCTGTTACCTAGCAGTAAATAGGTACCTGGGAGTTAGTCAGCTGTCATGGGCTGCTTCCTGGGGGTGGAGGC
This sequence comes from Procambarus clarkii, assembly GCF_040958095.1. Classification (NCBI taxonomy): domain Eukaryota; kingdom Metazoa; phylum Arthropoda; class Malacostraca; order Decapoda; family Cambaridae; genus Procambarus; species Procambarus clarkii. The sequence goes on along the minus strand of NC_091241.1, from coordinate 10,227,435 downwards.
CTGGTCGAGGACCGGGCCGCGGGGGACACTAAAGCCCCGAAATCATCTCAAGATAACCTCAAGATAGGATTGTTTGGACAGATTAGATTAGGCTGTTTGAGTTACATGTCCAATTTGTAGTAAGCTCAATAAAGCAAAACGTGAACTGTTTAGGGTCCAACAGTTCATGTTTGTACGTTTAACCAAATAGTTGATAAACGTACTATCATTTTATGAGGCTGGGCTGATAGATGCATGTGTGAGGGAGGCTATTATGAGGAGAAAGCGCTAGAACACCCAGGATATGAGGACCAAGTGAAGGAACGCTGCCTAACCTTATGGACCATCGGGGATCGAACGCTGACCCTGCAAAAAAAAAGCAAAGCCACCGCTGTGTAGACAGGTGTAGGCTCATAATATTTGCACATGAGTAACACCTGGTCCTTGGCGCCGCACGAGCAATATTTCTGTAACGCTTCGTTGGGTGTACGATCTCAGTTCGACTCCCCAAGAGGTATAGTCACAGGATGGGAAACACTCTGTAACTCAATAGACCTACAAGACACATTCTTAGTGTCTTGTAGGTCTTAGTGACACATGATGGCACATTCTTAGTCTGTCACATATCCCTCAGCCAAATAGACTTCACAAAGCCCACCTTAACTGCCCTCCGTGTCGAAACACCAGTATTCCAGAGGAAGGAAGTGATAAAGAAACTGTGAGTTCGATAATTATGTGGAATATGTATATAAGAATAACACGATAAAGAAAGGAGATGACTAGGATAACCAGAGGTGTGAACCAGTGAGGCGAGGCGCGTTTTTTTTTTTTTTTTTTTTTTTTTTTTTTTTTTTTTTTTTTTTTTTTTTTTTTTTTTTTTTTTGGGAGTAAAGAGGAAGGAGAGGCATAGGTGAAGGGAAGTATAGAAGTGGGAAATACAGTGAGAGGTATGAAAGCAGGCGGGCTGTCCGCCTTGCTGACACGATGTGTGGGTGTTGGCAGCTAAGCTAAGCTGGCTCCCTCTTGTCAGGGAGCGGTGAGTGTGTGAGAGGTGCTACGGAAGGTTAGGGATTATGAAGTGGAGGTGAGCGTAAGGGCGAGAATGCGGGCGTAGAGAGAGAGAGGAGGGTGTTAGGTAGCTTAAGTCAGGTGCAGCGAGAGGAGGGTGAAAAAAAGAATGAGGAAGGAAGTAAGAGGAAAGGAAGTGAGCGAGAGAAGGAAATAAAGAAGACGATGGGAGGGAGAGAGAGAGAGGGGAGGCCTAGGGAGGGGGCGTGGGAGGGAAGAGAGGCCCCCAGTGACTCCCGGACGATAGTTCAGGTGCGCTCCGATTCCTGGCATTACGGTCTTCTTCATCCCGCTAATACCTTTCTGGGGGGGGGGAGCACATGTCCCCCACCGCGTCCGGACCCGTGGCCTCGCTACCCCTTCTCCCTCCATCCCCTCCACCCCCAACCCCATCAACCCCATCCCCAGCATCTACCCTCATCTACCCTTCACTACCACCCTCACCAGACCCGCTCTACGCCGCGCCAAACCCTCAGATGGACCCTACGACGAAGCGGAGGTCGCAGCCACCTACCCACTCGGAATGGTCAGTTGGGAATCGTATGAATTTCTGATCTGCTTATTGTCCGAGGTTGGAGTGAGTTGGATCCCCTCCATTTTGTTCCCATTTTCTGTGATCCGATTACCCGCGGCGAGCTGGACTGGGCCGGGATTACGCTGGCCTCCCTGGCAATGCCTCGGCGCTCGCTGGGGAAGGTGCGCCTCGGCAACTCAAATAAATTTGCAAATGTGTACACTATATATATATATATATATATATATATATATATATATATATATATATATATATATATATATATATATAATCTTTATATATATAAATATTGTAACTTTTTTTGTGCAATGACATTTTCAAATAAAGTTATATAAATATACACACATACCAAAAGAATAGGGGTGGTAGGAGAAGAAAATATCAAAGTGTTTAGTGAGGATCCACAAGGTCTTCTCTGAGTACTCTTTAGTTTCTTCTCCGAGGCTATGGGTCCCTACACTTGCACCAGAGGTGGTACCCCTTGTAGGTTAATATATATATATATATATATATATATATATATATATATATATATATATATATATATATATATATATATATATATATATATATATATATATATATATACATATATACAGGTGTATATTAATATGGTTACATCTCATATATTCATCAAGTATATTGTGGCTATTAACAATTATTCACAATAGGTATGTCCTTAATTGTGATATATACACCGAACATAAACACTGACACCTTACTACAATCGTGGACTGTATTCAGGAGCCAAATATTGTTGCCGGTTGGGCAGTAAGGACTTGTGGTGGTCTTCAAAAACCCTCCAGAGGCTGACAATCTTCAAGCCTAACACCACAACAGTGTGGTTGAACACTCAAGAGGGAATACATTTCCACGCCACGCCACGAGCGACGATTGCTCATTACTAAACATCGTCTTTCAAGTTACCAGAAAGACAGATATGAAATTCGTAATACAGGAGATTATCTTAAGATTATCTTGAGGTGATTTCGGGGCTTTTAGTGTCCCCGCGGCCCGGTCCTCGACCAGGCTTCCACCCCCAGGAAGCAGCCCGTGACAGCTGACTAACACCCAGGTACCTATTTTACTGCTAGGTAACAAGGGCATAGGGTGAAAGAAACTCTGCCCACTGTTTCTCGCCGGCGCCCGGGATCGAACCCGGGACCACAGGATCACAAGTCCAGCGTGCTGTCCGCTCGGCCGACCGGCTCCCTAACCAGAAAGTTAAATTCTGCCTCATTAGCATAGATTTCCAGAAGGGAAATTCCTGCTCGACACAATTTAGTTCAGTAACAATATGGAAGTTAAACAAGAGAGGTGTGGACAGGCTGCATCTTTCCTGACTGTCAGGAATAATTTGATACAGTCACATACAAGATTTACAGCTTTTCCACATAAGAGACCACCAAGACTCTCCCACATAAAAAAGTAGTAGTTAGAAACGGTTGATTGATAGTTGAGAGGCGGACCGAAAGAACAGAACTCAACCCCCGCAAGCACAACTAGGTGAATACATAAGACTTCAAAGACTCCCACACAAGAGACTACTATGGGAAGGATTAAGACAGAGGAAGACTGTAAAAGACTAAAACTCAAACTGGAAGAATGATCCAAAACATGGCTAAAAGAGTTTAACTCCAGCAAGTGCACAATAGATGTAGGGAGGAGGAAGAGGCTGACACAAGGTACCAATAGGAAGATTTAATACCGCATATGCTAGACTACTGGCCCTCCTCAAGATAACCCTTCCCCCCCCCCCCCCCCACAACAGATAGCTAAGTCACGGTTTGTATTTACTGCTAGGTGAACAGACCCATTAGGTGAAAGAAAACGTGCCCAACCACTTTGAACTGTGATTCGAGAACGAAGCCCACTGTGTGGCAATCAATGTTGTGGTGAGCGATATAAGAACAGCTGGGAGCTACCTCAACCCTTTCTGTAGATTTGTTGCCAACAAACTTATTTAAATCTATATTCAATATAATTATTTCCACCAATTTTTAAATGGGTCGCCTGACAGCCTTTAAATAATGTGAACTGTGAGCCGAGGATGACGCGGTTTACAACAAATAAAGTCATATGTAAATAAGGTTATAAGCTTTGTCGTGGGTTCGTATCCTGGCCGGGGAGGATTTACTGGGCGCAATTCCTTAACTGTAGCCTCTGTTTAACGCAACAGTAAAATGTGTACTTGGTTGTAACAACGATTCTTCGCGGCGGGGAACGTATTCCAGGGACCTGCCCGAAACCCTTCGCGTACTAGTGGCTCTACAAGAATGTAACAACTCTTGTATACATCTCAAAAAAAAAAAGACTACACATTTTCCGGAAGTTAGAAAGAATATGAGTCCTAAGCTATTTAATGTTGAGCTCATTGAATGTATATGTGTCATTATCACTACACATTCATTCACATGTATATTTAGGCACATGTGTCAAAAATAATACATAATATTATGGCCTTTTCGCTCGGCTTGTATTGATAGTGCAATTGAATAGTGATTACAGGTGTCAAGAGGTTTACTAATTAGTGGCGACGGGGGAGTTGGGATCCACCTCTGCAGACCCAGCCTCCCTGACCTCTGTACGCGGCGCGCTAATACCTCTCTCTCTCTCTCTCTCTCTCTCTCTCTCTCTCTCTCTCTCTCTCTCTCTCTCTCTCTCTCTCTCTCTCTCTCTCTCTCTCAACACAAACATTTTCATCACAATTTGTCTTCAAAATTGTGACTGGAGACGCCTCTAAGTTCTCGTAGCAGTCTCGACCCTTCACAACGTCACTAAAATGATGTACCAAATTGACCGAACATAACCCAACTGACGACTCGCAAATAGAAAACGGGACATCACCCTGGGAGCTGCTGGGATTTTTCGTATATATTTTGGTGATAGTTGTAAACGACATGCGTGCACCGCAACACCAGTTGCTTCAGAACACGTGATTCCATCGCCACAACAGGTGTTTCAGCGACACGTGGCCCCAGAACAAGGGCAACTTACCTGGCAGGCTTCCAAGGACATCGTTACAAAAGGCATTTGGTCCTCCAGTTTCCGGCCGACAATATAATCTGCGTCGTCAATGTCTACAGGCGCGTATTAGTAGGTATTGGACATGCGTGCGTGTCCGATATTAACGTGCGTGCGTGCGTGTGTGTGTGTGTGTGTGTGTGTGTGTGTGTGTGTGTGTGTGTGTGTGTGTGTGTGTGTGTGTGTGTGTGTGTGTATTCAACTAGTTGTGCTTGCGGGGGTTGAGGTTCGGCTCTTTGGTCCCGCCTCTCAACTGTCAATCAACTGGTGTACAAGTTCCTGAGCCTATTGGGCTCTATCATATCTAGACTTGAAGCCGTGTATGGAGTCAGCCTCCACCACATCACTGCCTAATGCATTTCATTTGTCAACCACTCTGACACTGAAAAAATTCTTTCTAACGTCTTTATGGCCCATTTGGGCACTCAATTTCCACCTGTGTCCCCTAGTGCGTGTGCCCCTTGTGTTAAAATGTCTGTCTTTATCTACC
>NC_091241.1:10209839-10212339 GCF_040958095.1 Procambarus clarkii | reverse complement strand
CCTGGACCATACTCAAGTCGATTGTAATTGAAATAAGTTCGGGAGACATCTCCCGTCACGCAGGGTGCAGTCGCGCCTCCACAGATCTCCAGTATCAGCTCTTGATACTGGTAATGGCTCAAAAGGGCCACCACTTACGGGCTATTCATGCCCGTGCCACCTCTTGGGTGGCTTAATCTTCATCAATCAATTGAAATAAGTTCATTGAGACATGAACACACACACAAAGGGATGAGGCAGCTCAAGCTATTCACGCCCCGTTACCACACCATAATGGCGGGAATTTCAAACTATTATTTATGATGACTGCCTTAAGCCTGACGGCACCAAACGATGACACAGCCACTGTGATTGAGAGGGGGATACCGCTAGCCGCAGCAAACACAGCCTAACCACGGTTCCCTAACCCGGATGTAGGGAACTGTTGTGAGTTGCAGCCTGCATCAGCTGATTGGTGTAGGACTCTAGAGGGTGACCTACCTACAGGCAGCCCAGATACAACAGCCTTTTTGTCCGCAACTCCAACAGCTATTTATCAAATAGTCTCTCTGCTATCCCTCACAAGTGGACCAAATCGTCTATAAAGATATACTCATAGTGTCGATAACTGTTGTTTAAGATTCGCTACCTGGAACAAAAAGTTCCAAGTAGCACGGGCTATAGTGAGCCCGCAGTATGCCGATAACGTGAGAACAATCTTTAACCTTTGGTCCTCTTCACAAAATTAAAAAAGCCGCACGCGGCAGTAGAAGCCAACTTACTCACAGCTTCACAAAGTTGGCATAAGAACCCCCCTTAAGATAATCAGGAGACACCCACGTAGAAAAATCATTGGAAAAAAGATGATAGATTTCTATACAAAAATGGCCCAGGAGCTGGAGACCAATCCCCTATTACACACAGCTGGATAAACAGCTTTACCTTAGACCATAGCCGGATAAAAAAATAGCTAAGGCCGCTGATGGATAAGAAGAGTTAGCAGAGACCCAAGCCGGCTAAGAAGAATAACCCGAGACCCAAGCCGGCTAAGAAGAATAACCCGAGACCCAAGCCGGCTAAGAAGAATAACCCGAGACCCAAGCCGGCTTAAGAAGAATAACCTGTGACCCAAGCCGGCTAAGAAGAGTCAGCAGAGACCCAAACCGGCTAAGAAGAATAACCCGAGACCCAAGCCGGCTAAGAAGAATAACCCGTGACCCAAGCCGGCTAAGAAGAATAACCCGAGACCCAAGCCGGCTTAAGAAGAATAACCTGTGACCCAAGCCGGCTAAGAAGAGTTAGCAGAGACCCAAGCCGGCTAAGAAGTGTTAGCAAAGAACCAAGCCGGCTAAGAAGAATAACCCGTGACCCAAGCCGGCTAAGAAGAATAACCCGTGACCCAAGCCGGCTAAGAAGAATAACCCGTGACCCAAGCCGGCTAAGAAGAATAACCCGAGACCCAAGCCGGCTAAGAAGAATAACCCGAGACCCAAGCCGGCTAAGAAGAATAACCCGAGACCCAAGCCGGCTAAGAAGAATAACCCGTGACCCAAGCCGGCTAAGAAGAGTCAGCCTGGAACACACACACACACACACACCCAAGCCCTCAAACGCCAGACACCAACTCATGTTAAAAAGTCAACGTTAACGAGAAAGTTTGACAGCGTTTTCAAGGCATGAGCTGTCGACTGTCGCCTCCCGCCATCAAAGTGCATACACTATGACCACCTGCAGCGAACACCGCTCGCCGAGTCCTGAATCAATTACCAGCTCTCATCCTACCTGTAGTCTGCCTCGCTCTCCATGCTGGTGGTGTTCAAGGACTACTTCGCTCTCCATGCTGGTGGTGTTGTTGCTCAAGGACTACTTAGATCTCCATGTTGTTGTTGTTGTCCAAGGACTACCTCGCTCTCCATGCTATTTCTTTCAACCTAATAGAATAACGCCAAGACAAGAATGATAGACATAGAAACTCGGAGCCTGATAGACAAGGAGGCGGAGAGGCAGACAATCACACATCCAGAAACACTCGACAACACCCGAGCGAACACAATAATTGTGTTACCATCGAGGCAAAACCTCCGAACAGATGCGTGGTGGGACCCAAGAGCTGAAGTCCAAGGCCAACCAACACAGCTAGGTATGTACGCAAATTAAAGCCGCCGCACATCTCTCGAGCACATGTACGCCAATGTGTGGCTGGAGTGTATGTACTTACATAACAGCGAACACACATACCATCTTCTTGGCTATGTGCACATAAGAGGGGGAGGAGGGAGAGGGAGAGGGAGAGGGAGAGGGAGAGGGAGAGAGAGAGAGGGAGAGAGGGAGAGAGAGAGAGAGAGAGAGAGAGAGAGAGAGAGAGAGAGAGAGAGAGAGAGAGAGAGAGAGAGAGAGAGAGAGAGAGAGAGAGAGAGAGGGAGAGGGAGAGAGAGAGAGAGAGAGAGAGAGGGGAGAGAGGGGAGAGAGGGGGAAAGGGAGAGAGGGGAGAGAGGGGGAAAGGGAGAGAGGGAGAGAGGGG
>NC_091241.1:10201267-10209339 GCF_040958095.1 Procambarus clarkii | reverse complement strand
TGTGATTTCACTGTGCATCGTTTGAGGTTGTTATAGTTAATAACGTAGCGCCTCGGAAGTCATAAACTGTTTAATTAATGTACAAAACAGCCGCCTTGATGGAAGAAAGATATATAGGTTTCGTAAGTGGTTGAGTAAATGCTTGAGGAATCCTGCTCCAGTTAATCACGAGCCTGGGCCCACGAGCCTGGCCCCACGAGCCTGGCCCCACGAGCCTGTGGCCCCACGAGCCTGTGGCCCCACGAGCCTGTGGCCCCACGAGCCTGTGGCCCCACGAGCCTGTGGCCCCACGAGCCTGTGGCCCCACGAGCCTGTGGCCCCACGAGCCTGTGGCCCCACGAGCCTGTGGCCCCACGAGCCTGTGGCCCCACGAGCCTGTGGCCCCACGAGCCTGTGGCCCCACGAGCCTGTGGCCCCACGAGCCTGTGGCCCCACGAGCCTGTGGCCCCACGAGCCTGTGTCCCCACGAGCCTGTGTCCCCACGAGCCTGGCTGCTGGAGTAGACCAAGACAGCATCAACAGGTGGAATGAGAAGGGTCCCATAGGGGTGGATGAGGCTAGGCACCGCGGCTAGACGGGGGAGAGGTCCAGCCTCTCTCCCACCCTCTGGATTGGTGCTTGGGACTTGTTGGGTACAGTAATAGCCTGGTGAAACGACTCCACGACCTCCGCCAACCAGGTTACCTAATCACCGACGGACTACATCAACATCAATGACCGGAAAAAAACAAATGTTGCCTAAAAATCTCCTCCTATACCATTGATGACGTGGGGCAGTGTCCGAGAGATTTTAAAATTAAATTTTGCCCCGAGGGGCGAGTTTATTGGGCAGCGGCACTCATCTTGTGAGTGGACACACCGCCATAGTGACAGTATTGGGCAGCGCCACCCATCCTGTGAGTGGACACACCGCCATAGTGACAGTATTGGGCAGCGTCACTCATCCTGTGAGTGGACACACCGCCATAGTGACAGTATTGGCCAGCGTCACTCATCCTGTGAGTGGACACACCGCCATAGTGACAGTATTGGGCAGCGCCACTCATCTTGTGAGTGGACACACCGCCATAGTGACAGTATTGGGCAGCGCCACTCATCCAGTGAGTGGACACACCGCCATAGTGACAGTATTGGGCAGCGCCACTCATCCTGTGAGTGGACACACCGCCATAGTGACAGTATTGGGCAGCGGCACTCATCTTGTGAGTGGACACACCGCCATAGTGACAGTATTGGGCAGCGCCACTCATCCTGTGAGTGGACACACCGCCATAGTGACAGTAATGGGCAGCGCCACTCATCATGTGAGTGGACACACCGCCATAGTGACAGTATTGGGCAGCGCCACTCATCCTGTGAGTGGACACACCGCCATAGTGACAGTATTGGGCAGCGCCACTCATCCTGTGAGTGGACACACCGCCATAGTGACAGTATTGGGCAGCGCCACTCATCCTGTGAGTGGACACGCCGCCATAGTGACAGTATTGGGCAGCGTCACTCATCCTGTGAGTGGACACCGCTATAGTGACAGTATTGGGCAGCGTCACTCATCCTGTGAGTGGACACCGCTATAGTGACAGTATTGGGCAGCGCCACTCATCTTGTGAGTGGACACACCGCCATAGTGACAGTATTGGGCAGCGCCACTCATCCAGTGAGTGGACACACCGCCATAGTGACAGTATTGGGCAGCGCCACTCATCCTGTGAGTGGACACGCCGCCATAGTGACAGTATTGGGCAGCGTCACTCATCCTGTGAGTGGACACCGCTATAGTGACAGTATTGGGCAGCGCCACTCATCCTGTGAGTGGACACACCGCCATAGTGACAGTATTGGGCAGCGCCACTCATCCTGTGAGTGGACACGCCGCCATAGTGACAGTATTGGGCAGCGCCACTCATCCTGTGAGTGGACACGCCGCCATAGTGACAGTATTGGGCAGCGCCACTCATCCTGTGAGTGGACACACCGCCATAGTGACAGTATTGGGCAGCGCCACTCATCCTGTGAGTGGACACACCACCATAGTGACAGTATTGGGCAGCGCCACTCATCCTGTGAGTGGACACACCGCCATAGTGACAGTATTGGGCAGCGCCACTCATCCTGTGAGTGGACACACCACCATAGTGACAGTATTGGGCAGCGCCACTCATCCTGTGAGTGGACACGCCGCCATAGTGACAGTATTGGGCAGCGCCACTCATCCTGTGAGTGGACACACCGCCATAGTGACAGTATTGGGCAGCGTCACTCATCCTGTGAGTGGACACACCGCCATAGTGACAGTATTGGGCAGCGTCACTCATCCTGTGAGTGGACACACCGCCATAGTGACAGTATTGGGCAGCGCCACTCATCCTGTGAGTGGACACACCGCCATAGTGACAGTATTGGGCAGCGCCACTCATCCTGTGAGTGGACACACCACCATAGTGACAGTATTGGGCAGCGCCACTCATCCTGTGAGTGGACACACCGCCATAGTGACAGTATTGGGCAGCGCCACTCATCCTGTGAGTGGACACACCACCATAGTGACAGTATTGGGCAGCGCCACTCATCCTGTGAGTGGACACATCGCCATAGTGACAGTATTGGGCAGCGCCACTCATCCTGTAAGTGGACACACCGCCATAGTGACAGTATTGGGCAGCGCCACTCATCCTGTGAGTGGACACACCGCCATAGTGACAGTATTGGGCAGCGCCACTCATCCTGTGAGTGGACACACCGCCATAGTGACAGTATTGGGCAGCGCCACCCATCCTGTAAGTGGACACACCGCCATAGTGACAGTATTGGGCAGCGCCACTCATCCTGTGAGTGGACACACCACCATAGTGACAGTATTGGGCAGCGCCACCCATCCTGTAAGTGGACACACCGCCATAGCAGCATGTACAACACTCCCCAATAGGAAGAAAACCCGCTGGAGTAGCGAGACGGCTAGAGGGGAGCTGCGGTACCTGTCAACCATCAATTTATATGGTGTGTTATGGCGGCTGGGAGTTCTGGGTACTTGTGAGGCCGCTTGTGAATGATAATGGGAAGGGTTGTAGAGGTGCGCCAACCTCGCTGGTTGGGGCATGAGAACCCGCGCTGGTGCTGGGTATAGCAGGCTCAAGGTAACTGGGGCAGTGGCATTGTTATTGTGGTGGTGGTGGTGGGGGGTATGATAGTGCTTGTAGTGGTGCCCCCCCCACACACACACACACACGCACAGCTGGGGCCTCGTAGCCTGGTGGATAGCGCGCAGGACTCTTAATTCTGTGGCGCGGGTTCGATTCCCGCACGAGGCAGAAACAAATGGCCAAAGTTTCTTTCACCCTAAGTGCCCCTGTTACCTAGCAGTAAATAGGTACCTGGGAGTTAGTCAGCTGTCACGGGCTGCTTCCTGGTGTGTGTGTGTGTGTGTGTGGGGTGGGGAAAAAAAAGTAGTTAGTAAACAGTTGATTGACAGTTGAGAGGCGGGCCGAAAGAGCAAAGCTCAACCCCCGCAAAAACACAACTAGTAAACACACACATGCACACGCACTCACGCTCTCACTCACTCACTCGCGACAGCGTTGGTCGCAAGCTGATAGGATCTAGTACCAGTGTCTCAGTAGCAGTTGTGAGGCATGGCCCAGGAGCTAGGCCCATCTTCCCCCGCAGACAGGTAGGCAAGCATAGGTAGGTATACCCGGGCATAAGGTGGGTGTAGGAGGGATAGTGAGCCCGGCAGGTAAGTAGATTTATGGTGATGAGCAAGAAGGTGGGAACAGGATGGTGATGACAGTAGTGGGCCTGCAGATGCCTCTGATCACAGTAATTGTGGTGGGGGTGATGGTGGTGGTGGTGGTGGCATGGTGGTTATTTGCCCACGTGATGTAGTGGCTTGGCTGCTGGCTGCTGCCCTGGTCATTGTAGTGGGGGGGGTGGTTGGGGGGGTGATGGTAAGTTCACTAGAGTGGGGGGGATGTGGTGGGGGAGGCTGTGAATGAGGGCGATAACGAGGTAAGAATGGTGTGCATTCCTGCACCCCCATGCCGGGCCGGCTTTGTTCTCTCCCCCCCCCTCTCCCCCTCACCTGGGGCTCCCCCTCCCCCACCTGGGGCTCCCCCTCCCCCACCTGGGGCTCCCCCTCCCCCCCCCACCTGGGGCTCCCCCTCCCCCCCACCTGGGGCTCCCCCTCCCCCCCCACCTGGGGCTCCCCCTCCCCCCCACCTGGGGCTCCCCCTCCCCCCCCCCCACCTGGGGCTTTCCCTCCCCCCCCACCTGGGGCTCCCCCTCCCCCCCCACCTGGGGCTCCCCCTCCCCCCCACCTGGGGCTCCCCCTCCCCCCCACCTGGGGCTCCCCCTCCCCCCCCACCTAGGGCTCCCCTCCCCCCCACCTGGTAGCTCTGACTCCAACACCTAGGCCGTGTCAGCAAGGCGGACAGCCCGCCTGCTGTCCGCATTCAATATTTTTTCTCTGTTTTCCTTCAGCTGTACCTCTCCATGGATCTTTATACTACCACAACAGCCGGTTGGGAATGCCAGCTGCTAACACAAACAGCCTCACTGGCCTGGCAAGCCATATATCCCCACCTGTACATCACCAGCACCATTTGTGTCTTTATATTATAATAGCCTGTAATTATTACAATTGTGTAATGACATGAATCACGTTGATATGTAAATTTCGTTATCTTTGCAATAGTAAAAAAACTGCAGTAGGCCTATTGGCCCATAAGAGGCCTATTATGTCACCCGGTAATCTGTTCCATACGAATCAACAACCCCCTTTTTCTTTAACCAGTATTTACCCAGGTCTTTTCTGAATGTAAAATGATCTAATTTGCATTCCTTGTTCCGTGAACAAATCCACAAGGGCCGTGACGAGGATTCGAACCTGCGTCCGGGAGCAGGTTCCGTGTTCTATTTTGACTATGTTGAGCTGTTCATGTTCGACATTGAATGGCTAGAGTATGATGGTGGTTTGACCAGGTGTGTCATTGACAGATTGTTAATGCGAGTACAACAGTACACACATCACATACAAGGACCGGCTGCACATCTAAATTAAGTCCAAATATGTCGGGAGAGTAAACACTATTATCTATATCAAGGCCATTGAGATGATGTGAAGCTAAGGGCTGTTTACTGGTATTTCCAAACATCTTTATGGTACAATACGCGTGACCTATGATTGTGAGGATTGTATATGGTAAGTGGGACGAAGAGGCTTAGAGAGTTGGGTGAGGTTACACAACACACAGAGATCACACTAACGTGATGCATAAAATGAACAAATCCTCAAGGGCCGTGACGAGGATTCGAACCAATTTCTCTTGGGTAAGGTTAGATTAGGTGCGGTTTTATTATTCATGGTGGATTTAAGGGGTGAATTCGGGGGACAGGAGGAGATAAGGGAAGGGTAGTACGAGAAGTGGATTGAATTCGTTGATTATGGGTAGATAGTGAAGGGGATATTTGATGGGTTCTGTCGTGCCTGTCACTCGTCTACAGCCACAGCTCTCTCTCTTGGTTATATCCCTCTGAACAAATTCTTCGGTGCAGTTATGTGCGTGTTGAAGTGTTTTCGTCCCTATAATTTTTGTTGTCTCGTTTGTGAATATTATCTTTAATAGGCGATTTCCTCTCCTCCCTGTACTCACCTAGCCTGTAAACCTTTCCAAATTTGCTGTCTAACCCTTCCGCATGCGAGTAAAAGGCTCTTAGGCTCCTCACATCTCAGTCCCTCTTTGCAATCATCTTTTCTCTCGCCCTTTCCAGTCTGTTTTCCCAATTTGTAACTCCAGAAACGGACAAACTCGAGCAACCCACCTAACCTATCGAGGCCATCGCATAGAAAACGTCAATATTTCAGTGCTTTCATTTTTACTACAACATTACATTTTAACGAATTGGTCGGTTTCCTTAGAAATGCGAGTTATTAGGTGAGAGGAGAGTAGGACCGAGTAGGGTCCCCGGTCCTCGACCAGGCCTCCACCCCCCAAGGAAGCAGCCCGTGACAGCTGTCTAACTCCCAGGTACCTATTTACTGCTAAGCCATCAAATCGTTTAGAAGTATATATATAATAATTTAACGTATTACCTGTACGTTGATCACTGGAACCAACAACAGGTAGAGACCAGGTAGTGATGTCATTTTATTACGAACGTAGATAAGCACTTTTCGTTCAGGACCTTACGTTCACATGGCGGCTTCAAGGATGGTGGTGGTGGGGGGTATAAAAACTAATTTTATTACATGCTTCATGCCTCTTTTTCTTTTTCTGTCCATTAATAACACTGGTGTCGGAAAGCGATTAATGCACCAGTCTGGTCCTTCGTAAATTGTTCTAGACAGTTCTATATTGGCTTGTCCCCTGTGTTTATCCTGCGTTTATCCTTTCAACAGTTCCTGAGAAATGATATGAAGCACCCGCTCCATTTTCTTTATTGGCAATTACCTCGCCGTAAATTTGGAATGAATCATTGCGCGGCCGGTTCCTAGGAAGGAGGGTGGGCGGTCGTACCCTGGCCAGCTTGATTTCCCGCGCCCGCAAAGGTTCGGTTCCCGCGCCCGCAAAGGTTCGGTTCCCGCGCCCGCAAAGGTTCGGTTCCCGCGCCCGCAAAGGTTCGGTTCCCGCGCCCGCAAAGGTTCGGTTCCCGCGCCCGCAAAGGTTCGGTTCCCGCGCCCGCAAAGGTTCGGTTCCCGCGCCCGCAAAGGTTCGGTTCCCGCGCCCGCAAAGGTTCGGTTCCCGCGCCCGCAAAGGTTCGGTTCCCGCGCCCGCAAAGGTTCGGTTCCCGCGCCCGCAAAGGTTCGGTTCCCGCGCCCGCAAAGGTTCGGTTCCCGCGCCCGCAAAGGTTCGGTTCCCGCGCCCGCAAAGGTTCGGTTCCCGCGCCCGCAAAGGTTCGGTTCCCGCGCCCGCAAAGGTTCGGTTCCCGCGCCCGCAAAGGTTCGGTTCCCGTGCCCGCAAAGGTTCGGTTCCCGCGCCCGCAAAGGTTCGGTTCCCGCGCGCGCAGAAATTGGATTTCCCGCGCAAATCTGGGCATTGTCAGCGCGCGATTTTGTTCATGTGGTCGGGGTGAGGCGAGCATGCGTGTGGGCAGGTGTGCGTGAGTGGGCATGCGGCCATGCGTGCTGGCGTGTGTACAGGCGTGTCTGGGTGTGTGTACAGGCGTGTCTGGGTGTGTGTACAGGCGTGTCTGGGTGTGTGTACAGGCGTGTCTGGGTGCGTGTACAGGCGTGTCTGGGTGTGTGTACAGGCGTGTCTGGGTGCGTGTACAGGCGTGTCTGGGTGTGTGTACAGGCGTGTCTGGGTGTGTGTACAGGCGTGTCTGGGTGCGTGTACAGGCGTGTCTGGGTGTGTGTACAGGCGTGTCTGGGTGCGTGTACAGGCGTGTCTGGGTGCGTGTACAGGCGTGTCTGGGTGCGTGTACAGGCGTGTCTGGGTGTGTGTACAGGCGTGTCTGGGTGCGTGTACAGGCGTGTCTGGGTGCGTGTACAGGCGTGTCTGGGTGCGTGTACAGGCGTGTCTGGGTGCGTGTACAGGCGTGTCTGGGTGTGTGTACAGGCGTGTCTGGGTGCGTGTACAGGCGTGTCTGGGTGCGTGTACAGGCGTGTCTGGGTGTGTGTACAGGCGTGTCTGGGTGTGTGTACAGGCGTGTCTGGGTGCGTGTACAGGCGTGTCTGGGTGTGTGTACAGGCGTGTCTGGGTGCGTGTACAGGCGTGTCTGGGTGCGTGTACAGGCGTGTCTGGGTGTGTGTACAGGCGTGTCTGGGTGTGTGTACAGGCGTGTCTGGGTGTGTGTACAAGTGTGTCTGGGTGCGTGTACAGGCGTGTCTGGGTGCGTGTACAGGCGTGTCTGGGTGCGTGTACAGGCGTGTCTGGGTGCGTGTACAGGCGTGTCTGGGTGCGTGTACAGGCGTGTCTGGGTGCGTGTACAGGCGTGTCTGGGTGCGTGTACAGGCGTGTCTGGGTGCGTGTACAGGCGTGTCTGGGTGCGTGTACAGGCGTGTCTGGGTGCGTGTACAGGCGTGTCTGGGTGCGTGTACAGGCGTGTCTGGGTGTGTATACAGGCGTGTCTGGGTG
>NC_091241.1:10171267-10193767 GCF_040958095.1 Procambarus clarkii | reverse complement strand
GGTAGGCAGAATACTGGGACTCATGATCAATAGAACAGGGATACAAATTCAGTAAGGGACCGACTAAACAAAGCCAAAGCAGCCTTAGGGAAACTGAGGAGATTCCGAAGCCTCAGTACTAACATTATATAAGGCTCTAGTTCGGCCGCATCTAGAGTATCCCCCAGTACCACTACACACCATAAGGAAAACTAACATGCAGAAACTGCAAGCAGTACAAAATAAGGCGCTAAGGAGAGCAGCAAAACACCGTCCACCATATGATCAGACAATCCAGAAGCTCCATGAACTCCTGAACACACAACCACTAAACATCAGACTGCAGCACCAAGCCATCAGGGTGTGGAACACCATCGAAATGTTAGAGGACCCAATGTTTGAAAGATTGCTCCAAGATGAGACGCCCCGCTCCCACAGCTGGTGGCCCAAGATGAGACGCCCCACTCCCACACCTGGTGGCCCAAGATGAGACGCCCCGTTCCCACACCTGGTGGCCCAAGATGAGACGCCCCACTCCCACAGCTGGTGGCCCAAGATGAGACGCCCCACTCCCACACCTGGTGGCCCAAGATGAGACGCCCCACTCCCACAGCTGGTGGCCCAAGATGAGACGCCCCGTTCCCACAGCTGGTGGCCCAAGATGAGACGCCCCGTTCCCACAGCTGGTGGCCCAAGATGAGACGCCCCGTTCCCACACCTGGTGGCCCAAGATGAGACGCCCCACTCCCACAGCTGGTGGCCCAAGATGAGACGCCCCGCTCCCACACCTGGTGGCCCAAGATGAGACGCCCCACTCCCACAGCTGGTGGCCCAAGATGAGACGCCCCACTCCCACACCTGGTGGCCCAAGATGAGACGCCCCGCTCCCACAGCTGGTGGCCCAAGATGAGACGCCCCGGCCTGCCCCTCACACCCGGCCTGCCCCTCACACCCGGCCTGCCCCTCACACCCGGCCTGCCCCTCACACCCGGCCTACCCCTCACACCCGGCCTGCCCCTCACACCCGGCCTACCCCTCACACCCGGCCTGCCCCTCACACCCGGCCTACCCCTCACACCCGGCCTACCCCTCACACCCGGCCTGCCCCTCACACCCGGCCTACCCCTCACACCCGGCCTGCCCCTCACACCCGGCCTGCCCCTCACACCCGGCCTGCCCCTCACACCCGGCCTGCCCCTCACACCCGGCCTGCCCCTCGCACCCGGCCTACCCCTCACACCCGGCCTGCCCCTCACACCCGGCCTACCCCTCACACCCGGCCTACCCCTCACACCCGGCCTGCCCCTCACACCCAGCCTGCCCCTCACACCCGGCCTGCCCCTCACACCCGGCCTGCCCCTCACACCCGGCCTGCCCCTCGCACCCGGCCTACCCCTCACACCCGGCCTGCCCCTCACACCCGGCCTACCCCTCACACCCGGCCTGCCCCTCACACCCGGCCTGCCCCTCACACCCGGCCTGCCCCTCCCTCACAATTGTGCTCTCTCAAGTTTGCTTTGAGGCAGATCTGCGGTGGTGATGGTGGTACCAGAGACATTGGTGGTAACGCTGGTAGCGGGGTGGCCACCTTAAGCACATACAGGTACCGGTACTAGGCCTATACAGATGAAAATATTTGACCAGCGGTTAATCATCCCTCTCTCTCCCCCCCCCCACACCCCCTCCAAGGCGATCTGCACGCCTTGCATCCCTGTGTCAAGGAAATATTTCAACACGGCTCTGGATAGTTGCAAGCCACTGGGGATAGTTGAAGATGATTTGATGCCACGCGGCCGTGGGGTAGAGGTCTGTTGGGCTCTCCTGTCCACCTGTCCCTCCTGTCCCTCCTGTCCACCTGTCCCTCCTGTCCCTCCTGTCCACCTGTCCCTCCTGTCCCTCCTGTCCACCTGTCCCTCCTGTCCCTCCTGTCCACCTGTCCCTCCGTCTGCAGGAGCCCTTGGGCCATAGCTGAGGACGGTGTGACGACGGGAGAAGACGGGACCTTTATGACAGGGGAATGTGTGAAGACGGCCGCCCACCCGTCACTTACAGCTGCACAGAATGAACAAATCCACAAGGGCCGTGATGAGGATTCGAACCTGCGTCCGGGAGCATCCCAGACACTGCCTTAATCACTGCTGTCCTCAGCTGGATTTGTCTCCCCTCCATCCCCTCTCCATCTCCCTCCCCCCTCCACCACCTTCCATCCCCCTCAATCTCCCCCCTCCATCTCCCCCCTCCCCCATCCTTCCCCTACTCTCTCCCTCACTCTGCCACCCCCCCCCCTCCCTTCCCCTCACCCACCACCGTCCTATCACAACCCCCCCCCCCCCATCCCTATCACATTCCTGTCAGTAACGTCTAGATTATTAGGACCGTCTCAAAGCTCTTAAGATGTGCTCTCTGGACAGGAGACGAGAGAGGTATCAGATATGCACCAACCCGTCCTCCTGTTTAGACAGTACCTATTATGACAGTCGTCAGTAGTCAGAATTCGTACGTTCTTAGCTTTTAGATAATAGTGTACTGACTAGTAAGGCATTCTTCTAAAATAAATGAAGCTAAAACATAAAACTTAAATATTCTTAAGCCTAGTATAGCACGCACATGTACTTTATTAGGCCTACTATCGTGAATTAGGCCTAGGGAAGTTAGGTTAGATTAGTTTAGTTAGTAACAATGAGGCCTAAGTACATATAAGTACTATAGTCCTCATCATAAGTGCCACCAAAAACAGGAAGATTGGCCGAGAAAGATATCAAATAATATATACATGGAAGATACTGGAGGGCCAGGTCCCAAATTTGCACAGGTAGAATAACAACATACTGGAGCGAAAGGTACGGAAGGAAATGCAGACTAGAACCAATGAGGAGTAGAGGTGCCATAGGCACAATCAGAGAACACTGTCTGAACATCAGAGGTCCACACAGCTGTTCAACACCCTCCCAGCAAGCATTAGAAACATTGCTGGAACAAAGGTGGATGTCTTTAAGAGGCACTTGGGACAAGTTCTTGCAAGAAGTGCCGGACTAACCAGGCTGTAGTGACTTTTTTGGGGCCTGCGGGCCCCCCACATACAAGCAACAACAGCCTGTTGGACCAAGTTGCCACAGGTCAAGCCTGACCTCGGGCTGGGCTTGAGGAAAACAAGAACTCCTAGAACCCCAGCCAGGTACAATCCAGGTCTCCTCGGTATCATTTCTCTACGTGTATTATCCCTGTTCACTCGATCCCTCTCTTCGTTTCTTCTCTTCGTTTCTTCTCTTCGTTTCTTCTCTTCCTTTCTTCTCTTCCTTCCTTCTCTTCCTTCCTTCTCTTCCTTCCTTCTCTTCCTCCTTCTCTTCCCTCCTTCTCTTCCCTCCTTCTCTTCCCCTCCCCCCGTCTTCTATCCGTCCACCTCTCACGGCGTTCAGTAAGCAAAGAGCCAAATTACTCGCTTCCCTCCTGTACTTGACAGCTGGTATCATGATGTATCTTGTGCCTGTGGCGGCCCAAGGTGACTCCCAGCTGGTGGCGAGGCTGGGGGAGGGGGGGGGCAGGTGGTGGCGAGGCTGGGGGAGGGGGGGCAGGTGGTGGCGAGGCTGGGGGAGGGGGGGGGGGTGGCGAGGCTGGGGGAGGGGGGGCAGGTGGTGGCGAGGCTGGGGGAGGGGGGGCAGGTGGTGGCGAGGCTGGGGGAGGGGGGGCAGGTGGTGGCGAGGCTGGGGGAGGGGGGGGCCGGTGGTGGCGAGGCTGGGGGAGGGGGGGCAGGTGGTGGCGAGGCTGGGGGAGGGGGGGGGCAGGTGGTGGCGAGGCTGGGGGAGGGGGGGCAGGTGGTGGCGAGGCTGGGGGAGGGGGGGGGCAGGTGGTGGCGAGGCTGGGGGAGGGGGGGCAGGTGGTGGCGAGGCTGGGGGAGGGGGGCAGGTGGTGGCGAGGCTGGGGGAGGGGGCAGGTGGTGGCGAGGCTTGGGGAGGGGGGGGGGCAGGTGGTGGCGAGGCTGGGGGAGGGGGGGGCAGGTGGTGGCGAGGCTGGGGGAGGGGGGGGTGGCGAGGCTGGGGGAGGGGGGGTGGCGAGGCTGGGGGAGGGGGGGGCAGGTGGTAGCGAGATAAGGGGAGGGGGAGCCAGGTGGTGGCGAGGCTGGGGGGAGGGGGGCAACTGATATCACATTGGCCACATATTAAAATATGTGTGTGTATATATATATGTATATATATATATATATATATATATATATATATATATATATATGTCGTACCTAATAGCCAGAACGCACTTCTCAGCCTACTATTCAAGGCCCGATTTGCCTAATAAGCCAAGTTTTCATGAATTAATGTTTTTTCGTCTACCTAACCTACCTAACCTAACCTAGCTTTTTTTGGCTACCTAACCTAACCTTACCTATAAATATAGGTTAGGTTAGGTTAGGTAGGGTTGGTTAGGTTCGGTCATGTATCTACGTTAATTTTAACTCCAATAAAAAGAATTGACCTCATACATAGAGAAAAGGGTTGCTTTATCATTTCATAAGAAAAAAATTATTGTAAATATATTAATTCAGGAAAACTTGGCTTATTAGGCAAATCGGGCCTTAAATAGTAGGCTGAGAAGTGAGTTCTGGCTACTAGGTACGACATATATATATATATATATATATATATATATATATATATATGTCGTACCTAATAGCCAGAACACACTTCTCAGCCTATTATTCAAGGCCCGATTTGCCTAATAAGCCAAGTTTTCATGAATTAATGTTTTTTCGTCTACCTAACCTACCTAACCTAACCTAACCTAGCTTTTTTTGGCTACCTAACCTAACCTTACCTATAAATATAGGTTAGGTTAGGTTAGGTAGGGTTGGTTAGGTTCGGTCATATATCTACGTTAATTTTAACTCCAATAAAAAAAATTGACCTCATACATAGAGAAAAGGGTTGCTTTATCATTTCATTAGAAAAAAATTATTGTAAATATATTAATTCAGGAAAACTTGGCTTATTAGGCAAATCGGGCCTTAAATAGTAGGCTGAGAAGTGAGTTCTGGCTACTAGGTACGACATATATATATATATATATATATATATATATATATATATATATATATATATATATATTTATATATATATATATATATATATATATATATATATATTTATATATATATATATATATAACACAATCTCCCAGTCCTGTATGTAGAAGTCAACGGTCGACTGTTCCTATAAGCAGGTGTATTCCTATACAACATACAGACAGGTGTCTGTAACATCATGTATATTATTAATAATATTATCGTCTCGGCAACACGCTGTCACATTCGACTCGCTTCCCCAAATTACACACTCGCACATTTGCTCTATCCACTCCGACAAAAAAAAAAGAAGTGACACGCGAAAAGCGCGTTTTGCACGCGGATTGCCGGTGCTTGGGTGATAAACTTTGCGGTAGTTGGTAGTTTGTAACACCTGCGTCCATGTCGTGAGTCCCAGCTGTCACTAGGAGGGACTAAATTAGCTAGGTCCCAGGCGGAAACGCTCTGGCTCGAGGGAGGTAACCATGGCAGTGTTAAACTAGCTATTGAGAAAGAGACTAACAGGGGACTAGATGGAAGAGAGGACGAGAGGACGGGTTCAAGAAACACTTTGATACGTTGTACCTGGATTGTACTTGGATGGGGGTTCGGGGAGTTCTTGTGTACTCCCCAAGTCCGACCTGAGGCCAGGCTTGACCACGCCACACGATATCCCCTCCACGCCACGCGATACCCCCTCCACGCCACGCGATAACCCCTCCACGCCACGCGATAACCCCTCCACGCCACGCGATACCCCCTCCACGCCACGCGATACCCCCTCCACGCCACGCGATACCCCCTCCACGCCACGCGATAACCCCTCCACGCCACCCTACAGGAGGTGCCGGGACAACCTAGGTTGTAGTCAATATAGGAGTGGGGTCAAGCAACAGCCTCTAGAGCAAATTACCACAAGACAAACCTGGCTCCAGGCGACGCTAGAGTAAAAATCTGAATCCACTCCGGGTCCCATCAAGCCCAAATAGAGGCAGTTGACGAACGACATTAAAGGATTAGAACACGAGACTCATTCACCGCTGGGTCCAAGTTTTGGATTCCCTAATGAGGATGAAGACCATTTGCAAAATAACACATTACAAGGGAAAGGGGGAGAGGTTAGTACAGAAGAAAAGGCGAGTATGATGAAATTAGAGAATACCTGAGAGGTAGGAGTCCCTTGAGGTTTAACATAAGTGAGTTGAGACATGTTCAGCTTGAGGAACGGGTGAGGCAGGAAGCATCTTAGTAAGCGCTCCATGAGCGTAAGATGTTGGTAAGCGCTCCATGATCGTAAGATGTTGGTAAGTGCTCCATGATCGTAAGATGTTGGTAAGCGCTCCATGATCGTAAGATGTTGGTAAGCGCTCCATGATCGTAAGATGTTGGTAAGTGCTCCATGATCGTAAGATGTTGGTAAGCGCTCCATGATCGTAAGATGTTGGTAAGTGCTCCATGATCGTAAGATGTTGGTAAGCGCTCCATGATCGTAAGATGTTGGTAAGTGCTCCATGATCGTAAGATGTTGGTAAGCGCTCCATGATCGTAAGATGTTGGTAAGCGCTCCATGAGCGTAAGATGTTGGTAAGCGCTCCATGATCGTAAGATGTTGGTAAGCACTCCACTGTCGTAAGATGTTGGTAAGCGCTCCATGATCGTAAGATGTTGGTAAGCGCTCCATGAGCGTAAGATGTTGGTAAGAGCTCCATGATCGTAAGATGTTAGTAAGCGCTCCATGATCGTAAGATGTTGGTAAGCGCTCCATGATCGTAAGATGTTGGTAAGCGCTCCATGAGCGTAAGATGTTGGTAAGAGCTCCATGATCGTAAGATGTTAGTAAGCGCTCCATGATCGTAAGATGTTGGTAAGCGCTCCATGATCGTAAGATGTTGGCAAGAGCTCCATGATCGTAAGATGTTGGTAAGAGCTCCATGATCGTAAGAGTGGAAAATGTTACAATGGGCTACGACGAGAGATAGGGGAAGGTAATTGGAAGACGCTGCCAAATAGGATGCAGAAAATGGGAGGGTTGGGAGTGAGGGTAATAGGTGATTGTAGGTAAGGCTTGACCCCTACACGTTTATTTAGGTGAGTACGTACGTACACACACACACACACACACACACACACACACACACACACACACACACACACACACACACACACACACACACACACACACACACAGTACACATACATACACATTGACAGTTGTGTATGTTGTTGTGACACACACACACACACATACAGTTGTGTGACACACACACATACAGTTGTGTGACACACACACATACACACACACACACACACACACACACAGTACACACACATACACACACACAGTACACACACATACATACACATTGACAGTTGAGAGGCGGGCCGAAAGAGCAAAGCTCAACCCCCGTAAAAACACAACTAGTAAACACACACACACACACACACACACACACACACACACACACACACACACACACACACACACACACACACACACACACACACACACGGGCGGAAGCACCGTGCTACAGTCACACAGCATTAGCAGTAATGGTGATAATATTACTTAAGTTCATTTTCTCATCCAACAGGTACGTGCGTGTGTATGTGTGTGTGTCCGGTTTGGTGCAGTGGGCAGCTAAGGTAAGTTGTGTCTTCCTGTACTGGTCTAGCGACACTGGGGCCACGATATCCCCTCCACGCCACACGATATCCCCTCCACGCCACACGATATCCCCTCCACGCCACACGATATCCCCTCCACGCCACACGATATCCCCTCCATGCCACACGATATCCCCTCCACGCCACACGATATCCCCTCCACGCCACACGATACCCCCTCCACGCCACACGATATCCCCTCCACGCCACACGATATCCCCTCCACGCCACACGATATCCCCTCCATGCCACACGATATCCCCTCCACGCCACACGATATCCCCTCCATGCCACACGATATCCCCTCCACGCCACACGGTATCCCCTCCATGCCACACGATATCCCCTCGACGCCACACGATATCCCCTCCATGCCACACGATATCCCTTCCATGCCACACGATATCCCCTCCACGCCACACGATATCCCCTCCACGCCACACGATATCCCCTCCACGCCACACGATATCCCCTCCACACCACACGATATCCCCTCCACGCCACGCGATATCCCCTCCACACCACACGATATCCCCTCCACGCCACACGATATCCCCTCCACGCCACACGATATCCCCTCCACGCCACACGATATCCCCTCCACGCCACACAATACCCCTTCCACGCCCTACAATACCCCTTCCACGCCCTACAATACCCCTTCCACGCCCTACAATATCCTCCACCACACCCCACATCATTCCCCCACACCTCCCCCCACAATCCCCCCCCCCTCCCTCCCCCCCTACCAGTACCACCAACACCATCATTACCACGATAACCGTGGAGCGATATTTCTATAACCA
This sequence comes from Procambarus clarkii, assembly GCF_040958095.1. Taxonomy (NCBI): domain Eukaryota; kingdom Metazoa; phylum Arthropoda; class Malacostraca; order Decapoda; family Cambaridae; genus Procambarus; species Procambarus clarkii. The sequence goes on along the minus strand of NC_091241.1, from coordinate 10,185,265 downwards.
GGTCCTAATCGTCGGGCGACATACGAGTGGCTCCTCTCCTCTTGGGAGAGTAGGGGCATTATAAGTATTTGCTGCTTTTAACAGGCAGATTACAGAGTTTGGCGATGCAGGGTCCGCAGTTAGGGGGGAGTAATGATGGGGGGGGGGGGGTTGGTGGGGGTGGTGGTAGTTGGGATGCTGGTGTTGATACCCTTCTCATTTCCTACTACCCCACCTCCCCCCCTTTATTGCCCAGCTCCCCTACCCCTCCCCTCCTGCCTTCCCTCTGCCTACCATGTTCCCCTATCCTTCCATTTCCCCCCTACCACTCTCGACCCCCCCCCTCTTTTCCCCTTCCTATCTATGCTCACCTATCCCTGCCTCCCCCACCACTCTCCCCCTCCAACCCCCCACAAAACCTCCATTTACTCTTATATATAACAACCCCCCCCAACCCCAACCACTTAAACCCCTACATATACAACCACCACCACCCCCATAAACCCTCCCCCTCCATGAACCCCCATATTACCCCATACATCCCTAACCTCCCCCCCCCCTCCATCCCACCCCTAACCCCCCCTACCCCCTCCCCCCTCCCCCACACCTCACCGCCATTGCAATTGAAAGAAAATTAGTATAAAATGAATTGGAAAATGTAATTTTGTCTAAGTGCCTGTTGTGGACGGTGGGTTATTGGCCCTCTTGAAACGCCTCGAGGTAAACCTAGGTAAACTCCAGGCACCTCTACCTCCGGCACTGATAGTGTGTGGGGCTTGAAGAACGTTAGTTTACATCTGTACCGGCAGGTGCAGTAGACCACAGGTGCAGTAGACTACAGGTGCAGTAAACCACAGGTGCAGTAGACCACAGGTGCAGTAGACTACAGGTGCAGTAAACCACAGGTGCAGTAGACCACAGGTGCAGTAGACCACAGGTGCAGTAAACCATAGGTGCAGTAGACCACAGGTGCAGTAGACCACAGGTGCAGTAGACCACAGGTGCAGTAAACCACAGGTGCAGTAGACCACAGGTGCAGTAGACCACAGGTGCAGTAGACCACAGGTGCAGTAAACCACAGGTGCAGTAAACCACAGGTGCAGTAGACCACAGGTGCAGTAGACCACAGGTGCAGTAAACCACAGGTGCAGTAGACCACAGGTGCAGTAAACCACAGGTGCAGTAGACCACAGGTGCAGTAAACCACAGGTGCAGTAGACCACAGGTGCAGTAGACCACAGGTGCAGTAGAGCGCAGGTGCAGTAAACCCAAATTGAAACTTTCTCGTCTAACCAAGAACGTAAAAAATGCATCGGTTTTGCCTGACCAGACTCGTTACGATCACTCGTTACGACCCCCTCCCCCCCCCCCCCCAAGCAACTCGCTTAACGTACGGAGTCTGATGCACCCGCCAGAGGCCAGATTCACGAAGCAGTTACGCAAGCACTTACGAACGTGTACATCTTTCCTCAATCTTTGACGGCTTAGGTTACATTTATTAAACAGTTTACAAGCATGACAACTACCCAATCAACTGTTGTTATCGTTATAAACAGCCTCCTGGTGCTTCGGAGCTCATTAACTGTTTAATAATTGTAAACAAAGCCGCTAGAGATTGAGAAAAAGATGGACAGGTTCGTAAGTGCTTGCGTAACTGCTTCGTGAATCTGGGCCAAGGTCGGTATTACGGTGGTCCATCTGGTTGTTTCACCTCCAGGACCTGGCCTTTGCTCAACCTCTTTCGAAACCGCTACATCTTTCCTCGGTCATGGCGGCTCTGTTTGAGCTCAGCTTGAGCTTCCTGTCAGTCGTGATGTGACAGGAAAATTCCTGTCAGTCGTGATATTGACAGTAGAGTTTCGTGACAGCCAGCCGTCTCCAACAGTCTGGTGGATCAGACCCACTAGGGTGTACGTGGGTGACACCCAACATGACCCACTAGGGTGTACGTGGGTGACACCCAACATGACCCACTAGGGTGTACGTGGGTGACACCCAACATGACCCACTAGGGGTGTACGTGGGTGACACCCAACATGACCCACTAGGGTGTACGTGGGTGACACCCAACATGACCCACTAGGGTGTACGTGGCCGGTAGCTACAGTGGGCTCGGCTAGTTTGTGGTCCATGTAGACGACCGGTGGTGCCATTTATGGCATATGGCCAGTGCCAGCTGACTTGCCAAGCAGCAGCAGTAGCCACACCGACCTTGTCACCTGTCGACCCCGACCATTGTCACCTGTCGACCCCGACCGTTGTCACCTGTCGACCCCGACCATTGTCACCTGTCGACCCCGACCATTGTCACCTGTCGACCCCGACCATGGTCACCTGTCGACCCCGACCATTGTCACCTGTCGACCCCGACCGTTGTCACCTGTCGACCCCGACCATTGTCACCTGTCGACCCCGACCATTGTCACCTGTCGACCCCGACCATTGTCACCTGTCGACCCCGACCATTGTCACCTGTCGACCTCCGCCGCGGCGACGGGTGTCTTGGGGACTTCACCCGTCTTTGTGCCCTGTATGTGATATCAATCATTGGATAATTCAGGTTCACAAGATTGTCACTTGTTTAGCTAAATGAACTGTTGGGGACAGTTTCTGAACCCATTATGTGTCTGTAACCTGTAGGACTCAACAACTGGACGGTAGAAGGACGGTCTCGCTTCATGCAGGTCGGCGTTCAATCCCCGATCGTCTTAAGTGGTTGGGCACCATTCCATCCCTCCCCCCCCCCGTCCCATCCCTATATAGTGTCAACGGCTTGGCGCTTTCCCTGATAATTCCCTCCCTCTGTAGGGTCGAGTTGTTAGCTCTTGGACCCCGCCTTTCTCACCATTGGTTGTCTAATGTACTGACATCCGACCTATTTTTAATCTTTTACCTTATACACACACACACACACACCCACAGGAAGCAGCCGGTAGCAGCTGTCCAACTCCCAGGTACCTATTTATTGCTAGGTGAACAGGAGCATCAGGTGAAAGAACTCTGCCCAATTGTTTCTGCCTCGGCCGGGAATCGAACCCGGTTTTTCGGGCTACGACCCCCGTGTGGGGGTGTGAGGGGCGGGTGTGTACTCACCTATTTGTGCTTGCGGGGGTTGAACTTTGTCTCTTTGGTCCCGCCTCTCAACTGTCAATCAACTGGTGTACAGGTTCCTGAGCCTACTGGGCTCTATCATATCTACATTTAAAACTGTGTATGGAGTCAGCCTCCACCACATCACTGCCTAATGCATTCCATCCGTTAACTACTCTGACACTGAAAAAGTTCCTTCTAACGTCTCTGTGGCTCATGTGGGTACTCAGTCTCCACCTGTGTCCCCTTGTTCGCGTCCCACCAGTGTTGAATAGTTCATCCTTGTTTACCCGGTCGATTCCTCTGAGGATTTTGTAGGTTGTGATCATGTCTCCCCTTACTCTTCTGTCTTCCAGAGTCGTAAGGTGCATTTCCCGCAGCCTTTGCTCGTAACTCATGCCTCTTAGTTCTGGGACTAGTCTAGTAGCATACCTTTGGACTTTTTCCAGCTTCGTCTTGTGCTTGACATGGTACGGGCTCCATGCTGGGGCCGCATACTCCAGGATTGGTCTTACATATGTGGTGTACAAGATTCTGAATGATTCCTTACACAGGTTCCTGAACGCTGTTCTGATGTTAGCCAGCCTCGCATATGCCGCAGACGTTATTCTTTTTATGTGGGCTTCAGGAGACAGGTTTGGTGTGATATCAACTCCTAGATCTTTCTCTCTGTTCGTTTCATTAAGTACTTCATCTCCTAGTGATATCAACTCCTAGATCTTTCTCTCTGTCCGTTTCATTAAGTACTTCTTCATCTTTTCTGTATCCTGTGTCTGGCCTCCTGTTTCCACTGCCTAGTTTCATTACTTTGCATTTACTGTGTGGGCGGGTGTGTGAGGGGCGGGTGTGTGTGAGGGGGCGGGTGTGTGTGTGAGGGGGCGGGTGGGTGTGTGAGGGGGCGGGTGTGTGTGAGGGCGGGTGTGTGTGAGGGGGCGGGTGTGTGTGTGAGGGGGCGGGTGTGTGTGTGAGGGGGGCGGGTGTGTGTGTGAGGGGGGCGGGTGTGTGTGAGGGGGGCGGGTGTGTGAGGGCGGGTGTGTGTGAGGGCGGGTGTGTGTAAGGGGCGGGTGTGTGTGTGAGGGGGCGGGTGTGTGAGGGCGGGTGTTGTGAAGGTGAGTAGCCGCGCCTCCTGGTGTCGACAAGATGCATGTGGCAGGCCTTGTCTCAACCCCTGCCTGGCCCATCTCCTCACCCCCCTCATAACCCCTCACACCTCACCACCCCCTACCTCACACCCACAACCCCTCACCGCACCACACCGGAATCTAAACCCGAACATGTTGTCATTGCGTTCATCCGGATTTCAGATGACGTTAGCGCGTAAGATTAACCCGAAGCCGGAGCCAGAGGGAGGAGCAGAGACGCGCGCGTGATTTAGCTATGATTTGTGTCTGGCAGAGTCGGTCCCTCTCAACCGGCTCTCCCTCATCCTCTCTCATCCTTCTCACTTCATGCCCCAAACACCTCATACTCCTAGCAACACTAGCACTCATCCTGGGGCTCGGCCGCTGCGAAAATGGTGTTTGGAGTGAGCGAAGGAGTGTCGGGTTGAGCGGAGAGAGTGAGGAAGGGCCGCGCGGCCCGCATGGTTGGGGTTCGCAGCTGGGAATGAGCCAGTCTTATTTACGCTGCTTGTGCTCGGAAAATTATTGGTGGATTCATTGCCATCTTGTTTGAGGGGGGCACGAAGCCGGCGTCCATCTTTGCTGCTCTGGCGGCCCGCGCCCGCCTTTTGTTTGAGTGGGTGCCGCCCGTTTAGGGCGGGCGGGCGGGCGGGAGCACTGACGGGCCCGGGATAATGATTGCTATTGGCCGGTGTACAAGGTGAGCACTGTTTACTGCGGACACTGCGTTTGGCAGCCGCTTCATCAGCGGGACACCAGGCTGTCTGGTCGCTGTGTTTGGTGGTCGCTGTGTGGGGTGGGCGTTGTGTGGGGTGGGCGTTGTGTGGGGTGGTCGTTGTGTGGGGTGGGCGTTGTGTGGGGTGGGCGTTGTGTGGGGTGGGCGTTGTGTGGGGTGGTCGTTGTGTGGGGTGGTCGTTGTGTGGGGTGGTCGTTGTGTGGGGTGGGCGTTGTGTGGGGTGGGCGTTGTGTGGGGTGGTCGCTGTGTGGGGTGGTCGCTGTGTGGGGTGGGCGTTGTGTGGGGTGGTCGCTGTGTGGGGTGGTCGTTGTGTGGGGTGGGCGTTGTGTGGGGTGGGCGTTGTGTGGGGTGGGCGTTGTGTGGGGTGGTCGTTGTGTGGGGTGGTCGTTGTGTGGGGTGGGCGTTGTGTGGGGTGGGCGTTGTGTGGGGTGGGCGTTGTGTGGGGTGGGCGTTGTGTGGGGTGGTCGTTGTGTGGGGTGGTCGTTGTGTGGGGTGGTCGTTGTGTGGGGTGGGCGTTGTGTGGGGTGGTCGCTGTGTGGGGTGGTCGTTGTGTGGGGTGGTCGCTGTGTGGGGTGGGCGTTGTGTGGGGTGGTCGTTGTGTGGGGTGGTCGTTGTGTGGGGTGGTCGTTGTGTGGGGTGGGCGTTGTGTGGGGTGGTCGCTGTGTGGGGTGGTCGTTGTGTGGGGTGGTCGCTGTGTGGGGTGGGCGTTGTGTGGGGTGGTCGTTGTGTGGGGTGGTCGTTGTGTGGGGTGGTCGTTGTGTGGGGTGGTCGTTGTGTGGGGTGGTCGCTGTGTGGGGTGGGCGCTGTGTGGGGTGGGCGTTGTGTGGGGTGGGCGTTGTGTGGGGTGGTCGCTGTGTGGGGTGGGCGTTGTGTGGGGTGGTCGTTGTGTGGGGTGGGCGTTGTGTGGGGTGGGCGTTGTGTGGGGTGGTCGTTGTGTGGGGTGGTCGTTGTGTGGGGTGGTCGTTGTGTGGGGTGGTCGTTGTGTGGGGTGGGCGTTGTGTGGGGTGGTCGTTGTGTGGGGTGGTCGTTGTGTGGGGTGGTCGCTGTGTGGGGTGGTCGCTGTGTGGGGTGGGCGTTGTGTGGAGCTAGGCTGGCAGGCATCACTGCGGGTTCTGTATAGATCTGTTGAGGGCGGGGCGGGTGGCCCACTGTGGGGGTGGTGGTGTTGATGTGTGGGGTGTGTGGGGGGGTCACCCTGGCGGTGGGCGTGGACAGGGTGTGGGGGGGGGGACAGGTGGGAGTGGGAAGGGGGGCCAGGGTGGGCGTGAACCCCACCGGTACCTACAGGGTTTCAGCCTGGGGCTCCTGGGCTCCAATAGGGGCTCCTCTCCCCCTATTGTGAGGGGAGAGACCTGAGCCTCGATAGGGTAACACTTGTTAGGGTCGAGTGCTCTACACCAGTAAAATACCGTCAAGCCCTGCCCTTCCCCCCCCCCCCCTGAGTCGCAAAACACACGTAACACTAATTTAGAGTGTTGTGATCCGTGTGTTGTCTACGTTCCTTTGAGTTTTGTGTTCTTAAACCAGGGTTGTCAGCCAGTAAAACAAGCAGTTTAGTTGTTACGCCTACCTGTGGAGCTGTGAATAATTCCCTCCAACCACCACTTCAACAACCACCGCCACCACCATCGGTGCTTCCCGAGCAGGCAGCGACACCCACCACCTTCACTATCACCACCACCATCACCGCCTCGGGAGAGGAGGAAGGTGGGGGGGTGTGGGGTTGTAGTCACAATCGCTCGCACCATCGAATTCACCCCCAAGGACACGGGAGACCTGGCCAATACGGTCCATGTGTTCCTCGTCCTCCTTCGGGGCCTCCGGCAGCGTCGCTATCTTTACCACCATCAGAGCCCGAGGGCCTTCGGCGGGGCTTCCCGCTGCTGCTATCAACCAGGTTTCTGCTGTCATTATGGTGTCACGGGTGAGGCTTTCAGATAGCAGAGTCTCTCTCTCTTTTCTCCTCTCTTCCTAAATTCCTGTTTGCACTTATTTTATGTGGAATTAGGCAAACGGGTATTCGCTTAGGATCTTGGTTAAGTGTGGGTCGAGCCAGTGGCTGGCTGGGTAGCTTGGGATCGTTCCGGGGATCAACGTCCCACCCGCGGCCCGGTCTCTGAGCAGGCCTCCTGCTTGGTAGTCTGGTTAGCTGGCCAAATGGGAGGTATACATAGAGAGGTTTACCTACCTTACTATACAGTAGTACCCCTCACTAGTGTACCTTCACTACACGTACTGCCTACCTTGTGTCTACCTTCTACCTATACCTTGTGTCTACCGTGTGTCTACCTTGTGATGGTTCAGGGACTAGGGGCCTCACTGCTCTGGTTGGTAGGGTAGCTGGTCAACCAGACTGGTTGATTACCTGGTTGATGGGGTTTTGGGAGTTCTTCTACTCCCCAAGCCCGGCCCGAGGCCAGGCTCGACTTGTGAGAGTTTGGTCCACCAGGCTGTTGCTTGGAGCGGCCCGCAGACTGTTGAACACCGCTGCTCGCAGTCTGATGGAGGAATCATACTAGACATTGACCTTGTCTGTGTCAGGACAACTCTTCGGGTTAAGAGGAAACTGGACTGTTTTCTAAAAGAAGTTCCGGACCAACCGGGCTGTGGTGGGTATGTGGGCCTGCGGGCCGCACCAAGCAACAGCCTGGTGGACCAAACTCTCACAAGTCAAGCCTGGCCTCGGGCCGGGCTTGGGGAGTAGAAGAACTCCCAGAACCCCATCAACCAGGTATATGTGGGCCTGCGGGCCGCTCCAAGCAACAGCCTGGTGGACCAAACTCTCACAAGTCGAGCCTGGCCTCGGGCCGGGCTTGGGGAGTAGAAGAACTCCCAGAACCCCATCAACCAGGTATCAACCAGGTATCAACCAGGTATCAAACAGGTATCAACCAGGTATCAACCAGGTATCAAACAGGTATCAAACAGGTTACAAAAAATATCAAAAGTCCCAAAGCTTAACCTATACAAGCTCCAGCCCACGTGTGAAATGAACGTAAGGACGTTTCGGTCTGTCGTGGGACCCTCTTTTGACGTTTCGGTCTGTCGTGGGACCCTCTTTTGACGTTTCGGTCTGTCGTGGGACCCTCTTTTGACGTTTCGGTCTGTCGTGGGACCCTCTTTTGACGTTTCGGTCTGTCGTGGGACCCACTTTTGACGTTTCGGTCTGTCGTGGGACCCTCTTTTGACGTTTCGGTCTGTCGTGGGACCCTCTTTTGACGTTTCGGTCTGTCGTGGGACCCTCTTTTGACGTTTCGGTCTGTCGTGGGACCTTCTTGTGACGTTTCGGTCTGTCGTGGGACCTTCTTGTGACGGTTCGGTCTGTCGTGGGGGACCCTCTTGTGACGTTTCGGTCTGTCGTGGGGACCCTCTTGTGACGTTTCGGTCTGTCGTGGGACCCTCTTTTGACGTTTCGGTCTGTCGTGGGACCTTCTTGTGACGTTTCGGTCTGTCGTGGGACCTTCTTGTGACGTTTCGGTCTGTCGTGGGGGACCCTCTTTTGACGTTTCGGTCTGTCGTGGGGGACCTTCTTGTGACGTTTCGGTCTGTCGTGGGACCTTCTTGTGACGTTTCGGTCTGTCGTGGGACCTTCTTGTGACGTTTCGGTCTGTCGTGGGGGACCCTCTTGTGACGTTTCGGTCTGTCGTGGGGACCCTCTTGTGACGTTTCGGTCTGTCGTGGGACCCTCTTTTGACGTTTCGGTCTGTCGTGGGACCTTCTTGTGACGTTTCGGTCTGTCGTGGGGACCCTCTTGTGACGTTTCGGTCTGTCGTGGGACCCTCTTTTGACGTTTCGGTCTGTCGTGGGACCTTCTTGTGACGTTTCGGTCTGTTGTGGGGGACCCTCTTGTGACGTTTCGGTCTGTTGTGTGCTGTTCGCTAATCTCGAGGAAAGTTAGTCAATTTCCGGCTATTCAAACTTATGCCGTAGTACCATAAACCACATTAACTTCAACTCGGCCCTATCTCCTCTCCCCATGTCAGAGAAAACACAAGACCAGCCCACAAATGCGAAAGGGAAAACTATTCTCCTATGTATGTCATTAATTAGAAAGACATATTGACACACGTAAGTAATAAATAATGTTGTAAGAGAGGAGAGAGAGAGAGAGACCCGGGTTACGCCGGGTACACCCCTAATAGAAAGAAGATAAAGTGAGGTTGATATATGTTTTAAAAGTTTTATATTAGTCTGGTGGCTTTTAAATCCTGTTAATTTGGTGGATTATCCAAACAGTTGTGTGGATTATCCAAACAGTTGTGTGGCCGCAAACAAGCAATCCCCTGTCGTTTACATTATTATTATTACACGGAGTTTAAAGAGCAGTGGCGACACTAACGGGCAGTAACAACCTAGTGAGTCAATCATTCTCGCAATAAAGCCAACATGATATCCTTGTGGTGGGCTTGGAGTAGTTAGGTGTTTGTGTGCTTTCGAACAATCGGCGCTTGTCTCTTAATCAGCTTGTTCAAGCTAAGGGGGGGGGGGGGGAGGGGTGCTTGAGTAGGGAATTGCCTTGTTCAATTAGATCATTAGATCAGAGCCTTGTGATCTAGTGGATGCCCCTGGCGGACCTGTCTGTCATTTTCTCTTGTGTGTGGTAATGTGATCTCTTGTACAGTGTGTGTGTGTAAGCTTTTGGGCTCACTTGTGGTGGTGGTGGTGAGGGGGTTGTAGGTTGGGAGGGGGGGTTGGTTGTTGTGGTGGGGTTGGTGGTGGTGGAGGGACCATTTAGGTCTGTTGTGCTTGGGTCAGTAGTTTCCCTTATGTTTAGATTCCATCATCTTATTATGGGTTTGCGTTTGCTTGCTCTGTCTCTCTGTCTCTGTCTCTGTCTGTCTCTGTCTCTCTCTGTCTCTGTCTCTGTCTCTGTCTCTGTCTCTCTCTCTCTCTCTCTCTCTCTCTCTCTCTCTCTCTCTCTCTCTCTCTCTCTCTCTCTCTCTCTCTCTCTCTCTCTCTCTCTCTCTCTCTCTCTGTCTCTGTCTCTCTGTCTCTCTGTCTCTGTCTCTCTGTCTCTCTGTCTCTCTCTGTCTCTGTCTCTCTCTGTCTCTGTCTCTGTCTCTCTCTGTCTCTGTCTCTGTCTCTCTCTGTCTCTGTCTCTGTCTCTCTCTGTCTCTGTCTCTGTCTCTCTCTGTCTCTGTCTCTGTCTCTCTCTGTCTCTGTCTCTCTCTGTCTCTGTCTCTCTCTGTCTCTCTCTCTCTCTCAAGGTCATGTTGTTGTTGGTTTGTTTTTGTTTGTGGCTGTTGTTGTTAATGGTTGTTGCTGGTATTCTGCCACAACCTTGGACCTGTCACAACCTCCCCCCCCCCCGTCACCTAAACTCTGGCGTACATATTGGACGCTATATCCTTCTTTACGGGCTCACCATAGCCGGTGCTACATGGACACTTCGTTCTGAGTAGCTAAATCTAAAGCAACAACAATAAAAAACCTGGAAATGTAAACAAGGAAAATATATACACCCAGAAATCACAATAGTGTGATGGATCAAATGAACACATCCACAAGGGGCCGTAATGACGGTTCGAACCTACGTCCAGGGATGATCCCGGACGTAGATTCGAACTCTCATCACGGCTCTTGCGGATTTTTTTCAAGGGAAATATAGTTACTGCCTCCACTACGCACAAAATGCGGTGTGCTATCAATCTGTCAACATTTCTCGTTTTCTATGCCTTTAGGTTAGGTTAGGTTAGGATCGGGCAATTGAGTATATTATATCTTGTCCATTGTGAAGGCTGCGGGCTGCTCCTCCAACACCCGCCCCCCCCCCCCACACCTGTTACCCACACACCTGGTGTGGGTGTAGCCAGACTGCAGGTGTGGCTGAGGGTGTAGGAGCGAGGTATAAACAGGTGTGTGCGGCAGGACGCCACAAAAGGGACGGTAAGGGGGTGTTGAAAAAAAGTGCCGATGGGCAAGGCCACTTATGTGTTAAGTATAAGTAAATATGGCCACAAGTACACGCTTGAGTGTGAGCTTGAGCGGCGATGAGAGCCGCTCAAGTGTGAGGTTGGAGCAGGAGGAGGAGGAAGGAAGATAGATAAGAAAGGACTTAAAGTAAGGAGGAAGATATGAAATTTGTCCCGATTTTTACCTGTGAATATTTTTTTGCAAGGCCTGCCTGCCTGCCTGCCTGCCTGCCTGCCTGCCTGCCTGCCTGCCTGCCTGCCTGCCTGCCTGCCTCCTACCTGACTGCCTCCCTGCCTGCCTGCCTGCCTGCCTGCCTGCCTGCCTGCCTGCCTGCCTGCCTGCCTGCCTGTCTGCCTGCCTGACTGCCTGAATGACTGCCTGCCTGCCTGACTGCCTGACTGTCTGCCTGACTGCCTCCCTGCCTGCCTGCCTGCCTGCCTGCCTGCCTGCCTGCCTGCCTGTCTGTCTGCCTGTCTGCCTGCCTGACTGCCTGACTGCCTGCCTGACTGCCTCCCTGCCTGCCTGCCTGCCTTGATCAACCAGGCTGTTGCTACTTGTAACTAGTCAGCGAACTCAGGCTGTGTTCGTCCGGTTCGTAGTCAGCCAGGCTACTTCGACTCTCCACCTGATTGATGATTACTGATTGATCGCAAGTGATCATCAATGATGATCGATGGTAATGATGACAAGGAATGGTAGGAAAAAATCACTCATTTATACTCAGGAGTTGTTCCTATATGGGTCTGGGTTCGATTCCCGGCGGAGGCAGACACAGTTGGGCAGGGTTTCTTTCACCCTGATGGCCCCCCCCCTGTTCACCTAGCAGTAAAATAGGTATCATTCCTACCACACTCTACTGCTCTTTATTAGCAGTAGATAATTACTGCTCTTTATTAGCAGTAGATAATTACTGCTCTTTATTAGCAGTAGATAATTACTGCTCTTTATTAGCAGTAGATAATTACTGCTCTTGCTTCCTGCTCTTTCTGTTCCAGCTAGTGAAGATTGTGCATCTTTTGTGCTTGCAGGATCGAGCTCTTAACTCTTGGATCCTGTCTAACCGTCGGCCGTGTTGATTCCCGTCTCCGCCCGTCAAGTATGACTGACGGGAACCTGTTTTAATGAACATCTATCACCGACCTCAGACAGGGAAGCAACTGTCTATTAATGAGATCGTAAATTATGCGGTTACGAGCGTCTGAGATGGTGGTGAATAGTAGCTACTTTATAACCCTCTTTCCCACCCTCCTTTCCACCGCACCCCCCCCCCTTCCTCCTGTCCCTCAATACCCCACTCACTCCTAACCTTTCCATCTACTTCTTGCCACCCCCTTCCTTCCCTGGTGCTTGTTCTGTGGGACTTTCTTGAAAAGTAACATAAGATTAGATCAAGACTGGTGTGTGTGTACTCACCTAGTTGTGCTTGCGGGGGTTGAGCTCTGGCTCTTTGGTCCCGCCTCTCAACTGTCAATCAACAGGTGTACAGGTTCCTGAGCCTATCGGGCTCTATCATATCTACACTTGAAACTGTGTATGGAGTCAGCCTCCACCACATTACTTCCTAATGCATTCCATTTGTCAACCACTCTGACACTAAAAAAGTTCTTTCTAATATCTCTGTGGCTCATTTGGGCACTCAGTTTCCACCTGTGTCCCCTAGTGCGTGTGCCCCTTGTGTTAAACAGCCTGTCTTTATCAACCCTGTCAATTCCCTTGAGGATCTTGAATGTGGTGATCATGTCCCCCCTAACTCTTCTGTCTTCCAACGAAGTGAGGTTTAATTCCCGTAGTCTCTCCTCGTAGCTCATACCTCTCAGCTCGGGTACTAGTCTGGTGGCAAACCTTTGAACCTTTTCCATTTTAGTCTTATGCTTGACTAGATATGGACTCCATGCTGGTGCCGCATACTCCAGGATTGGTCTGACATATGTGGTATATAATGTTCTGAAAGATTCCTTACACAAGTTTCTAAAGGCCGTTCTTATGTTAGCCAACCTGGCATATGCTGCTGCTGTTATCCTCTTGATGTGAGCATCAGGGGACAGGTCTGGCGTGATATCAACCCCCAGGTCTTTCTCTCTCTCTGACTCTTGAAGTATTTCATCTCCCAAGTGATACCTTGTATCTGGTCTCCTGCTTCCTACCCCTATCTTCATTACATTACATTTGCTTGGATTAAACTCTTAACAGCCATTTGTTCGACCATTCCTGCAGCTTGTCTAGGTCTTCTTGAAGCCTCAAGCTGTCCTCCTCTGTCTTAATCCTTCTCATAATTTTGGCGTCGTCAGCAAACATTGAGAACAGCAAACATTGTGTGTGTGTGTGTGTGTGTGTGTGTGTGTGTGTGGTGGTGTGTGTGTGTGTGGTGGTGTGTGGTGGTGGTGAGTATGTGTGATGGATCCTATAGACACCTCAGTCATTATATATTTATATTATATAACGTCACTGTAAACTTATATATCACGCTATAAGATGTATCCTAGACGTCTTTAAGTTAATTGTTCTGTCTTTTGTAACGCGTCTATTAATGTTGACAGGAGGAGGACAATTGCCTTTTGTTTGTTTTTGTGTTTTTTAATGTAGCCAGTGTTATAGCATAATGGACCTTGGCGTTTTTTATTATATATAATATATAATTAGAGCGTTCAGTGTTAGGCTATTATTATGACTTTTTTTCCCCTTGTATAAATGAATAATGTACTTGACGTGTTGTATACGAAGTCAATTATGTATATTCAAGGGGTTTATGAATCAAGTTATTGATTGGGTGTATTGGCGAATCACACGAGGGGAGGGGGAGCTGTCAGTATAATTTTATATAAGTATAATTTTGTATATAGTATAAGTATATAATTTTTTAAATGATAGAGGGCAAGGAGCATTCATTCTATTGTAAATCCTGTGAATCTTATTAGGATTCAGAGCCTGGTCTCTTCCGGTTTGGTTCGTGTTCTGTACGTGTGCTGATATGGTAAGCCTATTTAGCGTGTTAGATAAGTACCATTCGACTTTATATCTGTAAATTGCAATGTCGGTTCGAGGTTGGACTAGAGACGCTTGGAGCTAACTTTGCCCAATTTTGAACAGGTATTGCTGTTAGGTATGTGCCCAACATGGGCGGATCAGGGTTAGCATCAGTTCAAAACAAGTGACACGGTG
>NC_091241.1:10118767-10166267 GCF_040958095.1 Procambarus clarkii | reverse complement strand
TATTCCCCGCCGGCTCAATCCGGCCTCCCAATAGAACGTCGCATTTAGATGTATAATCTACCTAAGACGAAAGTGGCATAATGTCCCGTCTTCTGTTCGTGGCTCCTCTGGTAGGTTAGGTTAGGGCGTCTTGACGTCTGAAACGCTGGCAAGAACGGGCTGGACTCTACCTGTTGCTTTATAATGTATTTCGACGTTCGAATTCTTTGCTGAGTCTTGATTGTAGGGATCAGAGGTGCCGGCTTTGGGGCTCCGGGAGTAACAGGCGTGTTTGTGAGGGGGGTGTAAGAAAGGTATCCACGAGGCTGTCTTGTGTGCGGCTCTGAGTGATTGACAGGCGGGTCTGTGGTCACCTGCTCACGCCTCCCTGCTTGGCAGGGCTTCTCCTGCTTCATTTCTCTACCCTCCTGGGGCCAGATTCATAAAGCAGTTACGGAAGCACTTACGAACCTGTACATCTTTTCTCAATCTTTGGCGGCTTTGTTTACAATTATTAAACAGTTCATGAGCTCCGAAGCACCAGGAGGCTGTTTATAACAATAACAACAGTTGATTGGCAAGTTTTCATGCTTGTAAACTGTTTAATAAATGTAACCAAAGCCGTCAAAGATTGAGGAAAGATGTACACGTTCGTAAGTGATTGCGTAACTGCTTTCGTGAATCTGGCCCCTGCTCTGCTTGCTCTCTAGATCTGGCCGTCCGTCAGGGCTCTCCTGGTGTCCGTCTTCTGCCTGCCTGCCTGCCTGCCTGCCTGCCTGCCTGTCTGCCTGCCTGCCTGCCTGCCTGCCTGCCTGCCTGCCTGCCTGCCTGCCTGCCTGCCTGCCTGCTCCCGTGCGGGTGTTGCTACTACAGCTTTCTTAGACCCAGTGCACGTGTTGTGTCGTGGGTGGTGTGGGGATGGCGTGGGGGTCGTGGAGAGGTTGTTGGGGGTGTGGGGGGTCGTGGAGGGGGTGTTGGGGTCGTGGAGGGGGTGTTGGGGGTGTTGGGGTCGTCGTGAGGAGGGAGGGGGTTACTGCTCGTGGGGGTCGAGAGACGGAATTGCGGGTCGGGAGTGAACTGCGACTCATGAAAGCGGAGGTGAATTGCTTGCTTGTTACTCGATATGATCATTTAGTCTCATTATATGATGATTATTTTTGGATATATGATATATGATATCTTGGACAGTTGTTGCCAGTTTCATTTTTGCGCCATTGAGTTATCTGGAAATATATGTGTACTTGTAGTTTGGTGTCAGGCCAGGGAGTGGGTTCGTGTAAACATTGATCCCCGGAGCCACCTCCGGGTAAACCCTTGCCTTCACAACACACACTCGCACCGTAAGCTGCGTATACCTGGAGTTTACCTGTAGTTTACCTGGACTGGGTCATGGATATTTTTCTCCTCATATTCTCTGCTTTATGGTGTGTGATCTTTTTTTTCATTAGTTATCCTGTTAATATACGTTTTTTACGAATTATTTAATCGTTTTTTTGCAATATTTTCACCTTCTTCCCTCCTACCTCTCCCTCATTCTTCCTCTCCCTCATCCTTCATCATCTCTCTCCCTCCCTCCCTCCTTCCCCGCCCCTCCCATTGCTGCACCATTTTGCGTCTCTCCTTGCCCCTTTCCACCCCTCTCATCTTCCCTTCTCGGAAAATTTATTATGAATAATTAAAAACTCTATGGAAAACGCACCAAATATTTCACTCTTTATGATAATCGCATTGCACTGAGAGCAGTGTTAGTGGGCTTCGTTCTTCACTCAAAATCTGGGATCTTGGGTTCGATTCCCGGGCAGAGTAGACACGAATGGATAAGTTTTCTTTCACCTAATGATCTGTTCGCCTAGCAGTAAATAGGTACCGAGGCAGTTAGGCCACTGTAGTGAGGTTGCATTCTGGGGAGGTGTCAGTAGTTCCACCTTAAGGGGGGGGGGGTTATTTTGAGGTTATCTTGAGATGATTTCGGGGCTTAGTGTCCCCGCGGCCCGGTCCTCGACCAGGCCTTCACTCCCAAGAAGCAGCCCGTAGCAGCTGTCTTAACTCCCAAGGTACCTATTTACTGCTAGGTAATAGGGGCATCAGGGCGAAAGAAACATTTTGCCCATTTTGTCTCCGCCTCCACCGGGGATCGAACCCGGAACCTCAGGACTACGAATCCGAAGCGCTGTCCACCCAGCTGTCAGACGCCCTGTAGGCGCCTACAGGGGGAGAGGGGGAGAAGGGCTTGGATACAATCTCCCTCCCTCCCCTCCACCCCCCGCACCCCCCACCACACCCCACACCCACCACACCCCACACCCCCCACACCCCCCACCACCCCCCACCAAGGTGTGAGGCCAGTGTTGTGGTGCTGGGCTGGTTAAACACATCTGCCTCACACACATATATGGCTCACACCCATGATGATTCCCTCCTCAGGTGTGTGTGTGTGTACTCACCTAGTTGTGCTTGCGGGGGTTGAGCTCTGGCTCTTTGTGCCCGCCTCTCAACTGTCAATCAGTTAACTGATTTCCCCCCCCCCCCCCACGTCCCAGGAAGCAGCTCGTAGCAGCTGTCTAACTCCTAGGTAGCTATTTACTGTTAGGTGAACAGAGGCATCAGGGCGAAAGAAACTGCCCATTTGGGGATCGAACGTGGAAGCTTAGGACTACGAATCCCGAGCGCTGTCCACTCAGCTGTCAGGCCCCCCCTTTCCCCCCTTTCAGCCATCAGGCACTATTTTTTTTGTCTGTCTCTGTCTGTCTGTGTGTGTGTGTGTGTGTGTGGGGGGGGGAGTGTTTCAGGCAAGTTTATAATAATAGAGGAGTATAGAGGAGGCCTACGAGGCGAGGCAGCTGCCACCTGCTGACATAGAGGTGTCGCCCTCAACACCAGGCCCAGTGATTGTACCTGTCGGCCGCCAATGTTTTTTTTTACCTAGCCAGAGTGAGGACTGCCGACCGACCGGCCGGGCTCGGCTCATCCTGCACGCCTGTCGATGTATCGTTGGCGTTGCCTGTGATCTCGTTAACTTGTCTGTGTTGATGGAGCGGATGGCACAAATTGCAGCTGCAATAGCCCCGTGCCCTGTAATCTGTGTCCGGCCCTTGTACGACCCTCCTCCCTGCCTCTCGCGCCGTCTCTCAATGTTTCGGACACTGTTCTCCTGGGCGTGGAGAGGGCTGGGAGGGCCGCCCGCTTCGTGCCAGGTGTGTAGGGCAGTGGGCGGGGGGCTCCGGAACGCCCCCCTGTCAGAATCACCGTCAAGGGCCGGACGGGGGAGCCCTTCGGGTAGGTGTTGAGAGGCGGGAGACGATCACAGGGGAGGCAGCGAGCGCCCAGCCACCTCCACGGTCTTGCCATTTGACAGCCTGATTGCCGCCTGTTACCCGGCTGAGATACGAGATACAATATCAGCATTATCCGCAGATGCAAGATCAACACCAGGGCCCCGCCAGCGGTGCTCGCCCTGAAGAGCAGAGAGGTTAGTGTGTGCCTCTCATCTGTCACAGTTTTTACGCCCCACAATATTACATCTCCCACACGGCAAACTTGTGATTATCGTGTGGGCCACGACTCTCCCTCCCTCCACTCTCCCTCCCTCTCTCCCCCTGCGCCTCTCTCCCCCTCCCCTCACCCCTCCATCCCACACACTACACCCCAAATAAACGAGGAATTTCCTTTGTGTTATAATACTATCACACCAGCCTCCTGGTATCCTTCGGGGGACTTGGAGGGATAGTCCAACAGGCTCCTGGAGGCTCGGAGCACACGCTCACTGGAGGAGGACCTCGGTGGACACAGAAGACGGGCCGCCAAGATCAGAGAGTTGATTAATACCCTGTGGTAAGTAGCCGAAGAGGAGCCGTGGCCAGCACCATATTGCCTGGGCGGTAATGAAGCGTGTAAGGGATTGTTGTCTCAGCGGCCGTGTATCGTTCCGCCCGTCGGATTTCACGCCTAGTTTGCCCAGAGCCTCGACCCCTCGCCCGACCTTCCTTCCTGCCTTCCTCAGGAGGAAACGTGCCCGCGCTGGCCCACTCGCGGGGTTTCGACCGAGTTGTGGCGATGACCTTGCGTCGAATCCCGTGTCCTCTTTCTAAGGGGGATGGCCCGACCTTCCTTCCTGCCTTCCTCAGGAGGAAACGTGCCCGCGCTGGCCCACTCGCGGGGTTTCGACCAAGTTGTGGCGATGACCTTGCGTCGAATCCCATGTCCTCTTTCTAAGGGGGACTAACTTCCCTTCCGACGGCCTGCTTTGATTGTTCCTTAAAGTTGTACCAATAAATGATGGGGGATTATTCTCTGGCAGGTGTGCCTGGTCAGGGAGCCTGTTTGTGTTGGCGGCCTGCATGACCTCGTAGCCTCCTTCACAACCCTTGTTGATGAGGCAAGTCTGGTGGAAACGTGTTCCCTCTAGCACGCTTCGATCCCCGTTATGTGAGCGATGTTTCTCACGCTTGCTTGTCGGGGTTGGTCAGTCCTGGCCCCTCTGTTCTTCACTGTGTTCTCCGATTGTTCTTGGAGTATAGTTCCCTCAAATGTTCTTCATTGTTCTCTGATTGTTCTTGGAGTATAGTTCCCTCATATGTTCTTCATTGTTCTCTGATTGTTCTTGGAGTATAGTTCCCTCATATGTTCTTCACTGTGTTCTCTCATTGTTCTTGGAGTATACCAGTAGTTTGGGGTTACATGTTCTGTAGTACTGTGGTCAGTACAAATAGAACATTTGCTACTTTACGTCAGCAGCAGTTGTCCATTCACTGGTAGGTGAACAGAGGCATCAGGGGAAAGACAATCTGCCCGTGTGTTACTGTTACGGGAATCGAACCCGGGCCTACGACCCGTACTACGACCCTAGATGGCATGGCCGCGGTTGAGCAGCAGTGGGAGCATCCCGTTCTCTCCATCGGTCACTCCGTTAAATACACAACTGTTTATCCTGGCCAGAAACGTACGTACGAACCTAAGCAACCTACCTGCCGGTTCAACCAGGCTGTGGTGGGTATGGGGGCCTGCGGGCCACTCCAAGCAACAGCCTGGTCATGTCTCCCCCCCCCCTGTCATGCCTCCCCCCTGTCATGTCTCCCCTGACACTACTCATCTCTACCCATTCCAGTATATATATGTACTGGTAACACTTCCTCCCCCCTCCCTTCTCACCCCCTCCCCCCCCCCAATAAAGGTCTGCCCCCCTTTATTGAGAGAACTAATAGCCCTGACCCCCTGTACTTAAGCAGGCTCTAACACTCTCTATCTCTGGGGCCGCATTTTGCATACTTAATGTGGTGGTGCTTGGGTCTTATCAGTGTGAGGGAGGGGGGGGGCGTGTGAGGGAGGGGGAATGAGAGAGGGAGGGGGGGGGGGTGAGAGCCACTCTGCACCAGTCTTTTCTTGTCTGAAATCTGAAGGGCCGGAATTTGAAAGGCCTGAAACTTTGAAATCTAAAGTTTTTAATGTAGCCAGTCTGGATCCGGATTCACGAAGCAGTTACGCAAGCACTTATGAACCTATCCATCTTTCCTCAATCTTTGGCTGCTTTGGTTACATTTATTAAACAGTTTGCAAGCATGAAAACTTTCCAATCAACTGTTGTTATTGTTATAAACAGCCGCCTGGTGCTTCGGTGCTCATTAACTGTTTAATAATTGTAAACAAAGCCGCCAAAGATTGAGATAAGATGGATAGGTTCGTAAGTGCTTGCGTAACTGCTTCGTGAATCTGGCCCCTGGTTTCTGGCCCCATGTATTGGTTAATTAATGCAGTGTTCTTAGGCTTAGTTTAAAACTCCGCTGTAACAAGGCCTTAAGTCTACAAAAGCCTTCACGAGGAGGTTGGAATGGCCTTCAATGGCTCCTACTGCTTTCAATGGCCTTGAACCAAACAAATCTTATTAAAGTATATAAAAGGTGAAAATAGTAGTCCTTTTCTGAGACCTTCCAAGTTTGAATTAGCTAGGAATTCAGAGGTGCTACCCTGAGCTACAGTGTCACGTGTGTGTCATAGCTCTTGGGTCCCACCTCTCTAACTCAGCTATATAATGTACTAAGACATACGTTTCAATTATCTAATACATACATTTCTCTCGTATACAATCTCCAGGATGCAGCCCTTAGGAGCGGTCTTAACTCCCTGGTATCTGTTTACTGCTAGGCAAACAGAGGCATCAGGTGAAAGAAACTCGGCCCACTTGTTTTTGTCTCTGCTGGGAATCGAATCCCTGAATCGCGTACACGCGTACGTACGTAGTCACGTACACACTGACCAGGCAGCCATGTGCATTATGTTGTAATCTTCATTTCCGGATTCGCATCCACCCTGGGATGGGGTGGCTCCCCCCTCACCCCATCCCACCCCGCCCCATCCCACCCCTCCCTCCCTCTCCTACCGTTGTGGGAGGGATGAAAGTGTGCATGTTGTAATCTCCCGTCCCAGGGTATAATTCACCCCCACGGGTCCGCCTCAGCATCGCGTCTTCTATGGAACAGTTCCATTTTCTATTTACTGGACCATTTTTGCGTATTTTGGCGGGCTTTTGCGGTTTTTGCGTGAGGTGCTCGCGTGTTCTGGCCATTGTGTGCTGTGGGGTCCCCGCGTAGCAGATGGTTTGGGGAGTGAGAGGACTTACCTCTTTGTGTCTGCTGGAACGACCTCTTAGCTCTTGGGTCCCGCCTTTCTATCAGGTGGCTAATATGATCTCTTTCTATTTTCTCTATCATTCTCGATCTATCACTCTCGATCTATTTTCTCTATCATTCTCAACATCTATTTCTCTCTCACAGACACGCTGCTGCTGTCTGACTCCCGGGTAACTGTTTACTGCTAGGTGAACAGCGGCATCATGTGAAAGAAACTGCCCATTTGTTTCTTCCTCGGCCGGGAATCGAACCCCGGTTCGTGGACGCCGACTCTGGAACGCTGTCCAAGTTGAGTTTGTAGGGTTAAGCATCAGCTCTTAAGCCCCGCCTTTCCACTATCGTTAGCTCAATGTAGTGAGTTATTTCACTCGTTTTTCTGACCATACCTTGAGGTTCTTCCGGGGCTTAGCGTCCCCGCGGCCCGGTCGTCGACCAGGCCTCCTGATGGTCGACGACCGGGCCGCGGGACCATATTTACATATATACCTGGTTGATACCTGGTTGATGGGGTTCTGGGAGTTCTTCTACTCCCCAAGCCCGGCCCGAGGCCAGGCTCGACTTGTGAGAGTTTGGTCCACCAGGCTGTTGCTTGGAGCGGCCCGCAGGCCCACATACCCACCACAGCCCGGTTGGTCCGGCACTCCTTGGAGGAATAAATCTAGTTTCCTCTTGAAAATGTCCACGGTTGTTCCGGCAATATTTCTTATGCTTGCTGGGAGGACGTTGAACAACCGCGGACCTCTGATATAAACTGAGAGTCGAACTGGCATCGTCAGCTTGCTCGTGTAGGCCGGTCCTCTTATTTACGACTCTTAGGGAACTCTTAGGGACTCTTAGGGAACAAAGTTCTCGTTGTTATCTCTTGTGACTCGTCTGTGCTTCCAGTTTCCAGATATGTTCTTACTGTTCCTCAATTTGAACATTGCTGGCCGTTCCAAGCTTCAATATCTGCTTTGTAAGTCCACCCTTTTAGTATCTTGTACGTCGTTATCATGTCTGTCATATTCCTTCTTTCCTCCAGTGTAGCGAGGTCCAGTTCCCTCAGTCTTCATAGCTCAGGAATGAGCCTTGTTGCATATTTTTTTTGGGGAACTTTTCTAGTCTCAGTGCTTCTTCAGGTAGGGGGTCCATGCTGGTGCAGCATACTCGATAATAGGTCTCACAAAAGATGTATAGAGAGCTCGGAAGAACAAATCCACAAGGGCCGTGACGAAGATTCGAACCTGCGTCCGGGAGCATCCCAGACACTGCCTTAATCGACTGAGCTACGACAGGGTTTAATATGTAAGCTGTGTGTAATGATGTATAGAGAGCCCGGAAGGACTCTGTCCAAGTTTCTGAAGGGTAACCCTCGTTATTGATGTGTGTTCAGCTGTTTGTCCCTGCAGGCTCGAGCTGTTAGCTCTTGGGCCCCGCCTTTCTAACCCTCGGTTAGAAAGGTGGTGATTTTTTTTATCAGCTCTATGAAAGAAAATGTCTGTCTAGGAGGCAAAGACTATCTCCTTGCATTCGGCTTTCATGGTGGCAGGGAAAAGAGACCCGGGCGCCGCGGGGGAGCTATCTACCATACACTAACGTTCCTCTCTCGCACATACATCCGCAGGATGCCGACCACAACAGCTGTCTGACTCCCAGGTACCTATTTGTCGCTAGGTCAACAGAGGCATTAGATGAAAGAAAAAGACAATACTTTTTTTTCTGTCTCGACAGGGGAATGGTATCTAGGACGATGGGGAAGGAAGAGGAAGGGAAAGGGGTGTGAGAGAGTCGCTTTACTCCTCTTTTTTGTTGATCTTCCTGTTCCCTCTCCGTCCTTCCTTCCTTTCCCATCTCCACCCTTTAGCCTCCTCTTCCGTCCCCTCCCTAGCCTCATGCTTTGATATCCAGACCGTTTCCTGGTCTTCACTATCCTGCCCAACCCTCTGTAATTATTGCTTGTCTGCTCTTGTCTATCCCTCTCCTCTCTCTCCTCTCTCTCTCTCTCTCTCTCTCTCTCTCTCTCTCTCTCTCTCTCTCTCTCTCTCTCTCTCTCTCTCTCTCTCTCTCTCTCTCTCTCTCTCTGTCTGTCTACCGCTTCCTTCCTCTCCTCCATCTTCCCCTTCCCATCTTACGGGGAGGTGAGGATTGAGTAGTCCGTCCCAGAAGGCGTGTGAATGCCCTCCCTCTTTTAACCCAAGGATAGGAGACTAAATTCCGACCCCTGTGGGCCTGCGGTGCCAACGACCTCGTTAGAGTGCCAGGGAAATCGCAAATCAATCATCTCTCCATCTTGCCCCCCCTCCCCTACCCCTTCCTGGCACCCCACCCCATCCCCTCCCCCCTCCTTACCTTCCCCATTCCCAACTAGTCGACCCCCACCCCCCCCCCTCTCGGTGTTCAGTACCAAACTTTATAAACACTTCCAAAACACCTTTATAAACCCACAATCTGATTTATGTCCTATTTCCTGACATTCTGGACATGTCTCCCCTGTTTTTTTACCCTTTTTCCTGCATCCTGTTTTCTTCTTCCTTAAATTTTCTCATTTTTTTAAATTTCGCAGGTCTCTGAGGGCGAGCGTCGGAGTGTCTGCCCTCATAACGAGGCTCTTACTACAGTCTTATTGTTGTGTATTATCTATGCCATGGATATGTCTCTCTCTCTCAAGCACAAAAGTCACACCTCCTCCTCCTCCCCCGCCCTACACACAAACACACACAACTCACACATTTGCATACTGTGATCATTTGTAAAGTTGACGGCTCTTCAACACAACCTGCGACCGACCGACCGACCGACTAAACCACATATATACCCGCCGGGTCTTCGGGTGCCGACCGGGAGAGGAGGAGGGGGGACGAGGGGTCCGGAGGGGGCCCTTTGTTGTTGTGTAAACGTCTCCGCTCCGACTCTTAGACTCTTACAAGGCGCTGACCGACCCCCTCACACACACGCCATTGTAAGTCAATTGCTAATGACACCTTTGCACGGTGCCAAATTGCAGGTGCTGTGGCCCAAGAGTTTGCATAATTGGGGGAGGGGGGGGTTGGGGGGGTGGGGGGGAGGGCGGTATGGTCGTTCTGCAGGTTAGACGCCTTGAGGATTTCGTCCTTTGAGATTGAGAGGGGTTGGGGGTTGGGGGGTTGTGTTGAATTGCTTCCCGGGGCTGGTTCGGTTCTTCTTCCTGTCTCCGGTACTCTGTCTCTTTCTCTCTTCCTGTCTCCGGTACTCTGTCTCTTTCTCTCTTCCTGTCTTCGGTACTCTGTCTCTTTCTCGCTTCCTGTCTCCGGTACTCTGTCTCTTTCTCTCTTCCTGTCTCCGGTACTCTGTCCCTTTCTCTCTTCCTGTCTCCGGTACTCTGTCCCTTTCTCTCTTCCTGTCTCCGGTACTCTGTCTCTTTCTCTCTTCCTGTCTCCGGTACTCTGTCTCTTTCTCTCTTCCTGTCTCCGGTACTCTGTCTCTTTCTCTCTTCCTGTCTCCGGTACTGTCCCTTTCTCTCTTCCTGTCTCCGGTACTCTGTCTCTTTCTCTCTTCCTGTCTCCGGTACTGTCCCTTTCTCTCTTCCTGTCTCCGGTACTCTGTCTCTTTCTCTCTTCCTGTCTCCGGTACTCTGTCCCTTTCTCTCTTCCTGTCTCCGGTACTCTGTCTCTTTCTCTCTTCCTGTCTTCGGTACTCTGTCTCTTTCTCGCTTCCTGTCTCCGGTACTCTGTCTCTTTCTCTCTTCCTGTCTCCGATACTCTGTCTCTTTCTCTCTTCCTGTCTCCGGTACTCTGTCCCTTTCTCTCTTCCTGTCTCCGGTACTCTGTCTCTTTCTCTCTTCCTGTCTCCGGTACTCTGTCTCTTTCTCTCTTCCTGTCTTCGGTACTCTGTCTCTTTCTCTCTTCCTGTCTTCGGTACTCTGTCCCTTTCTCTCTTCCTGTCTTCGGTACTCTGTCCCTTTCTCTCTTCCTGTCTTCGGTACTCTGTCCCTTTCTCTCTTCCTGTCTTCGGTACTGAGTCTCTTCCTCCCCCCCCCCCCTTTCTTTATATTTTTCCAACCGGTTTTATTACAACAACTTGTATTCCGGATACGTTGAGGTAGGTCTGGGGGTCATTGACCCCCCCCCCCCTCCTCGGCCTCCTGGCTTGATCAACCAGGCTGTTAGGGCATGCATTATGTACGCCCTGACAGCCAAAATGTGTAGGTCCGTATCCGAACAACACGACGGATCCAACCGGGAAAAAAATCAAACCGGAAGTATCTAACCGAATGAAAGGGGGGGGGGGGGCTCGAACCGGGTCTTCGTGTAACGTGGAGGAAATCGACCGGAGCACAAGACAGCGAAAGGAGGAATTATACACTCCAGGCTTGGGCTCTGATCAGCCAGGCTGTGGCGGCTGTGCGCGCTGCTGCCACCACCAGTCTGACTGATCATATTCATCGGCGTGACAGTGGTCTCTGGCTTGAGCTACGGGAGAGCAGAAAACTCTTGAAACTAAACACAGGTAAATGCAAATAGTACTAACCAATTTAGCCCAATTTAAGTGAAGATACAAACCTATTATAAATCTTATTGGGTCGATGTTAAGCAAGTTTTCGGAACCTTCCGGGGATCAATGTCCCTGCGGCCCGGTTGCTGATTAGGCCTGGGGGCGGGATTCGACATTTACGCAACCTCTTACGAAACACGTACATCTTTCCTCAGTTAAAGTGACTAGGGTTATGTTTATTAAGCAGTTTAGTGCTGGGAGGCTTTACAGAAATCATCATATTACCTTGCGATGATTTCGGGGCTCAGCGTCCTCGCGGCCCGGTCCTCGACTAGACCTACTGTCATCAATGCCATGGACATTGACACCTGATGTGTGTGTGTGTGAATGTGTGTGAATGTGTGTGTGTGTGTGTGTGTGTGTGTGAGACAAAAAAATTAGTTAGTAATAGTTAGTAACAGTTGAGTGATTGACAGTTGAGAGGCGGGCCGAAAGTCCAGAGCTCAACCCCCCCTCCACACACACACACACACACACACACACACACACACACACACACACACACACACACACACACACACACACACACACACACACACACACACACACACACACACACACACACACACACACACACACACACACACACACACACACACACACACACACACACACACACACACACACACACACACACACACACACACACACAAGCACAACTAGGTGAATACACACACATTGGGGATGGAGTTGTGTGGTTGGGGGGGGGTTGGGACTGGTGGCGCCCCCATGCAAGGCGACGTCAGGGTTGGTCTTGCAATATTGATTGATTACCATGGAATGAGCAAATTGCGTGGGGTCCCGGAACGCACAGGTCTCCTTGTACAATACCAGTTTCAATTAGTTAAGTGGTGGTGGTGGTGGTTCCCGGGGAGAGTGGTGGTAGGAGCTTCTATGGTGGTGGTTGTGGTGGTGGTGCTACCTGGTGGTGAGACAGTTAAGCAAGTCCCAGCTGTGTCTGGGTACAAGTGACAGGATGAACAACCCAGCGGGTTTTCTTCCTATTGGGGACTGTTGTATATGCTGCTATGGCGGTGTGTCCACTCACAGGATGAGTGGCGCTGCCCAATACTGTCACTATGGCGGTGTGTCCACTCACAGGATGAGTGGCGCTGCCCAATACTGTCACTATGGCGGTGTGTCCACTCACAGGATGAGTGGCGCTGCCCAATACTGTCACTATGGCGGTGTGTCCACTCACAGGATGAGTGGCGCTGCCCAATACTGTCACTATGGCGGTGTGTCCACTCACAGGATGAGTGGCGCTGCCCAATACTGTCACTGGCGGTGTGTCCACTCACAGGATGAGTGGCGCGGCCCAATACTGTCACTATGGCGGTGTGTCCACTCACAGGATGAGTGCCGCTGCCCAATACTGTCACTATGGCGGTGTGTCCACTCACAGGATGAGTGGCGCTGCCCAATACTGTCACTATGGCGGTGTGTCCACTCACAGGATGAGTGGCGCTGCCCAATACTGTCACTATGGCGGTGTGTCCACTCACAGGATGAGTGGCGCTGCCCAATACTGTCACTATGGCGGTGTGTTCACTCACAGGATGAGTGCCGCTGCCCAATACTGTCACTATGGCGGTGTGTCCACTCACAGGATGAGTGGCGCTGCTCAATACTGTCACTATGGCGGTGTGTCCACTCACAGGATGAGTGGCGCTGCCCAATACTGTCACTATGGCGGTGTGTCCACTCACAGGATGAGTGACGCTGCCCAATACTGTCACTATGGCGGTGTGTCCACTCACAGGATGAGTGGCGCTGCCCAATACTGTCACTATGGCGGTGTGTCCACTCACAGGATGAGTGACGCTGCCCAATAAACTCGCCCCTCGGGGCAAAATTTTAATTGTACCTCCGTCTCATCTCATCTCTCGTCCACCACCATCAACTCTCCTATCCTCAGCATCCACCACATCCATCTATCCTTCCGCCCATATATCCAATCATCCACCACCACCCTTACCTCCTCCTTCGACTCTCCTGTCCGGATATTTGTCATAAAAAAAGTATAAAATAGATAGAGGTAATCGATAGATCGAAGCGATGTTGTCGTCAGCCATCAATAGAGCTGCAGGTCGGGATGGAGACGACGTGGCTTGTGTGTGTCGGTTCGAATCCCCCGGTGACCACACATATTGTCAAATCTGGTTCTCCCGTAGCGACAGCCTGGGGAGGGGAAGAGGGGAGGGGGCACTGGGTGGTCGATGATAGTGGTGGTTCTGGTAAAGATGGTGATGGTGGTGATGTTGATATCTTGTATGCTGCGGTCATATCTTCTCTGAAGTTTTGTGGTCAAAAGTCTAATGGCAAGCCTCTTGACAGGTCCCCCTGTTTTGTTCTGTGTGCTTGACATGATGCGGGTTGCACACTGGTGCTGCATACTCCTGTACTGGTCTTGTGTAGGTAATGCTGTATGCATCAGATGGTTCTATAGGTTCCTGAAAGTTCTGCTTATATTTACTTATTGCAATTGTTCTGGTTGAATTCTATTAGCCATTTATTTTGTAAAGTCATCTTGTATATACATTTAATGTTATTCCCTGTTCTTACTCGAATCAGCATCTTGACAGTGTCTGAAAATGACTAGTCTAGGAAGTAGTTTTCTTAACAGGTCTTTTGGAGGAGTGAGAAAGATCTTGGGTGATAGTATCGAGGTCTTTGAAGGTCTTGTTACTTCCTTCGTTCTCACCGTATCTTCCTTTTTTTAAATAAATATTTTATTATTATTTTTTATTAAAAAAAAAAACATATCTTCCTCAGTCTCTCTTCTGTCTCATTACCTACTGTTTAATTACCTTTAGTCATTGTCCCACACTAAATGACTATTTCGCTGCCCAGCCTGTTTTTGTAATTGTGGGTATGACCTACCCAGCTGTTGTTATTCTGCTAATGTGGGCTTCTGGCATCATTAGATACGGGGATACGTCCACTCCCAGGTCACTCACTCCTTGAGATATCTTGAGATAGATGATTTCGGGGCTTTTTTTTTTTTTTAGTGTCCCCGCGGCCCGGTCCTCAACCAGGCCTCCACCCCCAGGAAGCAGCCCGTGACAGCTGACTAACACCCAGGTACCTATTTTACTGCTAGGTAACAGGGGCATAGGGTGAAAGAAACTCTGCCTATTGTTTCTCGCCGGCGCCTGGGATCGAACCCAGGACCACAGGGTCACAAATCCAGCGTGCTGTCCACTCGGCCGACCGGCTCATTCCTCCTGAGGGAGGAATTTGTCTTCTCTTTATTCTATTCTGTTCTACTGTTCGTAATTGTGTATTTTTGCCTCTTCTGTGGTTTTCTGGGGTGTTAAGGGGGGGGGGGGTTGTAGATTACAGCCATAACGACCCTGTAGTTGTTTGCTACCATCAAAGAAATCCCTTCAAAGATCCGGACTGTATTTTACTGGCAGTACCGCGCCTTTTTAGTTTTGTCTCTGCTAGGGCTATTACATCAAGTATCTGTTTCCTCAAGTCCTTTCTTTGAGTTCATCTGCTTTATTTGACACTCCATCGGCATGGGCTGTTCCTGTGTGTAGATGTGTGCGTGCATGTGTGTGTATATGTGTAGGTACTACATTCACATATCGGAGGCTGGTTCCTCCCTCCTTACAGACCCACGTATTAGAAGGTGATCAATACTCCTCCATCAGCTATTCAACCCTACCACTCCCCTCCTCTCTCTCCCTCCCCCCTTCCCTCCTCTCTCCCTCCCCCCTTCCCTCCTCTCTTCCTCCCCCTCCCCCCTTCCCTCCTCTCTTCCTCCCTTGTGCTAATTTTGCGTTCGATTTTATATTTCAAGAGAGGCAATTTTGTACGAAGGACAGCCTGTTGTGCGTGATTGATATACACACATACACGTGTATGTGTGTGTATATGTGTGTGTGTGTGTGTGTGTGTGTGTGTGTGTGTGTGTGATATTGCTAGAGGGATTTAAGTGTAGTTTAGACACATGAATTAGTTTGGAGTGGCTATAAATAGTAACTGCCTCGTATAGGCCAATAGGCCTTCTGCAGTTAACTCTTCTGTAAAACCGGGCCATCAGGTAGGAATAGCGGGCACGCGGCCCTAGACCATTCAGACTCTGGTGGGGGACATTCAGGACGTACGTGTGTGTGTGTGTGTGTGTGTGTGTGTGTGTGTGTGTGTGTGTGTGTGTGTGTGTGTGTGTGTGTGTGTGTGTGTGCGCGCGTGTATGTGTGTGTGCGTGTATGTGTGTGTGCGTGTATGTGTGTGTGCGTGTGTGTGTGTGTGTGTGCGTGTGTGTGTGTGTGTGTGTGTGTGTGTGTGTGACTCACATTCGTATTGCCAGCCGTGCAAGGTTATCTTGAGATGATTTCGGGGCTTTAGTGTCCCCGCGGCCCGGTCCTCGACCAGGCCTCCACCCCCAGGAAGCAGCCCGTGACAGCTGACTAACACCCAGGTACCTATTTTACTGCTAGGTAACAGGGGCATAGGGTGAAAGAAACTTTGCCCATTGTTTCTTCGCCGGCGCCTGGGATCGAACCCAGGACCACGGGATCACAAGTCCAGCGTGCTGTCAGCTCGGCCGACCGGCTCCTGGGGGCATACGTGCCTGGTGGCCGTACACCACCCGTGTACCACCCGTGTACCACCCGTGTACCACCCGTGTACCACCCGTGTACCACCCGTGCTAGCTCAAGGCTCAGGCACCGTAACCTCTACACCATCCAGCTCTCCACAGAGAAATAAAACATTGTGCGAAAAATGAACGCGGTGGCGGAAAAAGATTTTTCCATGCCTCTTGACAGCCAGTTCCTTAAGGGGGCCTCGTCGAGAAGTAAGTCAACCAATCAGAGCTCTTGTTGGAAATAGAAATCCTCCAATTAGAATGCGGGAATGACCCTCGGCTTAATTGATAACCACAGGAGTCCCCTACAAGTCGCGGTGCGGACTCTGAGGCTGGAGTCCCCGAGGGCGGGAGAGTTCGTTATGTGCTCTCCACGCCCCCCTGCCAGGGGCTTAACCCCTTTTGAGCAGGAGGATATTATAAAGGAAAAGTCCCTGCGCTATTGACAGACGCACGCGCCACCCACCCACTGCCCGCCCACCGACCGCCCGCACGCCCCCGCCCCAACTGTCCTGCCCCCCCCCCTCCTCTGTCTCCCTCTCCCTCCTATGTCCCCTTCATGGGAGGGGGGTTAAGAGAATGAAGAGGCACAGGGGACGGGAAAAGTTTGGAATAGGAAGTATAGGGAGTTATGATAGCTGGCGGACTGCCCGCCTTGCTGACACGATGTGTGTGTGTGTTCGTGTGGTCTGCTCCTTATTCCTTCCCTCCACCACCTCTCCCCTCTCTCACGCCCTCCTTAATTTCCCTATCCCCCTGTGTGGGTATGTGGGCCTGCGGGCCGCTCCAAGCAACAGCCTGGTGGACCAAACTCTCACAAGTCGAGCCTGGCTCCGACCCGGGCTTGTGGAGTAGAACTCCCAGAACCCCATCAACCAGGTATCTGTATCAGGTGGAACAAATTATTGACTGTTGACAGGCTGCTGACAGGTTCTGACAGGACCTGACTTCCTGTCAGGTCCTTCAATTGACTCCCAAAATGATGAACAACTTAGCACAAGAAAGCTTGCCAGCCCTGCGCTCTGCAAGAAAAATAACAGGTTACGGGTGGTTATCTTGAGGTTATCTTGAGATGATTTCGGGGCTTTAGTGTCCCCGCGGCCCGGTCCTCGACCAGGCCTCCACCCCCAAAGACAAAGATCTTGAAAACCAGAGATGCCAGCCACACCAGGGATGACACTCTTCAAGACGCTAGTGCTCTCTAGGGTGGAACATTGTTGCACACTAACAGCGCCATTCAAAGCTGGAGAAAATAATGACCTGGAGGCCGGGCCAGGCTCCTCTACTGCAAGAATCCCTGGAGGCCGGGCCAGGCTCCTCTACTGCAAGAATCCCTGGAGGCCGGGCCAGGCTCCTCTACTGCAAGAATCCCTCCATAAAATAATAATCTCGAGAGTATCTTGAAATTCTAATTCAAAAATTGTGTTAATAAATGATTGAACATTTATAACTGGGCTTAGACATAAACAGTTTACATAAAGCAGTTTACACGTAAAACAGTTTACACGTAAAACAGTTTACACGTACAACAGTTTACACGTAAAACAGTTTACACGTAAAACAGTTTACACGTAAAACAGTTTACACGTAAAACAGTTTGCACGTAAAACAGTTTGCACGTAAAACAGTTTGCACGTAAAACAGTTTGCACGTAAAACAGTTTGCACGTAAAACAGTTTGCACGTAAAACAGTTTGCACGTAAAACAGTTTGCACGTAAAACAGTTTGCACGTAAAACAGTTTACACGTAAAACAGTTTACACGTAAAACAGTTTGCACGTAAAACAGTTTGCACGTAAAACAGTTTGCACGTAAAACAGTTTGCACGTAAAACAGTTTGCACGTAAAACAGTTTACATGTAAAACAGTTTACACGTAAAACAGTTTGCACGTAAAACAGTTTACACGTAAAACAGTTTGCACGTAAAACAGTTTGCACGTAAAACAGTTTGCACGTAAAACAGTTTACATGTAAAACAGTTTGCACGTAAAACAGTTTGCACGTAAAACAGTTTACACGTAAAACAGTTTGCACGTAAAACAGTTTACACAAAACAACCTCGATAGATTAGGTGAGTTACTTGGGGTCGTTCGTTCCTAGTTAGGCTCAACAGTTGCATTTTTGACGGACTGACAAATCGAGAGACCGGGCCGAGGTAATCAATGAGTCATGATATAACAGTTCCCCGTTGATGGGGACAGGAAGCCTGTATTCAGGCTTAAAGAGGTCTCCTTAGGTCTACGCCAACTACTGACCTCTCCGGAGTTTGCAAGCCACAATAGGCGCCTAAATCCGTGATACCTAATTTACAGCTGAGTGAGCTGTCGAGTCAAAGAACACCTGCCCAATCGTTCCCGTCCTGCCGCCCGGGGATTGGAACAACAGTCCCAAGGTTGTGTGCCGAGAACGTAGACCACTGCGCAAATACTTGACGTCCTCTGATGGGGTGTCAATTCTTCGCCAGGGATATGAAATTAAACCTGGTTATCCAGTGGATAGGGATAGGCCGAATGGGACGGGAACAATGACCCTGTACATGACAGTAAGGCCGTCGCTGTCCACGCCGTCCACGCATCGACAGGACCAAGGGTGGATGACGGGCCTGACGTATGAATCACAGCCTGGTTGATCAGGTATCCTTTGGAGGTGCTTGTCAAGTTCTCTCTTGAACACTGTGAGGGGTCTGCCAGTTATGCCCCTTATGTGTAGTGGAAGCGTGTTGAACAGTCTCGGGCCTCTGATGTTGATAGTTCTCTCTTGAACACTGTGAGGGGTCGGCCAGTTATGCCCCTTATGTGTAGTGGAAGCGTGTTGAACAGTCTCGGGCCTCTGATGTTGATAGAGTTCTCTCTCAGAGTACCTGTTGCACCTCTGCTCTTCAACGGGGGTATTCTGCACATCCTGCCATGTCTTCTGGTCTCATGTGATGTTATTTCTGTGTGCCGGTTTGGGACCAGTACCTTTAATATTTTCCACGTGTAAATTATTATGTATCTCTCCGCCTGCGCTCAAGAGTATATAATATATATATATATATATATATATATATATATATATATATATATATATATATATATATATATATATAATATAATATAATATATATATAATATAATATATATAATATATACATACACTTCTCCCTTCCCATATATCTTCACGTCGCAGTGACCAGCTGGAAATAATACTTGACTGTAGTGGTTGGTGATTGGTTGTGGTTGTGGTGGTGGTTGTTCGGGTGATGGGGGGGGGGGTGTTATGGTTGTTATATTATTTTTGTATTGTGGTTGGAGGGCGATTGTGGTGGCGATCGTTGTGGTATGAGGGGGCAGAGAGAGAGAGGAGGAGGAGGCGGGGGTAGTAGTATTAGTGGTACCAATAGTGTAAGTACTTGTTGCAGTGGTGGTAGTGGGGGGGGGGTAGTGTGGTTGTATCGTGTTGGTAGGAGAGGGGGGTGGTTGGGGAAGGAGAGGGGTGGTTGGGGGAAGGGGGTGACTAAGGGGGGGGGACAATAGGGGGTGAATCAGCCAGTAGTATAACTTGAGGTTATAGCCAGTTAAGAGGTTATATTGATGATTGGTTGATGACGAGACCTGAAACCTGGCTACTGGGAGCCGACCGCTCGTCCTCGTAGACCAGGGACGTGGCAGGGTATGTGGAGGGTATGTGAAGGGTATGTAGGGCATGTGAGGGGGTATGTGAAGGGTATGTAGGGCATGTGAGGGGGCATGTGAAGGGTATGTAGGGCATGTGAGGGGGTATGTGAAGGGTATGTAGGGCATGTGAGGGGGCATGTGAAGGGTATGTAGGGCATGTGAGGGGGCATGTGAAGGGTATGTAGGGCATGTGAGGGGGCATGTGAAGGGTATGTAGGGCATGTGAGGGGGCATGTGAAGGGTACGTAGGGCATCTGAGGGGCATGTGAAGGGTATGTAGGGCATGTGAGGGGGCATGTAAAGGGTATGTAGGGCATGTGAGGGGGCATGTGAAGGGTATGTAGGGCATGTGAGGGGGCATGTGAAGGGTATGTAGGGCATGTGAGGGGGCATGTGAAGGGTATGTAGGGCATGTGAGGGGGCATGTAAAGGGTATGTAGGGCATGTGAGGGGGCATGTGAAGGGTATGTAGGGCATGTGAGGGGGGCATGTGAAGGGCATGTGAGGGGGCATGTGAAGGGTATGTAGGGCATGAGGGGGCATGTGAAGGGTACGTAGGGCATCTGAGGGGGCATGTGAAGGGTATGTAGGGCATGTGAAGGGTATGTAGGGCATGTGAGGGGGCATGTGAAGGGTACGTAGGGCATGTGAGGGGGCATGATGGGTACGCAGGGCATGTGAGGGGCATAAGAAGGGTACGTAGGGCATGTGAAGGGCATAAGAAGGGTACGTGTGAAGGGTACGTAGGGCATGTGAAGGGTATGTAGGGCATGTGAGGGGCATGTGAAGGGTATGTAGGGCATGTGAGGAACACATAGGGCACCCAGTGGGGCGTGTTGTAGAGTTGCCTTTTGAAGAATCCGAGGATCAACGTCCCCGCGGCCCGGTCTCCTACGAGAACGCTGTGTTGGTGGTCTGATCAACCAGGCTGTTAGCCAAGGCTGCCTGCAGCCTCGTCGACAAGGATGGTGTCGACCCTCTAGGTGGGCTAGGGGGGGGGGTGGTGGTGTCGAATTGGAACACCTAAATGAGCAATCATGTCATGGGAA
Organism: Procambarus clarkii; assembly: GCF_040958095.1. NCBI lineage: Eukaryota > Metazoa > Arthropoda > Malacostraca > Decapoda > Cambaridae > Procambarus > Procambarus clarkii. The sequence goes on along the minus strand of NC_091241.1, from coordinate 10,145,853 downwards.
AGGAATTTAGTTAAGAGTTTTTCATACAATAATATGTTGCAGAAATATGCAAGTTTTTCTTATGTTTTCTTGAGAGGTCTTAAGGGGCAGCTGTTTGGCCCCCCGGGCACTTGGAAAGGGCATTGGGTTATAAACATTCTGACACACAGAACATTTGAGGGGATGAAAGATGTATGGACAGTCGTGCTCACCTAGTTGTACCTGCAGGATCGAGCTCTGGCTCTTGGACCCCAACCAACGACTATTTTCTAGTAGTTGGTTGTCTAAAGCAATGACTCCTGACCTGTTTCCCTGACATATCTGCTTTTGAAGGTGTGTAGGTGTGTGTCTGTGTGTCTGTTAGGCCACTCAGTCTACTGGGTCTGCAGGTTGATGCTGGTGTGATGGGTCTGCAGGATAGATACAGTACTGCTCTTGTCTGTGAGTGGGATAGGCGAGAGAGAACTTGTCCGAAACGCTTTGCGTAATAGTGGCTTTAGGCATTGTATGTTACTACCTCTATCTATAAATCCATCAATGTTTGTATCTCACCTTGTATGTATGTACTTTTGAGGAACATTTGAACATGGATGTATGTACAAATGTATGAACATTTGATTTGATTTTTTTTAACTTGATGAGGGATTCGCCAAGCACTCCTTCGCTGGGGTCTGGGAGATAAGCCTCCAGTCTCCACCACTCGTCGTATCAAGCAAGATTGTCTTACAATCCTTCCTCACTCTCACAAAAAAATCTAATAACCAGTTTTAATTATGACTTTTGCATCACGTCAATACGCATGATAAACAGCTTTTGTTATCTCCGAAGCAGCTATGGAATTTTTTTTTTACAAGTGTAATTACATCCTTTTCCATTTTTCTTATCTTGTTTTTTTCCTCTGCTCCTTTCTCTCCTCTTCCCTCTCTCTCACTCCTCTTCCCTCTCTCTCTCCTCTTCGTTCTCCATCCACTCTTTCTCTGCCTCTTCTTCATCGAAGACCTGACCTTTTCCGTGTCACCCTTGACAGTTTTCTGACATTTGGAGAGCAATTTGATGCAAGGACTTGGTGAAATATGTATCCTGTCACTGATCATTACCCCCATTAATATCCTCCTCTCTTTGGAGGGGGGGCGTTGAAGGGGGGGGCTAGTGAGACGCAGGTACAGAAGGGGGAGGTTTGTGGGGGGGAAGGAGCAACCAAACACAGGTGCAGGAAGGGGGGAGAGGTGATTGAAGGGGGCGATTCCCCTTCAATTCCCACTGGTGGGAATTGAAGGGGAGGGGGGGGGGGAAGACCAACCAGCCACAGGTGCAGGGAAAGAGAGAGGGGTAATTGAAGGGGGGGGGCGGCCAGATAGACACAGCTGAACCCTCCATCGCGTTGCTGGATTGAAAGCTGATGTACATGGTATCAGATTTAATAGGATTTTGAACATCATCTGCCACATGAATATATATCTCTGGGAAGGGAGGGGAGGAGGGAGGGAAGGAACGATGCCCAACCATCGGGGGATCGAACGCCGACCCTGCAAGAAGCGAGGCTGCTGCTCTACCGACCAGACCAAGAAATTGAGACTGAATTGAGGGGACTGGCTGTGTGGTACGCGTGGTAAACTGGCCATTGTGGACCGAAAGCACTCTCGAGACTTGCTACAGGTATACTACAGGCTAAGGTATACCCTAAGGATATGTTGACCATCTGGGTGTTTGGTACTTGTCGTCGGAGGCGAGTTTACTTTCGATTCCTGGTCCGGGTTCGATTCGGGTTCTGGCTGAGTTTTGCTGTGTGGTACAGGACCCCTCTCTGTGGTACAGCACCCATCACTGTGGTACAGCACCCCTCTCTGTGGTACAGCACCCATCACTGTGGTACAGCACCCATCACTGTGGTACAGCACCCCATCACTGTGGTACAGCACCCATCACTGTGGTACAGCACCCCATCACTGTGGTACAGAACCCATCACTGTGGTACAGGACCCCTCACTGTGGTACAGCACACCATCACTGTGGTACAGCACCCCATCACTGTGGTACAGCACCATCACTGTGGTACAGCACCCCATCACTGTGGTACAGCACCCCATCACTGTGGTACAGCACCCCATCACTGTGGTACAGCACCCCATCACTGTGGTACAGCACCCCATCACTGTGGTACAGCACCCCATCACTGTGGTACAGCACCCCTCACTGTGGTACAGCACCCCATCACTGTGGTACAGCACCCCATCACTGTGGTACAGCACCCCATCACTGTGGTACAGCACCCATCACTGTGGTACAGCACCCCATCACTGTGGTACAGCACCCCATCACTGTGGTACAGCACACCCTCACTGTGGTACAGCACCCCACACTGTGGTACAGGACCCCATCACTGTGGTACAGCACCCCTCACTGTGGTACAGCACCATCACTGTGGTACAGCACCCCACACTGTGGTACAGGACCCCATCACTGTGGTACAGAACCCATCACTGTGGTACAGGACCCCTCACTGTGGTACAGCACACCATCACTGTGGTACAGCACACCATCACTGTGGTACAGCACCATCACTGTGGTACAGCACCCCTCACTGTGGTACAGAACCCATCACTGTGGTACAGGACCCCTCACTGTGGTACAGCACCCCTCACTGTGGTACAGCACACCATCACTGTGGTACAGCACACCATCACTGTGGTACAGCACACCATCACTGTGGTACAGCACACCATCACTGTGGTACAGCACCATCACTGTGGTACAGCACCCCTCACTGTGGTACAGAACCCATCACTGTGGTACAGGACCCCTCACTGTGGTACAGCACCCCTCACTGTGGTACAGCACCCCATCACTGTGGTACAGGACCCCTCACTGTGGTACAGCACCCCATCACTGTGGTACAGGACCCCTCACTGTGGTACAGCACCCATCACTGTGGTACAGGACCCCTCACTGTGGTACAGCACACCATCACTGTGGTACAGCACACCATCACTGTGGTACAGGACCCCTCACTGTGGTACAGCACCCCTCACTGTGGTACAGGACCCCTCACTGTGGTACAGCACACCATCACTGTGGTACAGCACACCATCACTGTGGTACAGCACACCATCACTGTGGTACAGCTCACCATCACTGGTACAGCACACCATCACTGTGGTACAGCACCCCATCACTGTGGTACAGCACCCCATCACTGTGGTACAGCACCCCATCACTGTGGTACAGCACCCATCACTGTGGTACAGGACCCCATCACTGTGGTACAGCACCCCATCACTGTGGTACAGCACCCATCACTGTGGTACAGCACCCCATCACTGTGGTACAGAACCCATCACTGTGGTACAGGACCCCTCACTGTGGTACAGCACACCATCACTGTGGTACAGCACCCCATCACTGTGGTACAGCACCATCACTGTGGTACAGCACCCCATCACTGTGGTACAGCACCCCATCACTGTGGTACAGCACCCCATCACTGTGGTACAACACCCCCATCACTGTGGTACAGCACCCCACACTGTGGTACAGCACCCCATCACTGTGGTACAACACCCCATCACTGTGGTACAGCACCCCACACTGTGGTACAGCACCCCGTCACTGTGGTACAACACCCATATAATAGTTTCTTCGTGAGCAGCAGTAATTAAACCATTAACATGTAACAGGAATGATACTGAAAAATGGAGTAATGGTTAGGATTGACGAGGTTTAAGGATATAAATGGGTGTAGTTGAGAGAAATGGGAGGCAGAGATGGGTGAGCAAGTAAGGAATGGAAGGTCCTGTGGAAGGGGGGACAAGGAGGAACCCCCCCAAAACCCCCCCACAAACACAGGTAAGGGATCATTAGCAAGTTACAAGCTTCTCACCTGAGTTGAATAAACCAATCATGCGTACTGGCGCAGTTGATCAGGGCGCCCCAGGTGGGTGCATATTAAGTGAGGGGGTTAACCGTGGCAGGTGGACCACTGTGGAGTGCTGGTCACATATGCACACACCCGCTGACAAATGACTCCTGCCTCATGCAACATATGTGTGTATGCATATATATATTTACCTGTGAGAAGTGGTACCTGGGTTATGCTGGCGGGCTCGGCCCCGGCTTCTGGGTAGAGGAGGAGTAGGCAGGTGTGTAGACTGGAGGAGGTGGCAGGTGTGTAGAGAGGGAGGGGGGGATGAAGAGGCATGGTTGTATCTTGGCACCCCGGCACTGTGGTGCCGGGACTGGCCGACAGGTGTCGTCTTCTGTCGGGTGTGTTGTTGACTCTGCCGTGGGCCTCTCCGTCTCCTGTTCTCTGTCAGAGATTTTAGTTAATAATTTTTCTTTCAAAGTGTATCTATATAGCGAGGGGGGTGTGTGTAGCGGATATCCTTCCAAGTATCCATCTCTGTGTACTTTAGTGGTAAACCTGCGTTACTTAAATATCTAGTTTACCGTCAAGTAGGTCCGCTGCGAGCGGCCATCAGTATAGATCTGGATAGAGACTGGGCCCCCAGGGATATTGATCCCTGGGGCCCGGGATTGCATGTAGTTCCTCTATTAAACCCAACCACTTGAGGCTGGACGGTAGAGCGATGGTCTCGCTTCATGCAGGCCCGGGTTCAATCCCCCGACCGTCTACAAATGCTTGGGGCACCATTCCCTCCCAAATCCTTATCCTTATCACCTTCCAAGTGCTATACATAAGTCGTAATGGCTTGGCACTTTCTTCTGACAGTTTCCTTCTATAAACCAAGGTTGCATAATTTTGCAAGAAGCAATGAGTCACTTTGCAACATGTCCCATATAAACACTTCAATTATATATAATATATATATTATATATATATCTTCAGATATATAATATATATATTATATATAATTGATATATATATCAATTATATTATATGTAATTGATATATTATATATATATATATTATATATCTGATATATAATATATATATTATATATCTGAAGATATATATATAATATATATATTATATATCTGAAGATATATATATAATATATATACATCTTCAGGCCTTCTGAAGATGTATTAATATACGAAAGTACTTAAGGAAATTCCTGTTTCAATTCTTCCTCCGTGGTCTGACATTGTCACATTTTTAATCACGTGTTTATTTTCGTGATTTACACACATAATATATATAATATTATAATTATATATTTATAATTATATAATAATAATATAATCAATTTTTTTATTTAAATCAAAATCATTTTAATAATTCATAGAAATTTCAGTGTGTTTCAAATGCCATTTTTTTATGTGCGCGGAATTGCAGGCTAAAATGTGTGTGTATTTTGTGGTCAAGTTGATTAGGTTCTGGTAATCTAGTTTGGTTGAGGTGGCATTAGGGCGGATGTGGCCAACACGTTCTTTTAAACGTGCCACATACGTACAAAATACAATGCTTTAACCCCAACCAGAAACGTCCCAATCCAAAAGTTTATGGCAAACCTAAGTATAGAAAACGGGGGGGTTATCTTGAGATGATTTCGGGGCTTTAGTGTCCCCGCGGCCCGGTCCTCGACCAGGCCTCCACCCCCAGGAAGCAGCCCGTGACAGCTGACTAACTCCCAGGTACCTATTTACTGTTAGGTAACAGGGGCATTCAGGGTGAAAGAAACTTTGCCCATTTGTTTCTGCCTCGTGCGGGAATCGAACCCGCGCCACAGAATTACGAGTTCTGCGCGCTATCCACCAGGCTACGAGGCCACTCAGGGGTGGATATTTGTCAATATCTGCTCCTCTTCGCGGACCAAAACGTTGAAAATGAGACGTGATATGTGGTTAATACCTGCTTGATGGGGTTCTGGGAGAGAGAGTTACCTAGCAGTAAAATAGGTACCTGGGTGTTAGTCAGCTGTCACGGGCTGCTTCCTGGGGGTGGAGGCCTGGTCGAGGACCGGGCCGCGGGGACACTAAAAAAAAAGCCCCGAAATCATCTCAAGATAACCTCAAGATAAGATAACCAGGCTGTTGCTGGCAGCAGGCTGTATTGGTTGAGAGAGGCCTGATTTGTCTCTTGTGCTGATTCGTGTCCTCTTAAGGTTTCCCAAACGTCACGGAGCTGTCGTACTAAAGTGCCCCCTTTATTCTAATACCAGCCAGAGGCCCCAAAACAGAAAACGGAACAGTGTGTCAATTTCGCGAGCCGCTGCCATGTTCTGGTACGACAATTTGTGGCCTTAGGTGAATGATACGTTAAGGGGGACCAGACAGGTGGTGCCTAGGGGGTCTAGGGGGTTTAGGGCGGTCTAGAGGGGATCTAGGGGTGTCTAGGGGGGATCTAGGGGTGTCTAGGGGGGATCTAGGGGATCTAGGGGTGTCTAGGGGGGTCTAGGGGGGATCTAGGGGGTCTAGGGGGGTCTAGAGGGGATCTAGGGGGTTTAGGGGGGTGAGGGGTTGGTGATGGTAGAGGTTCCGGATGGAGGGATAGGGGGTTATCTTGAGATGATTTCGGGGCTTTTAGTGTCCCCGCGGCCCGGTTCTCGACCAGGCCTCCACCCCCAGGAAGCAGCCCGTGACAGCTGACTAACACCCAGGTACCTATTTTACTGCTAGGTAACAGGGGCATAGGGTGAAAGAAACTCTGCCCATTGTTTCTCACCGGCGCCTGGGATCGAACCCAGGACCACAGGATCACAAGTCCAGCGTGCTGTCCGCTCGGCCGGCCGTGGGGAGGCGTGTTGGGTGTGGCCCTCAACGTAATAACCGTAAAAAAACACGACGGTTTGCAGGTTGATTTAATATTCAGTAACATTAATTATTAAACAACTTTTTTTGTTGTGGTTGTTGTCTTTAGTTGTTAATACATAAGTAATTATGATATGTATAATAAGTAATTATAATATGTATCCTCGTGTTGTTGTCTGAAGCGTGTTTGTCTGTCAGTAAACTACAACAATGTGTTGTTTATTGAGTTGTAGTCAGTAAACTACAACAATGTGTTTATTGAGTTGTAGTCAATAAACTACAACAGGCTGTATCCTCAACATTTCCAATGTTGTTCTCGTACAGTAGTAAAATGTGTTCAAGGTTGTTCAGCCTGTTTAATAACCCTCCCCTATGCAGGATCCGAGTAAGATCAGTGGAACTACCGGTTGCAATTCTTTTTACCATGTCGTAGCTCAGTCGATTAAGGAAGCGTCTGCGATCTTCTCTGATGTAGGTTCGAATCCTCGTCACGGCCCTTGTGGATTTGTTCATTTAATAACCCCATTTACAAATATAGCAGTAAATGCCGTGTTATTAATTTGTATTAATAATTCAAATTATTAATTACTGTGTAATCAATGTATATTTGTCTGTATATAGTTACTATTATTATTATTAAACTGCCTTGTGGTGGTTCCAGGAATCAATGTCCCAGCGGTCCGGTCTCTTCTTGATCAGGCCTCCTGGTTGGTGGTCTGGTCAACCAGGCTGTTAGACGCCGCTGCTAGCAGTTTGACTTACGAGTCTGGTAGTTAAGATATCTTTAAGATATCTTTTGGAGGTGTGTATTAAGTTCTCTTCGGAAAAGTAACTTGGAGGCACATCTTAAGCATAAGTGTTATTGCAAGTATCAAAAGTATAGTTTTGTATATATATAATATATATATTAGCCTGAAGTAGATTAAGGCATCCTGTAAATACCAGTTGCGTTGCTCCTGGCAGTATGGGTTCGAGTCACTTCTGAGGCGTGAGTTTTCAGTTGCATATAGTCCTGAGGACCATTCAGGCTTGTTCGCATAATATATATATAATGTAATATATATATATATATATATATATATATATATATATATATATATATATATATATATATATATATATATATATGGCTATTTACCAGTAAATCATTGTTATTCATTTCGTGAAATGTGTAAATGTTTGGCCATATGGGATCAATATGACCAAAACACCTCATTTACACCTGTAAACAGGTGTAAATGAGGCATTAGCCTCAGTGTGTGGGGTTATCCGGACATTGTAATGATGGGTTTGTAAACGCTTGTAAATAAAACGCGGATTGGGGTTTAGATCTTGTTTATGTAAGTTTAGGCGTGTGTTGAGAAATAGAAATTTGTATTAATACCAAATAGAACTTGGTATATTGTTACATGTTATTTATTTACTTACATGTATACTACAAGGTACATTGGGTTCATGAGAGTACATAACATTCATACATATATGTACATATACATTCATACATATATGTACATATACATTCATACATATATGTACATATACATTCTTGTAAGGTCACTGACGCCCGTGGCGTTTCGGGCAGGTTAAACGTGTTCGATACACGAATCAAGCCTTGGAGGACTCCAAGAACCCCATTCAGGTACGTTACAAGTTCAAAGTTCAAAGAGTTCTTTGTAGTGAACATGTTTTCTCCTTGACCCCATCATCCTACTGCTTCTTCTCTCCTCCTCCTTCTCCCTCCCTTCTTCTATATTCCCTCCCTCTCCTTCCATTCCTTCCTTCCTTATACCGCCCTTCAATAGGCCTACATTAAGATAGTTATCAAAGCTCCTCTTGCGGAATAAAGGTGTAATTGATGTCATTTCCCAAAGTTCCGTAGAAGGTCAGCGTGCGTGTGGTCAAACTGAATTGCTCGTAATGTTTACAAGCAATTTTGTAGCTGCCTCTGAGGGGTCTCAAGTTGTGATGACGGAGCGTTTTGGCGGGAAAAGGAATTTTTCGTTTTGGCGGGAAAAGGAATTTTTCGTTTTGGCGGGAAAAGGAATTTTTCGTTTTGGCGGGAAAAGGAATTTTTCGTTTTGGCGGGAAAAGGAATTTTTCGTTTTGGCGGGAAAAGGAATTTTTCGTTTTGGCGGGAAAAGGAATTTTTCTTTTTGGCGGGAAAAATGAATTTTTCGTTTTGGCGGGAAAAAGGAATTATGCGTTTTGGCGGGAAAAAGGAATTATGCGTTTTGGCGGGAAAAAGGAATTTTTCGTTTTGGCGGGAAAAGGAATTTTTCGTTTTGGCGGGAAGAGGAATTTTTCGTTTTGGCGGGAAAAATGAATTTTTCGTTTTGGCGGGAAAAAGGAATTATGCGTTTTGGCGGGAAAAAGGAATTATGCGTTTTGGCGGGAAAAAGGAATTTTTCGTTTTGGCGGGAAAAGGAATTTTTCGTTTTGGCGGGAAAAGGAATTTTTCGTTTTGGCGGGAAAAGGAATTTTTCGTTTTGGCGGGAAAAGGAATTCTGCGTTTTGGCGGGAAAAGGAATAATGCGTTTTGGCGGGAAAAGGAATTCTGCGTTTTGGCGGGAAAAGGAATTATGCGTTTTGGCGGGAAAAATAATTATGCGTTTTGGCGGGAAAAGGAATTCTGCGTTCTAGGGAAGAAACCGAAATTAATTTTACCTTTGTTCGAATTATAATTTAGTTTTTTTTTAACGGAAAAAAATATTCAGTTTTGGCGGGAAGAATTTTTGGTTACGGTTTGGCAGGAAATTTTGACGGTTTAGCGATGAATTGGTGTATTAGTTGGCGGGAATTTGTTAGTGGGTGATTCAATTGTTGGTTTTTGTCTGCATTTTGGAAGGAAGTTGAATTTGAAGTTTTATTTTTTTTTGGGGGGGGGGGGGGGAAAGGGCGGGGGGGGGGGGGGGTCAGAAAGGGGGCGGGGGATGTTTTAGTGTTAACTAGTAATAGATGGACAGATTTTGTACTGTAGCGTAGGTGTGTTAGTGTGTTTGTGCTCGCCTCTCGGTGACTACGGGGGAGTCAGGTTTAGCTCTTCATACCCCGTCTTTCAGCCGTTTATACCTGAAGAACTGACTTCCTCGCTCAGCATTAACGATTTCTTCATAGTTCGTTTAAAAAAAATAAGTTGTGTATGGAATTGGCTTCAACAACCTCTTCCTTTAGTGCGTGTGGTGTGTGTGTGTGTGTGTGTACTCACCTATTTGTGCTTGCGGGGGTTGAGCTTTGGCTCTTTGGTCCCGAGGTGTGTGTGTGTGTGTGTGTGTGTGTGTGTGTGTGTGTCGGGGGACAAGGGAAAAACCTTTGAAAATTCCACAAGAGCAATACCTTTACGTCCAAAATTTCCATTAATTTTACAAAAAAATACAGCCGAAAAAAAGTCTTAAGCATTAGAGGCGAATTTGTAATGTTAAGGAAGTTATACATACCGCCCGGTATACATACAATGTCAGGGAAGGTATACATGCAGTCCAGTATACCCTTTTCAGTTAAAAGTCAAACACTGTAGGAATTTGTAATCGGTCGCGAAGCTGAATCATATTATCCACACTTAGTTATCCACCTGGATAAATAGACTACTAAGTGGAAATAACAATAAATAAGAATTACAGTGTAACACATGTACATGAACAAATCCACAAGGGCCGTGATGAGGATTCGAACCTGCGTCCGGGACCATCCCAGACGCTGCCTTAATCGACTGAGCTACGACAGGGTAAAAAAAAAGAGTTGAAACCGAAAGGTTTTGTTCATTTGATGCATCGCGTTAGTTTAATCTCTGTGTGTAGTGTGACATGTACATGCTCTAGTGCACAGCGCCTCGCGTGTACAACACGCGGTAATATATGTACGAACAGGACACTATAGAGGGCCAATTGGCCCATGCGAAGCAGCTCTATCAGCACGGCTTCCTTAATTGACGGTACTTACATAGTTACTGTAAGTGCTGTCATCTCAGGAGGAGGGGAGCTGTGCTGTTTGCACAACCAGCCTGGGGCCAGATTCACGAAAGCATGCACGCACTTACGAACCTGTACATCTTTTCTCAATCTTTGGCGGCTTTATTTCCAGTTATTAAACAGTTAATGAGCTCCGAAGCACCAGGAGGCTGTTTATAACAATAACAACAGTTGAATGGGATGTTTTTATGCTTGTAAACTGTTTAATAAATGTAACCAAAGCCGTCAAAGATTGTGGAAAGATTGTACACGTTCGTAAGTGCTTGCATAAGCACTTCATTCATATATATATATATATATATATATATATATATATATATATATATATATATATATATATATATATATATATATATATATATATATATGAATATCAACAGGAGCTGACAATCTGGGCTAACTGGCCTTCTGCAAGTCCCTTTATTATGGTCTTATTGGTATCATTCATGAGACCAGAAGGCATGGCAGGATGTGCAGAATACCCCCGTTGAAGAGCAGAGGTGCAACAGGTACTCTGAGAGAGAACTCTATCAACATCAGAGGCCCGAGACTGTTCAACACGCTTCCACTACACATAAGGGGCATAACTGGCAGACCCCTCACAGTGTTCAAGAGAGAACTATCAACATCAGAGGCCCGAGACTGTTCAACACGCTTCCACTACACATAAGGGACATAACTGGCCGACCCCTCACAGTGTTCAAGAGAGAACTATCAACATCAGAGGCCCGAGACTGTTGAACACGCTTCCACTACACATAAGGGACATAACTGGCCGACCCCTCACAGTGTTCAAGAGAGAACTATCAACATCAGAGGCCCGAGACTGTTCAACACGCTTCCACTACACATAAGGGACATAACTGGCCGACCCCTCACAGTGTTCAAGAGAGAACTATCAACATCAGAGGCCCGAGACTGTTGAACACGCTTCCACTACACATAAGGGACATAACTGGCCGACCCCTCACAGTGTTCAAGAGAGAACTATCAACATCAGAGGCCCGAGACTGTTCAACACGCTTCCACTACACATAAGGGACATAACTGGCCGACCCCTCACAGTGTTCAAGAGAGAACTATCAACATCAGAGGCCCGAGACTGTTCAACACGCTTCCACTACACATAAGGGGCATAACTGGCCGACCCCTCACAGTGTTCAAGAGAGAACTATCAATATCAGAGGCCCGAGACTGTTCAACACGCTTCCACTACACATAAGGGACATAACTGGCCGACCCCTCACAGTGTTCAAGAGAGAACTATCAACATCAGAGGCCCGAGACTGTTCAACACGCTTCCACTACACATAAGGGGCATAACTGGCCGACCCCTCACAGTGTTCAAGAGAGAACTATCAACTATCAGAGGCCCGAGACTGTTCAACACGCTTCCACTACACATAAGGGACATAACTGGCCGACCCCTCACAGTGTTCAAGAGAGAACTATCAACATCAGAGGCCCGAGACTGTTCAACACGCTTCCACTACACATAAGGGACATAACTGGCCGACCCCTCACAGTGTTCAAGAGAGAACTATCAACATCAGAGGCCCGAGACTGTTCAACACGCTTCCACTACACATAAGGGACATAACTGGCCGACCCCTCACAGTGTTCAAGAGAGAACTATCAACATCAGAGGCCCGAGACTGTTCAACACGCTTCCACTACACATAAGGGACATAACTGTCCGACCCCTCACAGTGTTCAAGAGAGAACTATCAACATCAGAGGCCCGAGACTGTTCAACACGCTTCCACTACACATAAGGGACATAACTGGCCGACCCCTCACAGTGTTCAAGAGAGAACTATCAACATCAGAGGCCCGAGACTGTTCAACACGCTTCCACTATACATAAGGGGACATAACTGGCAGACCCCTCACAGTGTTCAAGAGAGAACTGGATAAACACCTCCAAAGGATACCTGATCAACCAGGCTGTGATTCATACGTCAGGCTGTGAGCCGTATAGACTAACAATCTTTGTTGACAAACACCAGCCAGTGAGAAGGACAGATACAAAGAATACAAAGAATTTACAAAGAATAAAAATGTAAAATATACAAGAACACAGAAAAAGAACATAAACAGAAAAAGAAAGAAAGGGAGGACGAAGAAGAAGCAAAATAACCAAATAAAAGGCTATAAATACAAAGAAAATAGAATAAGAAACGCAAGAAGCGAAACCGGAAATAGCAAAAACATGGAAGAACAAAGGATGAGCGATCAAAAGAACCGAATAACTGGGACACAAGAAAATATGCACAATGACGACAACAAATGATGATAGGAGAATGGAAGGGGAACACGGGAGGGAGAGGGAGAGGACTTAGCGTAGAGGAAGGGAAGAGTAGGGACGTAGAAGCAGGAGACGCCTGAAGAGGAGAAGGGGAAGAGCCTTGTGGAGGGTGTAATACCTGATCAACCAGGCTGTGACTCGTACGTCAGGTTGCGAGCAGCCGCGTCTAACAACTGGTTGATTAGTCCAGCAACCAGGAGGCCTGGTCGACGACCGGGCCGCGGAGACGCTAAGCCCCGGAAGCACCTCAAGGTAAGGCAAGGTGATGGAGGAGGAGAGACTGAAGTCAGCACTTGAACCTCGAGAAGCAGCACCACCTTATAGAGAGCCCAATAGGCTCAGGAACCTATACAGCAGTTGACGGACGGTTGAGAGGCGGGACCAAAGAGCCGAAGCTCAACCCCCGCAACCACAAGTAAGAGACCCATGGCATTAACAGCGCCCCAGCCCCACCCCCAGCAACCCCACAACAGCAAGCAAGGAACCCCCCACCAACCCACCCAACTCCCCCAACCCTTGAAACAGCATTAACAGCGTCCCAGCCCCACCCCCAGCAACCCCACAACAGCAAGCAAGGAACCCCCCACCAACCCACCCAATCCCCCCCCCCACCAACCCCCCCAACCCCCCCCCCACCAACCCCCCCAACCCCCCCCCACCAACCCCCCCAACCCCCCCAACCCCCCCAACCCCCCCAACCCTTGAAACAGCATTAACAAGAAGAGAGGCAGCAGGAGAGGCACCTTGCGCAGCCCCGCCATAAGGCCGCTTCTGGCCTGCCGCGCCCTCTGGCTACTATTTGGATGGAAAATGAAAATAAACGAGGAACTCTGTACAAAGGAAAACTCTGTGAGCATTTTATAGTTTGATTAATAGACTGCAGGGCACAGGTAGTGTACCTTGACAGTGGTTCTTCCGTCTGTGTCTGTCTGTCTGTTTACTCTTCGTGTTTACTGTTTGTGGCTGGAGAATGGAGCTATTTAGCTCTTGGACCCCGCCTTTCTAACCATTGTATTTTCCTCTGTTATGTCTATTGCATAGATTTCTAACACACACACACACACACACACACACACACACACACACACACACACACACACACACACACACACACACACTATTATATATAATATATATATAACCAACCCCGTCATAGATTTCATGTATGCCTGACCATCATTCGTCTTACCAAATCCTTTGGTCGTCAGTTCCAGGAGAACCGCAAGGGACAAGGCTCTGTGGCCCATTAAAACCAGAGGGCCCATTCCTATAGGATAGAATACACTTAGTCTGTCCCTTATCCTCTGGTAGAAAAGGGCCTTCACATGCCTCACAGCTTTGGTCCTGGAAGCTAGGAATTGCCCCCTATTCATTTATTTTAATAGTAAATATAAGAAATATTGCTGGAACATTTTTTTGAAGTCTTCAAGAAAGATTTTGGCGAGTTTCGATCCGGCTGCCTTAAGGATAGTCTGATCTCAAGCCGGCCAGCCAGAGAACTCTGAAGACCATGTACAGGTAGATCACGGGTAAACCTGCCTTCTTCTAAACGAAGCTCTCCTCTCTCCGGTCGGCCGAGCGGACAGCACGCTGGACTTGTGATCCTGTAGTCCTGGGTTCGATCCCAGGCGCCGGCGAGAAACAATGGGCAGTTTCTTTCACCCTATGCCCCTGCTATCTAGCAGTAAAATAGGTACCTGGGTGTTAGTCAGCTGTCACGGGCTGCTTCCTGGGGATGGAGGCCTGGTCGAGGACCGGGCCGCGGGGACACTAAAGCCCCGAAATCATCTGAAGATAACCTCAAGATAACCCACACAACCTCCTCCCTCTCTCTCCCCTACCTAGCCTCGGTTCCTCCATCCCATCGGCTTTAAGACATTCTCCAAGACTAGACAACATCTTCATTGTCTCTCCTTTGAACGGCTATTATGGTGTTAGTCACTGACTGTGACAGGTGTGTACAACTCTGTCATGTTATTGTTGTAGTTGTGGCAGGAGGCGGTCAATATTGCCCGGGGGGGGGCAGTTGTGATAAGTGTTGCAAGATAGTATTATGGTGATAAGAATATAGTGATATTGTGCAATAGGGGTGTTGTTGCTGCTGTTGCTGTTGCTGCTGATGCTACTGCTACTGCTGCTGTTGCTGCTACTGCTGCTGATGCTGCTGTTGCTGCTACTGCTGCTGATGCTGCTGTTGCTGCTACTGCTACTGCTGCTGCTGCTGTTGCTGCTACTGCTACTGCTGCTGCTGCTGCTGTTGCTGCTACTGCTACTGCTGCTGATGCTGCTGTTGCTGCTACTGCTGCTGATGCTGCTGTTGCTGCTACTGCTGCTGCTGTTGCTGCTACTGCTACTGCTGCTGATGCTGCTGTTGCTGCTACTGCTACTGCTGCTGATGCTGCTGTTGCTGCTACTGCTGCTGATGCTGCTGTTGCTGCTACTGCTGCTGCTGTTGATGCTACTGCTGCTGCTGTTGCTGCTACTGCTACTGTTGCTGTTGCTGTTGTTGCTGCTGTTGCTGCTGCTGATGCTACTGCTGCTGTTGCTGCTGCTGATGCTACTGCTGCTGTTGCTGCTGCTGCTGCTGATGCTACTGCTGCTGTTGCTGCTGCTGATGCTACTGCTGCTGTTGCTGCTGCTGCTGCTGATGCTACTGCTGCTGTTGCTGCTGCTTCTGCAACTGCTGCTGCTGTTGATGCTGTTGCAAACACCGAATAAAACCGTCACTTGACACCTCCATCAGCCATAGATAACTACCTCACATGCCAATAATCGTGGAATAATACAAAAATTAGTGTCAATTTTTTGCATTCCATCAGTCCAGTGACGACCTTGCGTCTTGCTTGCCGGAGTTCGATCTCCCGATGGCTCAGGTGGTTGGGCACCGTCCCCCCCCCCCTTGCTCCTTCCACCTATCCTGTCCACCTGTCCCGTAGCCCCTTGTGATAATTATCTTTCATAATGTGTGGCGTCAAGATGACATATTTCCTTGAGGAAAATGCAACTCAAATATATATATATATATATATATATATATATATATATATATATATATATATATATATATATATATATATATATATATATATATGTCGTACCTAGTAGCCAGAACGCACTTCTCAGCCTACTATGCAAGGCCCGATTTGCCTAATAAGCCAAGTTTTCATGAATTAATTGTTTTTCGACTACCTAACCTACCTAACCTAACCTAACCTAACTTTTTCGGCTACCTAACCTAACCTAACCTATAAAGATAGGTTAGGTTAGGTTAGGTAGGGTTGGTTAGGTTCGGTCATATATCTACGTTAATTTTAACTCCAATAAAGAAAAATTGACCTCATACATAATGAAAAGGGTAGATTTATCATTTCATAAGAAAAAAATTAGAGAAAATATATTAATTCAGGAAAACTTGGCTTATTAGGCAAATCGGGCCATGAATAGTAGGCCAAAAAGTGCGTTCTGGCTACTAGGTACGACATATATATATATATATATATATATATATATATATATATATATATATATATATATATATATATATATATATAT
Source organism: Procambarus clarkii (assembly GCF_040958095.1). Taxonomy (NCBI): domain Eukaryota; kingdom Metazoa; phylum Arthropoda; class Malacostraca; order Decapoda; family Cambaridae; genus Procambarus; species Procambarus clarkii. The sequence goes on along the minus strand of NC_091241.1, from coordinate 10,129,341 downwards.
ATATATATATATATATATATTAATATTAATTATATTTGAGAAAATTCCTATTTTGAATGAATAGCATGTTAATATAGATAAATACGTCTGTGGGGTCGACCGCTGGATGGAATGGACTTTGTCTAAGGACGAATTACTCAAACGATCACTATAATCTTCATGGATTTTTAAATGGGTGATTTTGTTGTTATTTTCGAATGCTTTTATTGGTTTAACACCACCAAAAGTAATGGATTTTAGCACAAAATAGCAATTGTGAGCTCTACAAAAGTTGTTTTCCAAGACTGAAGTCTCCAGCCTTGACTGACATAACTGCGAAAGATTGTACGGGATTTTGAGGGTTGATTGTGTTGAGTGAGAGAAGTTGATTGAGAGAAGATTGTGTTTTGGTATTTACAAGCTAATAGATTGCAACTAATTAGTGTTATGTACTCATTTTGAATGGTAGGGCATTCAAAATGCGCCTGACAGCTGAGCGGACAGCGCTTCGTATTCGTAGTCTTGAGGTTCCGGGTTCGATCCCCGGTGGAGGTGGAGACAAAATGGGCAAAAAGTTTCTTTCACCCCTGATGCCCCTGTTACCTAGCAGTAAAATAGGTACCTGGGTGTTAGACAGCTGTCACGGGTTGCTTCCTGAGGGTGGAGGCCTGGTCGAGGACCGGGCCGCAGGGATACTAAGCCCCGAAATCATCTCAAGATAACCTCAAGATCTCAAGATAGGGTGGATAGAGTCTTTTCCATCGACGTCATGGACTGGATGGAAGAGCGACGGTCTCGCTTCATGCAGGTCGGCGTTCAATCCCCGACCGTCCAAGGGGTTGGGCACCATTCTTTTTCCCAGTCTTCTAGCATATTCCAGTGGGAAGAAAATGCTGCCATTTGCGGTTATGCCCAAGGTATGCTCCAGTTACTCAACCACTATGACAAAGTCTCGGAGGCATAGGAAACCAAAAAGGCACTTGATGTATACCTGGTGTATATCTGGTGTATATCTGGTATATACCTGGTGTATATCTGGTATATATCTGGTATATATCTGGTATATATCTGGTATATACCTGGTGTATATCTGGTGTATATCTGGTGTATATCTGGTGTATGTCTGGTGTATATCTGGTATATATCTGGTATATACCTGGTGTATATCTGGTGTATATCTGGTGTATATCTGGTGTATGTCTGGTATATATCTGGTGTATATCTGGTATATATCTGGTGTATATCTGGTGTATATCTGGTGTATATCTGGTATATATCTGGTGTATATCTGGTATATACCTGGTGTATATCTGGTGTATATCTGGTGTATATCTGGTATATATCTGGTATATATCTGGTATATATCTGGTGTATATCTGGTATATATCTGGTATATATCTGGTATATACCTAGTGTATATCTGGTGTATATCTGGTGTATGTCTGGTGTATATCTGGTGTATGGTGTATATCTGGTATATATCTGGTGTATATCTGGTATATATCTGGTGTATATCTGGTGTATATCTGGTATATACCTGGTGTATATCTGGTGTATATCTGGTGTATATCTGGTATATATCTGGTATATATCTGGTATATACCTGGTGTATATCTGGTGTATATCTGGTGTATATCTGGTATATATCTGGTATATATCTGGTATATACCTGGTGTATATCTGGTGTATATCTGGTGTATGTCTGGTGTATATCTGGTATATATCTGGTGTATATCTGGTGTATACCTGGTTCATACCTGGTTCATACCTGGTTCATACGTGGTTTATATCTGGTTGATATACCTGCATTTGATATACATTTTATGTGTTGAAACGGAGTGATAGTCCATAAAATAAGGTATAAAGAAATAATAAGCTATATGGTTATCTAGAGATTTCTTGGAGATGACTTGGATAACAATAGATAACAGGTCTATATATACAAGGGGCCTCGTAGCCTGGTGGATAGCGCGCAGGACTAGTAATTCTGTGGCGCGGGTTCGATTCCCGCACGAGGCAGAAACAAATGGGCAAAGTTTCTTTCACCCTAAATGCCTCTGTTACCTAGCAGTAAATAGGTACCTGGGAGTTAGTCAGCTGTCACCGGCTGCTTCCTGGGGGTGGAGGCCTGGTCGAGGACCGGGCCGCGGGGACACTAAAGCCCCGAAATCATGTCAAGATAACCTCAAGATAACTATCAAGGTCAGAAAGAGTACAGGAACTAAACAGCTTATCCAATCACAGTGAAAAGCTTAGGTGTTATCTGCTCTACACGACATCAGAATCAACGTGAAAATGACCGCGACGAGAAGATAACAGATCAACAGACGAGAGATATCTATATCTACATATATTCTCCCACCGGACACTAGAAAAATAACAGTTCTATAACAGTGATAAAGTTTAGGTAGTATCGGTGGGCGGCTATGAGTTAGCAGAAGGTGGGCGCTTCTAGGGGAAGGGTGGGACCACGAGGTAATAGAGGGTGGGTGGAGAGTGGGCGGGCATGGGTTACGATGTGGGTGGGTATGTGGGGGGGGGGGCAAGCGAGCTAAGTGGGTAAGGGTGTTCGTGTGTAGTGAACACCGGTGAGCACTCTGCACTGCCTTTGTGTGACGCGTCGCTCCGGGCGCCCTATACTGCACCTATTCCTTCCTATTGGTTGGTACTGATAGTTTCTGATCCTAATACCCTGGGTGGTGGGGGTATGGGGGAGGTATAAGGGAGGGGGGGGGTTGACCCATCTCCCCCCCCCCCTCCTCCCCCCATCTAGCTTCTACGCCATATTGCCTTCCATTCTATTGTTATAACTACTCCCCCTCCCCCCCCCACCCCCACCACCGTCTCCGTACCTGCAAGAGACATGAAAATACAATTAGTGTCGTGAATCATTTCGTGCACCACCACCACGGCACCACCACCATAATGTGTATGTGTATGTATATACACACACGATATATATGATTCTATATGATATATATATATATATATATATATATATATATATATAATTGACAAAAATTTATATATACAAAATTCTCAGGGGAATTGTCAGGGTGGAGAAAGACAAGGGGACACAGGTGGAGACTTGAGTACCCACATGAGCCACAGAGTCACACACAGTTTCAAATGTAGATATGACAGGGCCCAGTAGGCTCAAGTGGGCCCAAGTAGGCCCAGTAGGTCCAGTAGGCTAACTCATAAGTACCTGTACACCAGTTGATTGACGGTTGTGAGGCGAGACCAAAGAGCCAGAGCTCAACCCCTCGCAAGTACAACTAGGTGAGTTCCACGGCACCTCTACAGCTCTAGACTAGAGCCTCTAGTCTTTACTAGAGGCTTAAGTATTTACGTTAGACATTGTATGTATCTTAGGCACGCAGGCAAATTTTTTATGGTAGAAAATGCCTGGATAACATCACTCTAGAGGGACGATTGGAAGACGATGCACGGCACCTTGGCACACCTTCAGGGAGGGTTGTAATGGCTACTAGAATTCGACCAAAATAAACGCAAGGTAATGTGAATTACAAGAGAGCTCGCGAAGGCTCATTGAGCAGTGTGTAATGAAAGGGGGTCAGATGAGCACCTTGGAGCTAGGGAAAGATAAGTGATGCAGGGAGACACTCTCTCTCTCTCTCTCTCTCTCTCTCTCTCTCTCTCTCTCTCTCTCTCTCTCTCTCTCTCCTCTCTCTCAAATATAGGATAGCAATATCTTCATATGTAAAACTGGCAAAGATAAGGATGCCAAAGATAAGGATGCCATTTAGGAAGCTAGAGGATGAGGAGGATGATGAAGGAATCCTTGAGAGCACTGTACACCACACGTGGGCGGGCTATTCTGGTCTGTGTCGCACCTGCCTGGAACCCGCAGATGAGTAAACCCGATCTAGTAAAGCATACCAGCGGTATACAACGATAGTCTACCTCGTTGTATACCACCACCGCCTCCTCTCTCTCCCCCACCTCCCTCCCCAAGCCCCCTCTCCTCCTCCCCCCTCCCCTAGATCCCCACCCCACCCCTCCCTCTCCCCCATGTTGTCACATTTATCCTAAATGAGTTATTCCATGAGGCATAACCCCACCGAGACGAGCAAATATGAATTAATAACTGCAACAATGGGCCCTCCAAGGGGGGTGTAGCCGCGCTAACCAGGGCCCCCTTCTTGGCCCTGGGAGGGGAAGTGAGCCTTGCGACGGGTGTACAGAGGGGTCAAAATAGAGAGAGGTGAGGGGAGACAAGAGGGGTGACAAAAGGCCCCTCCCCCCCCCAGCCTGGGGGAATGCCCCCGACCCCCTCCCTCACTCACACAATACCCACCAACTACCCTGGGTAATTGACATGTAATAACCATAAGTTCATTGAGGCTTTCTCCTTCCCCTTATCCTGACACCTCCCCTTATATTATCCCTTCCCCTTATACTGGGTGGGCCACATGCTCTCACACCTCGCTCCCTAATCTACATCATACGGCCACAATCACCCGTGACAATCGCCTGATTTTCATACCTGATTGGCTGCTAACCGCCGCGGCCTCCCCCCCCCTTCCCCACAGAGGTGGAAAGGGGGGGGGGCAACAACCAGGAGGCCTGGCTGGAGACCGGGCCGCGGGAACGTTGATCCTCGGAATCTTCTAAAAGAAAAGGTAACCGCTCCAAGCAACAGCCTGTTGGACCAAGCTCTCACAAGTCAAACCTAGCTTGATGAATACTGTATATATTATTTTTTACAAGGATGGTTTTAAAATTTAAATATAAATATTGTGGACTGGTGAGTCTTTTGTAGATGTAGAGACTCTATAGTATAGAAGAGGTTCATAGTGTGTGGGGGGGGGGGCAGCTCTTGACTTGAATAATAGAGGGATGGTCCTGCTCGTCGACCGATCCTAATTCACACCAATTTCATCCAATTTGGATCAATTTCCTTCTGCCTTTTCAAATTTAGCTACATTTGAGTAAGATTGAGTGTGTGTACTCACCTAATTGTGCTTGCGGGGGTTGAGCTCTGGCTCTTTGGTCCCGCCTCTCAACCGTCAATCAACTGGTGTACAGATTCCTGAGCCTACTGGGCTCTATCATATCTATACTGGGCTCTATCATATCGTGTGTGTGTGTGTGTGTGTGTTCTGTAGTGTGCTTGCAGGGCTGAGTGTCGGCTCTTGGGCTCCGCCTCTCTGTTGTCAGGTAAATACAGTAGTTACCCATTCTTGGATTTGTCATTCCTGTTTCGGAAATCTGCACACGGAAATAACAGCACATGCGAGGCCAGGGGATATGGCAGGATGTGCAAAATTAGTGAAAAGCAAAGGTGCAATAGGTACTGGGTATGATAGGTATAATATATACCTATAATAGATATAATATATATTCCTATTATAATATAATATAGGTCTAATAGGTAATAGAGAGAGAGAGAGAACTATCAACATCAGAGGCCCGAGACTGTTCAACACGCTTCCACTACACATAAGGGACATAACTGGCCGACCCCTCACAGTGTTCAAGAGAGAACTATCAACATCAGAGGCCCGAGACTGTTCAACACGCTTCAACTACACATAAGGGACATAACTGGCCGACCCCTCACAGTGTTCAAGAGAGAACTATCAACATCAGAGGCCCGAGACTGTTCAACACGCTTCAACTACACATAAGGGGCATAACTGGCCGACCCCTCACAGTGTTCAAGAGAGAACTATCAACATCAGAGGCCCGAGACTGTTCAACACGCTTCCCCTACACATAAGGGACATAACTGGCCGACCCCTCACAGTGTTCAAGAGAGAACTATCAACATCAGAGGCCCGAGACTGTTCAACACGCTTCCACTACACATAAGGGACATAACTGGCCGACCCCTCACAGTGTTCAAGAGAGAACTATCAACATCAGAGGCCCGAGACTGTTCAACACGCTTCCACTACACATAAGGGGCATAACTGGCCGACCCCTCACAGTGTTCAAGAGAGAACTATCAACATCAGAGGCTCGAGACTGTTCAACACGCTTCCACTACACATAAGGGGCATAACTGGCCGACCCCTCACAGTGTTCAAGAGAGAACTATCAACATCAGAGGCCCGAGACTGTTCAACACGCTTCCACTACACATAAGGGACATAACTGGCCGACCCCTCACAGTGTTCAAGAGAGAACTATCAACATCAGAGGCCCGAGACTGTTCAACACGCTTCAACTACACATAAGGGGCATAACTGGCCGACCCCTCACAGTGTTCAAGAGAGAACTATCAACATCAGAGGCCCGAGACTGTTCAACACGCTTCCACTACACATAAGGGGCATAACTGGCCGACCCCTCACAGTGTTCAAGAGAGAACTATCAACATCAGAGGCCCGAGACTGTTCAACACGCTTCCACTACACATAAGGGACATAACTGGCCGACCCCTCACAGTGTTCAAGAGAGAACTATCAACATCAGAGGCCCGAGACTGTTCAACACGCTTCCACTACACATAAGGGGCATAACTGGCCGACCCCTCACAGTGTTCAAGAGAGAACTGGATAAACACCTCCAAAGGATACCTGATCAACCAGACTGTGATTTGTCGGATTACGATCAACTGCGTCTAACAGCCTGGTTATTAACCACCAACCAGGAGTCCTGGTCAGAAACCGGGTCTCGAGAACATTGATCTCTAGAACCAACATTCGTGCGTTTTCACAATATACAATTTGTTGGGCGAGCTTGAGCTCTTGGATTCCGCCTTTCATTTCCCCGGTCACCTTTTGCAGTGTCATATAAGGTTCCGGGTTCGATCCCCGGTGGAGGCGGAGACAAATGGCCAAAATGTTTCTGGGGTTCTGGTACCTAATTGTGCTAGCAGAGGTTGAATTTCGGCTCTTTGGCCCCACCTCTCAACTTTCAGACAACTAGTGTACATGTTTCTGAAGTTCGTTTTGGGTACTCTCTTTTTTTCTGTATCTCAGCCACGCTTAATAATTTAGCCTTATCTGCCCTATCAATTTTTCTGCGAATTTTGTATGTTATAATCATGTCTCCTCTAACCCCTTCAGTCATCAAGCGACGTGAGAATTTGGTCATTATTCTTTCTTCGTTACCTATGCCTTTCTCAAAAGGTTGTCTCTAGAAAGGAGACGAGAGAGGAATGACATATATACTTGGAGAATACTGGAGGGCCAAGGCCCAGATTTGTACAGTAGAATAACAACATACTGGAGTGAACGATATGGAAGGAAATGCAAAATAGAACCAGTGAAGAGTAGAGGTGCCATAGGCACAATCAGAGAACAGTGAACATCAGAGGTCCACAGCTGTTCAACTCCCTTCTTGCAAGCATTAGAAATATTGCTGGAACAAAAATGAACTTCAAGAAAGAGGTACGTTCCAGCAAGAGGTGCGAGATGAACTGCGGGCCGCTCCAAGCAACAGCCTGTTGGACCAAGTTGTCACAAGTCAAGCCTGGCCTCGGGCCGGGCTTGGGGAGAAGAAGAACTCTCAGAACCCCATCAACCAGGTATGACCCAAACATCCGTCAGTTCTAGACTAGTCTTTGTGTTGTGTAATGCAAGATATAGACTGGCGCCTCATATTCAAGGACTGGTCTGACGTACTTTAAATTCAAGGCTCTGAATTAACCCTTGTTCTGAGTTGTAAATGCATTTCTCATTTAAATGATTTCGGGGCTCAACGTCCCCGCGGCCCGGTCGTCGACCAGGTCTCCTGGTTGCTGGATCAACCAGGCTGTTGCTGATGATGGTTCAGTGTAATATCTCTCGGGTCTTTCTGGTTATTGAAGGATTTCATGTCCCATTTGGTATCTTGTGTCCTGGCTCTTGTTTTCAGTACCCAGGTTCATTACACGTAGATGAGTTAAACTCTAGTAGCCTTGTGTCTGAATAACCCGCTTTTAAACAGGTAGGCTGAATAAACCGCCATCTAATTTTTGTATCATCATCAGCAGTGTGTGTGTGTGTGTGTGTGTGTGTGTGTGTGTGTGTGTGTGTGTGTGTGTGTGTGTGTGTGTGTGTGTGTGTGTGTGTGTGTGTGTTTACTAGTTGTGTTTTTGCGGGGGTTGAGCTTTGCTCTTTCGGCCCGCCTCTCAACTGTCAATCAACTGTTTACTACTTTTTTTTTTTTTTTTCTCTCTACACCACACACACACACACCCCAGGAAGCAGCCCGGGACAGCTGACTAACTCCCAGGTACCTATTTACTGCTAGGTAACAGGGGCACTTAGGGTGAAAGAAACTTTGCCCATTTGTTTCTGCCTCGTGCGGGAATCGAACCCGCGCCACAGAATTACGAGTCCTGCGCGCTATCCACCAGGCTACGAGGCCCCTGTGTGTGTGTGTGTGTGTGTGTGTGTGTGTGTGTGTGTGTGTGTGTGTGTGTGTGTGTGTGTGTACTCAGCTACATGTGCTTGTAGGGTCGTGTCATGCTCCTGGCCCCCGCCTTTGTAACATTCTTGTATTAAAAATTTGTACCTGTCTCTGTACCAGGCAACGAGGAGGCCTGGTCGACGACCGGGCCGCGGGGTCGCTGAGCCCCGGAATCACCTCAAGGTAACCGTCTGTTGAGAATCAAATATTGAGGCAAAGGAATCAGAGGAAGAGAAGAAGAGGAGCAAGTAAAGGATAGAAGTCAACTATTCAGAATGAAGAAAACAGAAGATGGAAAGAGGGGAAAATGGATTAATGCGAAAAAAGATGTCAAAGATGGAGAGGAAATAGGAATAGCAAGAGGAGGCAAGGTGAGCACACCCCCCCCCCCTCCCCCCCACCCTGCCAATGCCTCCGTCTGAAAGCAATTTAGCAGGGAGTCAATACCGGAGCTCGACGAGGCGCGGAGCGACCTTCGGCGCGGGCTCCATTGGGGCCACGATGGCGGCGGGGACTCGAACCTGGCGGCCGCCCCTTGTACCCCGAGACTCCAACGCTCTTTGATATGGTAATACAAGAGGAACACACACACATTCCATGCATGCGGTTCCTAATCGCTTCACTCCATTTTTACATAAGGCATCCCATCTCCTCCCCCACCCCACCCCATACCCCTTCCCCCCCACTCTTTCTCCCGCCCCCCTCACCCCCCCCCCTCCCCCCACTGCCAAACATACACCATCCACCTTTGATGGCATTTTGGCGGGCACTGGAGGGGATAAAAAAAGATAAAAAAAAATACATAAAAACGTGCGAACAGTTGAGTTTGTAAGCGGGTGATGCCTTTATTGTGTGTGGGGGGGGGAGGGGGGGGGGCTGTCAGGGGTTAGTTAGTGGTTGTTGTGGTAGTTTGAGTGGTTCTTATGGTTGTATTGTTTGTTATTGTGGTGGTGGTAGTAGTAGTAGTTGTGTGTAGTGGTTGTGGTAGTTGTAAGAGAGGGTTTCTTTCACCCTGAATGCCCCTGTTACCTAGCAGTAAATAGGTACCTGGGTGTTAGTCAGCTGTCACGGGCTGCTTCCTGGGGGTGGAGGCCTGGTCGAGGACCGGGCCGCGGGGACACTAAAGCCCCGAAATCATCTCAAGATAACCTCAAGAAGAGGGGGGGGGTAGGATTGGCTGGGGATGAAAGGGGGGAGGGGATGTGGGGGGGGGGTTAGGAGGAGGGAGAGGGGGGGGGATGAGAGATTTTGAGGATGAGTGCGCCGTCACCTCGTTATCTACAAGAAACTGCCGTTATTATTCCACACAGACGCATTGCTCGAACAAATTAACCATGTCGTTAAACCCATAATGAAGCACTTCGTATTCCTCGGTATTTGAGGCGAGATTCTTAGTATTCCCCAGAGAGGCTCGAATCGTCTTGAGGTACTTCAACACTAGCCGCAACTAGCCTAACCCCCCCCCCTGCCCCATCCCCCCCCCCCTCTCCCCCTCTCCGTCCCTACTCGCCCCCCTCCTCCGTCCCTTCGTTATCCTTTCGCTGGAGAGTCGTCCGTCATCATTGACAGCCGCGGTAGCCAAGACGGAGGCAGTTTGGCAGTTTATGGGCAGGTCGGTGTTACAACTATGGCATTTGTTGTCCTTGTCTTGGGGGGGGGGGTGGAGGGGGCCAATTAGAGAGGTTGGAGGGGGGGGGGAGGGGTAAGGTCGTTAGTGGCTCCTGGTCGTCCGAGGAAGCTATTAAGACGGCTCTTCTGTGTGTGTGTGTGTGTGTGTGTGTGTGTCTTGTCTTATGGGGGGGTGCTACTAACGGCCTTGTTAGCGGTTACATGTAGTTACCCTGTACAGCTATGTGCTCGGGTAGTTTGGTAACTAAGAGTAGTTTTAGCAGTTGTGTCCTGGGTAGTTTGGTAACTGCCGGCAGTTATCAAAGACAAAACAATTAACAACGCCTATTGTGTGCTAACTACCTCTTGAAAGTAACGAGTGAAAGCACCTTTGTACTCTGCTAGTAACTCGTGTGTGTGTGTGTGTGTGTGTGTGTGTGTGTGTGTGTGTGTGTGTGTGTGTGTCTCTCTCTCTCTCTCTCTCTCTCTCTCTCTCTCTCTCTCTCTCTCTCTCTCTCTCTCTCTCTCTCTCTCTCTCTCTCTCTCTCTCTCTCTCTCTCACCAATTTCTCTAATAAGGTAATTAATATGCCGGTAAAAAAAAAGATAGATAAAAATTGC
>NC_091241.1:10111267-10113767 GCF_040958095.1 Procambarus clarkii | reverse complement strand
CGGCGTTAATGGGGCCATCAGCGCCCCCCCCCCTGGTAATGAGGGGGGGGAGGTGTTCAGAATTTACGCTTGTAAATGCCTGGTAAGATATTTTTTTGGGGGGAGTGCGTTTGTATAGCTTTTGTTGTGAATTTTTGTCTATTTAAATGGGTTCGCTGGGCGAAAATTGTAACCTTTCACACTAATAGGTTGTGTGTTTGTTGTGTGTTTGTTCGGGGGTGTTGTTGGTGATGTGTGTTTGTTGTTCCGTGTTGGTTGTTTCACGTGTGTGTTCGGTAGATACTCTGCGCCCGCCTCTGACTGGTATGGGAGGTCCTTGCACAGCGCTGCTCTACAAATGCACCAAGAAATCAGATCGCCGTGTGATGTGTCAGTGAGAAATTACGTAGGGGGGCTATGAAGGAGCGGATTCGAACCTACACACACACACACACACACACACACACACACACACACACACACACACACACACACACACACACACACACACACACACACACACACTCACACACACACTCACACACACTTAGTTCTGTCAAGCACACGCGCCTTGAACCAGGCAGTGTGTGTGTGTTGGGGGGGGGGCGGGGAGGAAGGATATTACAGTGGTGGGGGGAGGAGAATCCAGTATGGAGTAGCAGGTGGGAGGGAGGGTTAGGGAGGGGTGGTGAGGATGGAGTCCTTCCCCTCTCCCTACTCCTCCCCCCTCCCACTGTCCCCCCCCCCCACCTTCCTGACTCCACCTACTGGGGGGTGCAGTCCCCTGGATTAGCGTCATCAGTGGAAACACACGGAGCCGCTCTTGCTGGGGGAGGTTGGGGGGGGGTGTTAGGTAAAGAAAAGTCGAACTGGGGTGTGATATGAGGGGGGGGAAGGGGAGTGGGGGGTTGGGGGGTGTCAGGGGTCTACCCAGAGTGGGGTCTAGGAGTGGGTTCTAGTCCCCAAACCCAGCCTGGGGGAGAGACTGGGGCCCAATAATGATGACTTGGTCCAACAGGCTGTTGCTTTCAGCAACCTGCAGGCCCACACTGACGATGGACGTTAAGCAATCGTCGAATTGAATAAGCCAATGAGCACGTAGCAAGGCATTCAAGCTGACGTGTGATTGGCTCTTGCCCTCGCAGCTTCCAGAATCCCCAAACGTGTTATTAATTAGTAATTAATCATTAGTCGTAACTAATAAATTAATCATAACGAATCAAACATTAGTAATTAATTACAATTATGAACTACAATCCAAATTTTGTTTCGATATATATATATATATATATATATATATATATATATATATATATATATGTATATATATATATATATATATATATATATATATATATATATATATATATATATGTATATATATATATATATATATATATATATATATATATATATATATATATATATATATATATATATATATATATTTATTTAAGGCCTTTAAGAATTACCGTTGTATTAGTAATTTAATGACGATAAATTTGATAATTCCATTTTCTAAACCAATTTGCATACAGCTCTGAGAGGGACAAAGAGAATCGCTAATGACAAACACATACCTGGAGCATACATCACTTTAAATAACTTGTCTCCTATGACCTATCTCCGGGGGTTGGTCCCGGGGATCAATGTGCCCGTGGCCCCGGTCTCTGACCAGGCCTCCTGGTTGCTGGTTTGGTCAATCAGGCTGTTAACTGTAAGTGCTATTAAGTGCTTTTTGAAGGAGTTGGGGTCTAAGCTAATCGAAACGACTAGAGACTCTAGAGCCGCCAGCTTTCTTTTTCAGCGCCTTAGTGTGGCAATCCAGAGAGGAAATGCTCACTGCATCCATGGTTCCTGCCCGCCATCTGAGGAGCTGGAAGAGCTGTACAACTTGTGACAAGCAGCCTTGCACCCTGCATGTAATCAATATTGTAACTTTTTTTGTGTAATGACATTTTCAAATAAAGTTAGATAAATATACACACATACCAAAAGAATAGGGGTGGTAGGAGAAGAAAATATCAAGGTGTTCAGTGAGGATCCACAAGGTCTTCTCTGAGTACTCTTTATTTTCTTCTCCGAGGCTATGGGTCCCTTTATATATATATATATATATATATATATATATATATATATATATATATATATATATATATATATATATATATATATATATATATATATATGACAATGTCAGACCACGGAGGAAAAATGAAACAGGAAATTTCCTTAAGTACTTTCGTATATTAAATACATCTTCAGAAGGTCCAATTTCCTGTTTCATTTTTCCTCCGTGGTCTGACATTGTCACATTCTTAATCACGTGTTTATTTTCGTGATATACACACATATATATATATATATATATATATATATATATATATATATATATATATATATATATATATATATATATATATATATATATATATATATATATATATATATATAAGCTTCATGTGTGCAAGTTGGGAGAGGGGGGGGGGGGTCGCATCCCTGTGGTGGTTCCGGGGATCAA
>NC_091241.1:10078240-10105767 GCF_040958095.1 Procambarus clarkii | reverse complement strand
CTCTCTCTCTCTCTCGCTCTCTCGCTCTCTCTCTCTCGCTCTCGCTCTCTCTCGCTCTCTCGCTCTCTCTCTCTCTCTCTCTCTCTCTCTCTCTCTCGCTCTCGCTCTCGCTCTCTCGCTCTCGCTCTCTCTCTCTCGTTCTGGGAGTTCTTCTACTTTCCAAACCCGACTAGGGCCCAGACTAGACTTGGTTCACCAGGCTGTTACTTGGGGCAGCCCGCAGGCCCACATATCCACTACAGCCTGGTTGGTCCGGCACTTCTTGCAAGAACTTATCTAAGTGCCTCTTGAATACATCCACATTTGTTCCGCCAATATTTCTAATGCTTGCTGGGAGGGTGTTGAACAGCTGTGTGGACCTCTGATGTTCAGACAGTGTTCTTTAATTGCGCCTATGGCACCTCTACTCCTCATTGGTTCTATTTTGCATTTCCTTCCGTACATTTCGCCCCATTATGTTATTCTACTGTGCAGATTTGGGACCTGGCCTTCAAGTATATTATTTGATATATTATTTGATACCTTTCTCGTCTCCTTTCCAGAGAGTACATTTTGAGATCTTTGAGACGGTCCCAATAATTTAGATGGTTTTATCGTGTCTAATGCGTGCCGTGTATGTTCTCTGTATTCCCTCTAATTCAGAGATCTCTCCCGCTCTGAAGGGGGAAGTGAGTACCGAGCAATACTCAAGACGGGACAGCACCAGTGATTTAAACAGTATTACCATTGCTGTGGTGGTCTCTGCTGAATGGGGTTCTGGGAGTTCTTCTACTCCCCAAGCCCGGCCCGAAGCCAGACTAGACTTGTGAGAGTTTGGTCCACCAGGCTATTGTTTGGAGCGGCCCGCAGGCCCACATACCCACCACAACCCGGCTGGTCCGGCACTCCTTGGAGGAAACAATCTAGTTTCCTCTTGAAGATGTCCACGGTTGTTCCGGCAACTCTGGATATGAACGTTCACATAATCCATCCTATCATTGTCCTGGCCGCCGCCGCTATATTTGCTCCGTTCACTAAATGTCAGGTCGTCAGACATCATAATTCTCAGATCTTTTACATGTTGCTTTCCTTCTATGAGTAGGTCTGATAGTGTCCTATACAAGGTCCGGTGCGGTGACGTACAGGTGGTCCCAGTGACCATACAGGTGGTCCCAGTGACCATACAGGTGGTCCCAGTGACCATACAGGTGGTCCCAGTGACCATACAGGTGGTCCCAGTGACCATACAGGTGATCCCAGTGACCATACAGGTGGTCCAGTGACCATACAGGTGGTCCCAGTGACCATACAGGTGGTCCCAGTGACCATACAGGTGGTCCAGTGACCATACAGGTGGTCCCAGTGACCATACAGGTGATCCCAGTGACCATACAGGTGGTCCAGTGACCATACAGGTGGTCCCAGTGACCATACAGGTGGTCCCAGTGACCATACAGGTGATCCCAGTGACCATACAGGTGGTCCCAGTGACCATACAGGTGGTCCCAGTGACCATACAGGTGGTCCCAGTGACCATACAGGTGATCCCAGTGACCATACAGGTGGTCCCAGTGACCATACAGGTGGTCCCAGTGACCATACAGGTGGTCCCAGTGACCATACAGGTGGTCCCAGTGACCATACAGGTGGTCCCAGTGACCATACAGGTGGTCCAGTGACCATACAGGTGGTCCCAGTGACCATACAGGTGGTCCCAGTGACCATACAGGTGGTCCCAGTGGGTCCTGGAGCCCACCTGCGGCCCGCGCCGCTCCGACCCTAATTGCTCAACTACACAAGCCATTGACTGCGACCAGCATGAGAAACAAGCGAGTAATTGGTCGGTACACTTGACAAGGGGGAATGGGGGAGGGGTAGGGTCAGGGGGGCCTCTTCCCCCCCCCCCTCCCTATCTCCCTCACCCCCCCTTTCCCTCCCTCACCTACCCTTCCCTCACAATTCTCCTTCTCTCTCTCCCTCACATTTCATTGTGTCTGTTGCTGTTCCTTCTATGTCCCTCCACACCCCCACCCCCACCCCCCACTCCCTTGTTCAATCTTGTTCAACCTTGTTCAACTCTGGTGCCTAGTTGCCTGGTGCAACCAGGAGGCCTGGTCGACGACCGGGCCGCGGGGACGCTAAGCCCCGGAAGCATCTCAAGGTAGTTAACAACAGCTAAGCAAGATCTGGTCGTTAGGTTCGTTATCGTTGTTATCGGGGGGTGGGGGGGGGTACAGACGCATTGTGATAGGCTTTCCTTGACAGGACATTATTCCTAGATGAAATTCTTGCCCAAAAATATCTTTCCTCTTTTTTAAAAAAAAATTAATAATTCAATAAGCAAATCAATCAATAAATAATAAAGGTCCTTCAAACAAAATGTCAAAATATGTGTGACAACATTGCGTGTATGTATGTGAATACTACACAGTATTCATATATGGATGTCCATATATGTGCGGAAATACATGTGAAGAACCTCTCGCACACTCACAGCTCCCTGACCAGACAGCTAAGCTAAGCCAGCTTAGCTTAGCTGTCAGCGCCCACACACCGTGTCAGCAAGGCAGCCAGCCCGCCTGCTATCATAACACCGTGTCAGCAAGGTGGCCAGCCCGCCTGCTATCATAACACCGTGTCAGCAAGGTGGCCAGCCCGCCTGCTATCATAACACCGTGTCAGCAAGGCGGACAGCCCGCCTGCTATCATAACACCGTGTCAGCAAGGCAGCCAGCCCGCCTGCTATCATAACACCGTGTCAGCAAGGTGGCCAGCCCGCCTGCTATCATAATACCGTGTCAGCAAGGTGGACAGCCCGCCTGCTATCATAACATCGTGTCAGCAAGGCGGCCAGCCCGCCTGCTATCATAACACCGTGTCAGCAAGGTGGACAGCCCGCCTGCTATCATAACACCGTGTCAGCAAGGCGGACAGCCCGCCTGCTATCATAACACCGTGTCAGCAAGGCGGCCAGCCCGCCTGCTATCATAACACCGTGTCAGCAAGGCGGACAGCCCGCCTGCTATCATAACACCGTGTCAGCAAGGTGGACAGCCGGCCTGCTATCATAACACCGTGTCAGCAAGGCGGACAGCCCGCCTGCTATCATAACACCGTGTCAGCAAGGTGGACAGCCCGCCTGCTATCATAACACCGTGTCAGCAAGGCGGACAGCCCGCCTGCTATCATAACACCGTGTCAGCAAGGCGGACAGCCCGCCTGCTATCATAACACCGTGTCAGCAAGGTGGACAGCCCGCCTGCTATCATAACACCGTGTCAGCAAGGTGGACAGCCCGCCTGCTATCATAACACCGTGTCAGCAAGGTGGACAGCCCGCCTGCTATCATAACTTACACAGTATTTCCCATTTCTAAACCATCCCATCTGGAGTGTGGTTGCAGTGGTGGGGCGACACTAGGTCTGTTCACCCTATCATTCCTTATTACTTAATGTCATGGAGTGATTCCTGGATCACCCGTCAGTTTTGTTTCTGTTATTGCTATAATGTGTGGGTTGTACTTCTGCCACTTTTTCCTACAGTTCTTCCCCTTTATTTGTGGTTTCATCTGCATTCATGTGTATCAGTTTAATGTAACTAATCTTTACTGGGCTGCTTTGGCTTCCCACAATTGGTAATTATTCCTGTTGGTCCAAAACTTTTATTCAGTCTTATTCAGTTTCTTTAGCTGTTGCTTAGGTTGAGTTACTCAATATTCAACATATTGAATACTTAATAACATACTTAATATTCATCCTTATAGTGTCACATTTTGACGTATACTCTCCCTAAGGCCCAAAATTGTTGTAGTAGAAAATGGCAGAGGCTCGCGAAATTGACACACACTGTCCCGTTTTCTGTTTTGGGTCCTCTGGTTGGTTAGGATAAAGGGGGCACTTAAGTACGACAGTTTCTTGACGGTGGGAAATCTTAAGAGGACCTGAAAGAGGAGCTCACTACTTTGCTATATTAAATTCTCTGATGGAGAAGCAGAAGTAATGTATAATTGTGCCTATGGTTATCTTGAGGTTATCTTGAGATGATTTCGGGGCTTCAGTGTCCCCGCGGCCCGGTCCTCGACCAGGCCTCCACCCCCAGGAAGCAGCCCGTGACAGCTGACTAACACCTAGGTACCTATTTTACTGCTAGGTAACAGGGGCATAGGGTGAAAGACTCTGCCCATTGTTTCTCGCCGGCGCCTGGGATCGAACCCAGGACCACAAGTCCAGCGTGCTGTCCGCTCGGCCGACCGGCTCCCTATGGCACTTCTACTCTTCAATGAGTCTTTTTTTTGCATTTCCTACTATGTGTTTTGCTTCAGTGTGTTATGTGTTTATTTGGGAAGTGGCCCTCCAGTATCTTCCATGTATATAATACGATACTTCTCTTGTCTCCTTTGCAGAGAGAACATTTTGAGTGCTATGAGACGTGGGTGAGTGTGTTCAGAATGTTCTTGTATGTGGCGGAGTTTACATTCTCTAAAGATCTGGAGTTTACATTCTCTAAAGATCTGATCTCAGGAGGTGACAGTAAGTCAAACTCTAGCCATTAACAGGACTAGTGATGAGGGCGTCATGTCATCCCCCCCCCCTTGCTGGGGACGCCAAATTAAGCATGAAAATGGCCTCGTTATCTTGCAATTAGTTTACGGAGATTCTGGGGGTCAAGGTTCCCGCGGTTGATGGGCGGTTGATGGACTGGTCAACCAGGCTGTTGGACGCGGCGGCTCGCAGCCTGACTTATGAATCACAGCCTGGTTGATTAGGGATCCTTTGGAGGTGTCTATTGCCTCATTGGAAGATACAAAGTCATTATAAACAGAGATCCATAAAGTCTATTGATAGACTTAACATGATGCTACTACCTTTAATTCTACCTTGTGTTTACCTGTGATGGTTGCGTGGATCAATGCCCCCCCGCGGCATGGTTTCTGACCAGGCCTCCTGATTGGTGATCTGGTCAACCAGGCTGTTGAGCGCGGTGCTCGTGGATGATGACCACCAATCGATTCCCTACACAAAAACCCTTAACAGAGTATTAAGACACAACATAAACCTCCCAGCATAAATTAGCGATCAAGTCAGAGATCTTAGAATTATCAAAAGTCGAATTAGAATTAGAAAAATGTCACGAAGCCCAAACGTTTAGAGAAGACATCAAAATGTTGCAACAGCCAGGAATATGATTGACTGGATTATGGGAACCTTCAAAATACAGAATGTCACGTGGGTATCTGGGCCTGCGGGCCGCTCCAAGCAACAGCCTGGTGGACCAAACTCTCACAAGTCTAGCCTGGCCTCGGACCGGGCTTGGGGAGTAGAAGAACTCCCAGAACCCCATCAACCAGGTATATGTGGGCCTGAGGGCCGCTCCAAGCAACAGCCTGGTGGACCAAACTCTCACAAGTCTAGCCTGGCCTCGGGCCGGGCTTGGGGAGTAGAAGAACTCCCAGAACCCCATCAACCAGGTATATGTGGGCCTGCGGGCCGCTCCAAGCAACAGCCTGGTGGACCAAACTCTCACAAGTCTAGCCTGGCCTCGGACCGGGCTTGGGGAGTAGAAGAACTCCCAGAACCCCATCAACCAGGTATATGTGGGCCTGCGGGCCGCTCCAAGCAACAGCCTGGTGGACCAAACTCTCACAAGTCTAGCCTGGCCTCGGACCGGGCTTGGGGAGTAGAAGAACTCCCAGAACCCCATCAACCAGGTATATGTGGGCCTGAGGGCCGCTCCAAGCAACAGCCTGGTGGACCAAACTCTCACAAGTCTAGCCTGGCCTCGGGCCGGGCTTGGGGAGTAGAAGAACTCCCAGAACCCCATCAACCAGGTATCACATGAACGGAGTTTCTTTTCACAGTATTGGTGTGAATATGGAATATTGTAGTGTCCTTTCCCCTGTAGATCGGATCGAGAATATACCGAGAAATTTTTATCGATGAACTGGGCTGTGATTCGGGCGTCAGATTGCGATCGGGTATGACAGCCTGGTTGACCAGACCAGGAGACCGTGTCGCGGGGGGGTATTGATCCACGGGACCATCTCGAGGTACCAATATTACAATCAATGAAGCAGTTTACCTACTGACTCACTTAAAGGCTTTGTTTACATCAAGTTTGAGGTCGGAGGCGGCGATGAACGACAGGTTAGGTCTTCCTTGGCCCTGACTCTGCCCTGGCTCTGCCCTGACTCTACCCTGACTCTACCCTGACTCTACCCTGACTCTGCCCTGTCTCTACCCAGACTCTGCCCTGTTACCACACCATTTCAGTCCCGACTCTGTTCCGTTTCAGCCCTGTATTGCCCCCCCGACTCTGCCCTGTCTCAAGTCTCTACCTGACTAACCCATTTCACTCCTGTTTCGGGCTAGACTGCCCTGTTTCAGCCGTGTTCATGCCCTGTATCT
This sequence comes from Procambarus clarkii, assembly GCF_040958095.1. Classification (NCBI taxonomy): domain Eukaryota; kingdom Metazoa; phylum Arthropoda; class Malacostraca; order Decapoda; family Cambaridae; genus Procambarus; species Procambarus clarkii. Next base: position 10,099,384 of record NC_091241.1, on the reverse strand, counting down.
GCCCTATTCGATACATGGTAGTAGGGCCCAGGCGCCCTTGTGGGGTCCTGAACATTTCCAACATTTGCTTGGTAATCGGCTGGTGCGGGGCGGCCGCCCCCGGGAACCACAAATATTGGCGGTGTGTGTGTGTGTGTGTGTGTGTGTGTGTGTGTGTGTGTGTGTGTGTGTGTGTGTGTGTGTGTGTGTGTGTGTGGAGGGTGGGGGGAGGGTATGCCCCGCGGGGGAAGAGTCGTGTCCTGACGGCCAATTTCCCGCGCGGGTGCCCTCCTGCTTGGCCTGCTGGCCGAGCCCGCCCTCCCTCCCTCCCTCCACTACTGCCCGACATGGTTCCCTCCATGACCTGCATCACAATGCTGTTTCTCACTCACCACCTCACTACTCTCCACCCCCAGGCCCTCCACCCCCTCCCCCAGGCCCTCCACCCCCTCCCCTAGACCCTCCACCCCCTCCCCTAGACCCTCCACCCCCTCCCCCAGGCCCTCCACCCCATCCCCTAGACCCTCCACCCCTTCCCCAGACCCTCCACTCCCTCCCCCAGACCCTCCACCCCTTCCCCCAGGCCCTCCACCCCCTTCCCCCAGGCCCTCCACCTCCTCCCCCAGGCCCTCCACCCCCTTCCCCCATGGCCCTCCACCTCCTCCCCCAGGCCCTCCACCCCCTTCCCCCATGGCCCTCCACCTCCTCCCCCAGGCCCTCCACCCCCTTCCCCCATGGCCCTCCACCTCCTCCCCCAGGCCCTCCACCTCCTCCCCCAGGCCCTCCACCCCCTTCCCCATGACCCTCCACTCCCTCCCCCAGACCCTCCACTCCCTCCCCCAGACCCTCCACCCCCTCCCCCAGGCCCTCCACCTCCTCCCCCAGGCCCTCCACCCCCTTCCCCCATGGCCCTCCACCTCCTCCCCCAGGCCCTCCACCCCCTTCCCCCATGGCCCTCCACCTCCTCCCCAGGCCCTCCACTCCCTCCCCCAGACCCTCCACTCCCTCCCCCAGGCCCTCCACCCCCTCCCCCAGGCCCTCCACCCCTCCCCAAGACTGGACAAACATTTACACAATCCCCTTCCGAAACCGCTACATCTTCCCGTCAATCATGGCGGCTGTATTTATATATATGAAACCGTTTAGGACTTTGGAAAACACTTCACAACCACTTGTTACTGTTATAACAAACTTATAACAACCTCGTAGCGCCTCGGAGCTCATCAGCTGTTTAATATATGTAAACAAAGCCGCCATGTTTTGAGGAAAGATGTACAGGTTTCGTAAGGGGTATGGTATAATCAGATGGTATGGTCTGTGAGGGCCCGCGCCTCATGCCCTCGTTTCCAGACGATCCCTGCCCTTCATCTTGGGATGCTGGGAGTCTTGGGATGGTGGGATGACTCTGGGAGATGTACGGGATGAGGCTGGGGATGCTGGGAGTCTTGGGATGGTGGGATGACTCTGGGAGGTGTACGGGATGAGGGTCGGGATGGTGGGATGACTCTGGGAGATGTACGGGATGAGGGTCGGGATGCTGGGATGACTGGGAGGTGTACGGGATGAGGGTCGGGATGGTGGGATGACTCTGGGAGGTGTACGGGATGAGTCTTGGGATGCTGGGAGTCTTGGGATGGTGGGATGACTCTGGGAGGTGTACGGGATGAGTCTTGGGATGGTGGGATGACTCTGGGAGGTGTACGGGATGAGTCTTGGGATGCTGGGAGTCTTGGGATGGTGGGATGACTCTGGGAGGTGTACGGGATGAGTCTTGGGATGGTGGGATGACTCTGGGAGGTGTACGGGATGAGTCTTGGGATGCTGGCCGCGTCAGCACTTGGGAGGCCGTAATTTTGAGCGCGTTTTGTTGAGTTTATTTATGGCGTCATTACTGGGCAGGTGAGCGCTACCCTGCCTGCCCACCCACCTGCCCTCTGCCCACCCACCTGCCCACCTGCCCACCCACCTGCCCTCTGCCCACCCACCTGCCCACCCACCTGCCCACCTGCCCACCCACCTGCCCTCTGCCCACCCACCTGCCCACCCACCTGCCCTCTGCCCACCCACCTGCCCACCTGCCCACCCACCTGCCCTCTGCCCACCCACCTGCCCACCTGCCCACCCACCTGCCCTCTGCCCACCCACCTGCCCACCCACCTGCCCTCTGCCCACCCACCTGCCCACCCACCTGCCCACTACCAACGCCTCCCTGCTCTGTACCCCTCCCTGCCCACTGTCCCTCCCTGCCCATGGAATAATTATATATATATATATATATATATATATATATATATATATATATATATATATATATATATATATATATATTCCATGGGCAGGGAGGGACAGCGGCAGCAGCAGGGGCGTCCCTGGCAGCAGCAGCAGCAGCAGGGGCGTCCCTGGCAGCAGCAGCAGCAGGGGCGTCCCTGGCAGCAGCAGGGGCGTCCCTGGCAGCAGCAGGGGCGTCCCTGGCAGCAGCAGCAGCAGCAGCAGGGGCGTCCCTGGCAGCAGCAGCAGCAGGGGCGTCCCTGGCAGCAGCAGCAGCAGGGGCGTCCCTGGCAGCAGCAGCAGCAGGGGCGTCCCTGGCAGCAGCAGCAGCAGCAGGGGCGTCCCTGGCAGCAGCAGCAGCAGGGGCGTCCCTGGCAGCAGCAGCAGCAGGGGCGTCCCTGGCAGCAGCAGCAGCAGCAGGGGCGTCCCTAGCAGCAGCAGCAGCAGGGGCGTCCCTGGCGGCAGCAGCAGCAACAGCAGCAGGGGCGTCCCTGGCAGCAGCAGCAGGGGCGTCCCTGGCAGCAGCAGCAGGGGCGTCCCTGGCGGCAGCAGCAGCAGCAGCAGCAGCAGGGGCGTCCCTGGCAGCAGCAGCAGGGGCGTCCCTGGCAGCAGCAGGGACGTCCCTGGCAGCAGCAGCAGCAGCAGGGGCGTCCCTGACAGCAGCAGCAGCAGCAGCAGGGACGTCCCTGGCAGCAGCAGCAGCAGGGGCGTCCCTGGCAGCAGCAGCAGCAGCAGGGGCGTTCCTGGCAGCAGCAGCAGCAGGGGGCGGGCGGGCCGACTGCCCCTGACATATCGACAACTCCTCGTACGCGCCAAAAAGCTTCATTGAACCTGATAATCACCCGCTCATTTGTTCCGGCCCACGACCCATGTTGAGTGACCGGGGAATTGATCTCTTCCCCCCCCCCACCTCCCCTGGAGGCTAGGGGGCTCTATCCTGGAGGGAGAGAGGCTAAGGAGGGGCTCTATCCTGGAGGGAGAGAGGCTAGGGGGGTCTCTATCCTGGAGGGAAGAGAGGCTAGATGGCTCTTTCCTGGAGGGAGAGAGGCTAGGGGGGGGGCTCTATCCTGGAGGGAGAGAGGCTAGAGGGCTCTATCCTAGAGGGAGAGAGGCTAGGGGGCTCTATCCTGGAGAGAGGGGGTGCTAGGGGGGCTCTATTCTGGAGGGAGAGGGGCTAGGGTGATCTATCCTGAAGGAAGAGAGACTAGGAGGGGGGCTCTATCCTGGAGGAAGAGGAGTTATGGAGGCTCTATCCTGGAGGGAGAGAGGCTAGGGGGCTCTATCCTGGAGAGAGAGGGGCTAGGGTGCTCTATCCTGAAGGAAGAGAGGCTAGGAGGGGGGCTCTATCCTGGAGGAAGAGGAGTTATGGAGGCTCTATCCTGGAGGAAGAGGGGTTAGGGGCTCTATCCTTGAGGGAAGAAAGGCTAGGGGCTCTATCCTGGAGGGAAGAGAGGCTAGGGTGCTCTATCCTGGAGGAAGAGAGGCTAGAGGGCTCTATCCTGGAGGAAGAGAGGCTAGAGGGCTTTATCCTGGAGGAAGAGAGGCTAGAGGGCTCTATCCTGGAGGAAGAGAGGCTAGAGGGCTCTATCCTGGAGGAAGAGAGGCTAGAGGGCTCTATCCTGGAGGAAGAGAGGCTAGAGGGCTCTATCCTGGAGGAAGAGAGGCTAGAGGGCTCTATCCTGGAGGAAGAGAGGCTAGAGGGCTCTATCCTGGAGGAAGAGAGGCTAGAGGGCTCTATCCTGGAGGAAGAGAGGCTAGAGGGCTGTATCCTGGAGGAAGAGAGGCTAGTGGGCTCTATTATCAATCAAGAAACTTCACAACCCGAGCGTATTATTGTTATAACCAAACCTCGTTGTGGAAAGATGCACTGGTTTCGTAAGGGGGTTGGGTAAATGTTTGTCGAGTCCTAGTCTACCGGTCCCCCCCCCCCCCGGAGTCTAAGGTAAGCTCCTGACCTCCCTGTTGTAACCTTATTAATTAGCTAATATGCAGGTAAGTCCTACTTAGAGGTAATTAATAAATTTGACTAATTAGCAGGGCATCAAGAGGAATTGTAATTGGTTGGGCGATTGTGGAGGGGGGGGGGGAGTTGAGAGAGTGCACACGCGAGCGTACACGCACACGCACACTCACGCACGCGCGGTAACAAGGGGACACAGGTGGAGACTGAGTACCCACATGAGCCACAGAGACGTTAGAAAGAACCTTTTCAGTGTCAGAGTAGTTAACAGGTGGAATGCATTAGGCAGTGATGTGGTGGAGGCTGACTCCATACACAGTTTATAATGTAGATATGATAGAGCCCAATAGGCTCAGAAATCTGTACACCAGTTGATTGACAGTTGAGAGGCGGGACCAAAGAGCCAGAGCTCAACCTGCGCAAACACAACTAGGTAAATACACACACACACTCACTCATTATATATATATATATATATATATATATATATATATATATATATATATATATATATATATATACATATATATATAATATACATATGTATAATATTACACATATAATATTATACATTCATAAGCTTAAGTTTCCACAAGGAAAGGTAATTGAGGAAGTCTGAGCACCATTGTATATATTGACACATTTTCAAGACGTAAATATGCTTTGTGGTATGAATACATATACTTATGTATACATACACATACAACCAATATCGCATATTCACGCTGAAACAAGCGCCACTAGTATACTGCTCACTTTTCCCTTAAGACACGAATTGAAAAAATATATATATATGGCAAAATTTTTTGTTTGCATTTATTTTTGTTTTTATGGAAAAAGGTGGTAGGAATATTACAGAAAACAGGTGGGCCTGCGGGGGGGGGGGGAATAGAGGGGTAATAATGGCCGGTTTGATGAGTAGGGGGGTTGAATGGGTAAGGGGGGGGGGTTGGGGGGGAGGGGGGTTGTTTCTGGCGTCGCCAGCTAATCTCTCACGAGCCAATCATGGCAACTGCCAAATTGTCTGGGCCCGACGTCAGGGCTGCCACCCTCTCCGACGCCTTTTGTTGGCTCCCTTGTTTCCTTGGGCAGTGTGGGTGGCGGGGGAAGGGTTGGTACCTCCTCTAGTGGGGGGAGGGGGGGGGGGAGAGCGGCAAATGGTAGCGTTCATTTTGTAGTTCTTTCTCTTCCTCTTTCTCTTCCTCTTTCTCTTCGTCCGTTATGTCACCTATTCCTTCGATTATCGTCTTCGTAATTCCCTTGCGTTTGTACTATTTAACTACGTCATGGTGTGAATAGCTGCATCCAACAGCCTGGTTGACCACGGGGTCAGATTTACGAAGCAGTTATGCAAGCACTTACGAATCTGGGGCCAGATTCACGAAAGCAGTTACGCAAGAACTTACGAACGTGTACATCTTTCCTCAATCTTTGACGGCTTTGGTTACATTTATTAAACAGTTTACAAGCATGAAAACTTGCCAATCAACTGTTGTTATTGTTATAAACAGCCTCCTGGTGCTTCGGAGCTCATTAACTGTTTAATAATTGGAAACAAAGCCGCCAAAGATTGAGAAAAGATGTACAGGTTCGTAAGTGTTTGCGTAAGTGCTTTCGTGAATCTGGCGCCTGTCCATCTTTTCTCAATCTTTGGCGGTTTTGTTTACAATTATTAAACAGTTAATGAGCTGCGAAGCACCAGGAGGCTGTTTATAACAATAACAACAGTTGATTGACAAGTTTTCATGCTTGTAAACTGTTTAATAATGTAACCAAAGCCGCCATAGATTGAGGAAAGATGTACACGTTCTTAAGTACTTGCGTAACTGCTTCGTGAATCCGGAACCCAGTCTACCAACCAACCAGTAGGCCTGGTCAGAAACCGGGTCGCGGGGACATTGATTCCCGAAACCCAACAACAGGTAGATGCTGGTAGAAGTGGTAATTAGGGTCACCGTTCACGGTACTTAGCAAGTGGGTAGTTATCTGACCTATTCAAGGAGGGAGAAAGATTGACCTTTATGAGAGCTCAAATGAATGTGAAAAAATCGCGGAATTTAGAGAGAACACCATCAATGGAGTTCAAGAAATGTGTAAGTACTTCATTCATAATGATGTGCTGCCGGGAATCTTAGCGAAGTTTTCAAAGTTTGCTGACTGTAGGTAATGCATGCACATGACTGTAAAGCTGCCGCCCAGTTGGGTGGGTGTGGAGCACATGACTGTAAAGCTGCCGCCCAGTTGGGTGGGTGTGGAGCACATGACTGTAAAGCTGCCGCCCAGTTGGGTGGGTGTGGAGCACATGACTGTAAAGCTGCCGCCCAGTTGGGTGGGTGTGGAGCACATGACTGTAAAGCTGCCGCCCAGTTGGGTGGGTGTGGAGCACATGACTGTAAAGCTGCCGCCCAGTTGGGTGGGTCTGGAGCACATGACTGTAAAGCTGCCGCCCAGTTGGGTGGGTGTGGAGCACATGACTGTAAAGCTGCCGCCCAGTTGGGTGGGTGTGGAGCACATGACTGTAAAGCTGCCGCCCAGTTGGGTGGGTGTGGAGCACATGACTGTAAAGCTGCCGCCCAGTTGGGTGGGTGTGGAGCACATGACTGTAAAGCTTATATATTTGTGTATATATTTGTGTATATGTATATACATACATGTATATACATATGTATATACACAAATATATATATTTGTGTATATGTATACACACAATAAATTATATAACTAGCTTCACAAGAGTATTACTTGCTTAACTAAATGAACTCTGGTGTTCAGCTCTTGGGCCCCGGCATGTACCCTCGGGATGGGTATTGGGGGCATAATAACTAACACTAAGCTATAAGTCAACAACTAAGCAAACAGGACACTAATCTTACTCGGGCCAGAGACCTATTTGCCTGAGGATTACCTTTTGACGATTTCGAGAGTTCGATTCCCCTAGCCTGTGGAATCCTTCCCAGGTGATCAACTGGTCTGTGAAGCATGTTTATGTAGACCTAGAAGCCTACCGGGCCCCATAGGCCTACAGGACCAGCTACAGAACGGGCCAGGTCGACTTGGCTTCTCACATATGTCTTTATCGTTCTCACCTCTACAACTCCATCCCCCCAATCCCCCTCTCCTAATCCCCACCTCACCATCACTCCAATCATCACAATCTCAATCCTTCTCTGGGGTTGGCTGAATGATCGCATCAGGCGACGCACGCACACGCACGCACGCACAGCGACGATCCTTTCTGAGAACGGGACACGAACCAATACGGAGGGCGCGCGCTTCGCTCTGAGTGGCTCTTGAGAAATATCTTCATTTGAAAGCTGGGGACTTGGAACAATGGGAGACGGGGGGAATTTCACGCTAAATATTATCGATTTTCCCCAATTCATAGCCTGCCCTCCTTCTTTCCCATCCCTGTCCGTTCCATACCCCCCCCCCTTCCCTCCTTCCCCTTCCCTCCTTATCCCCGTGTGCCTTCCCCCACCCATTCCATCCCCCTTACTCGCATCTCTTTTGAAATGGGGACTCTGGAGGCAAACTCTACATCTGGGGACTTATTAAAGCCGATGTCGAGAATAGGGGGGAGTGGGGGGTGGAAGGGGGAGGGGGGTGGAAGGAGGGGGGGTGGATGGGGTGGAAGGGGGGGGGGGGTGGAGGAGGTGGAAAAGCATCTTCAGTCAAGTTAGCAAGCGGGTAAGTGGAGCTTGGGTAAGGAGAGAGAGAGAGAGAGAGAGAGAGAGAGAGAGAGAGAGAGAGAGAGAGAGAGAGAGAGAGAGAGAGAGAGAGGGGGGGGGGTTAAAGCTCTGAAAGGGGGGGGGGGAAGGGGGGTAGACTATAATGTCAGAAAAGAGAGCGTCTGAAAGAAAAATGTGAGTGCCATAAATGATGTGTCAATAGAGGAGTGAAATAAATGAGTGAAAGCCGCAAGAAAGAAGAGCTCATGGAGGAACGTGGGAGAAAGCCGCATGTTTAGGCAGGTGTGTTGACGGGGGGGAGGGGTGAGTGAAAGGAGGTGGTGACCGGACCGCAGAGACAGTGATCCTCGGAACGAACGCATGGTAAGCTTTAATATATACGAAGATTTTACACGTAATATCTGATGAAATATGACGTAGAATATCAAGCAAACAATAGTCATGTGAATCAGGATTGATCACGCATCTTCACAACCTCTGACGAAACCGTTACATCTTAATCATGGCGACGTTGTTTAATAGACAGTTTATGAGCTACGAGGTTGTTGACAATAACAACCTCGGACAAAGCCGCCATGATTGAGGGAGAAGATGCACAGGTTTCGTATGGTGTGGGGTGGCTCCAGCAAAAAAAAAAAAAAAAAAAACACGGGTTGGTACAAATTTAATCGTCTTAATATTGACCTTCTCTATATCTAACCAGGGAGCCAGTCGGCCGAGCAGACAGCACGCTGGACTAGTGATCCTATGGTCCTGAGTTCGATCCCAGGCGCCGGCGAGAAACAATGGGCAGAGTTTCTTTCACTCTATGCCCGTGTTACCTAGCAGTAAAATAGGTACCTGGGTGTTAGTCAGCTGTCACAGGCTGCTTCCTGGGGGGTGGAGGCCTGGTCGAGGACCGGGCCGCGGGGACACTAAAGCCCCGAAATCATCTCAAGATAACCAAGATAACCTCTATATCTATTGACAGCCTGGATAGGTTAGGTGGGTTGGTTAGGTTGGGCTGCCCCTGCCGGAATCACATACACTCTCGTCATAACACAAATCATTACAATACTGGCAAGCTAAACAGGTCTATAGCAGGCTTGCAATTTATAAAATGATTATATATATATAAGTCGAGGCCAGGCTCAACTTGTGGTAACTTGGTCCAACAGGCTGTTGGCTGAGCGGCCCACGTATCCACTACAACCCAGTTGGTCCTCTTGAAGAAGTTCACCTTTGTTCCGGCAATATGTCTTAACGCTTGCTGGAAGGGTATTGAACAGCTGTGTGGACCTCTGATGTTCAGTGCTCTCTGTGCCTATGGCACCTCTACTCCTCACTGGTTTTATTCTGCATTTCCTTCCGTATCTTTCGCTCCAGTATGTTGTTATTCTACTGTGTAAATTTGGGACCTGGCCTTCGAGTATCTTCCGTGTATATATTATTTCATGGAATTGTACAAATACCGGGCACAATATACATCACAATATCAGGGTGATGTGAAGACAGTTTGCAGGAGAACTAATAGGAACTAATCAGACCATCAACTTATAGAAATGTCCGCCGCGCTCCTCTCTATTATGCATCAACAGATTCTGGGCCTATCCGGGATCAAAATCACTCCCAACACACGCAGTTCATACAACACAGATCTGACTTCAAAGGACTCAAAATGCCTGTCAGTAAGCCATCTCTTTGTGACAGTATTTCCTTCATAATTCCAAATATCCAGGGGGGGGGAGGAGGATCTCTCTCTCTCGCTCTCTCTCTCTTTACTAGCTGTTTTATAATCTTCTGTACACTCGCTATGTCATCCGTATATTGTATTTCCTTTATAATTTTCACATTTCTTGAAAAGTAGTTGAGATTAGTGATAATTGAGTGGTTTATCACTATAGTTGAGTTTGCTGCCGGAGGGTTGACTCCTTTCACACAAAATTAAGTCATTCGTGTATGAATTATTTCCTCGTGTGTGTATGTGTGTGAGTGAGTCAGTGCAAGGATGGACACCCAAGCTTCGTCTAGAACATTTCTTTGTAGGTCCCATAGTTCATAGTCGAGCAAGTTTATTTACTAGCATTTAATAGCGTGTTTAGGGCCATAGATCTATGGTTATACCAGGTACAGAGATCTTCATTACAGCCGGGGCTGTACCCTGCTACAGGGCGCCTGTAAGATACATAGCTACATATATATATATATATATATATATATATATATATATATATATATATATATATATATATATATATATATATATATATATATAAATCTATTATAAATCTTTGGCTGCATGGCAAGTTTCTCAACCATTACAGGTGGATACAGTGTGTTGGGGCTCACTGTATTTACCTAGTTGTGCTTGCGGGGGTTGGGCTTCGGCTCTGTGGTCGCGCCTCTCAACTGTCAATCAATCTGTGTGTATTTACCGAATTGTGCTTGCGGGGGTTGAGCTCTGTTCCTTCGGCCCGCCTCTCAACTGTCAATCATCTGTTGCTGTGTGTGTGTGTGTGTGTGTGTGTGTGTGTGTGTGTGTGTGTGTGTGTGTGTGTGTGTGTGTGTGTGTGTGTGTGTAATTAAGTGTATTTACAGAATGAGAGCTACGCTCGTGGTGTCCCGTCTTCCCAGCACGTGTGTGTGTGTGTGTTCGTGCGTGGGTGCGTGCGGGTGATGATGGTGTGGGCGTGGGGTGGGCGTGGCTGGAGGTGTCAAAGGAAAACTAGGGGGGCGGCGGAGAGGGGGGGGAGGGGTGAATAAGAATATATATATAAGGAGTATAAGGAGGGAGAGAAACAGGGGTCCGGCTTTATCACGTCCTGATAGAATGGTAATTACTTTAATCACCCAACCATTGTACCGCTAATTAGCCTGACGCCCGGCCTATCTCACCCCAAGTGTTCGGGATCACCCACCAGGAGTTCTTCATCATATGAATGTCCTCTTTTTTTTAATAATTTATGATGATTAATACAAATAATTGATTATCAGGCATTAGCGAGAGAATTAGCGAAGCGTTTAAGTGTTGTTTTGGTATTCGATCTCAGTTCAGATTAACGAAATGTATCGTGACTGTTCCGTAGATTTTCCAAACTTTTCCATAAACGAAATCTGTGTGTGTACTCACCTATTAGTGAGTACACACACAGTGTGTGTGTGTGTGTGTGTATTCACCTAGTTGTGCTTGCGGGGGTTGAGATCTGCTCTTTCGGCCCGCCTCTCAACTGTCAATCAACTGTTTCTACTACTACTATTTTTTTTTCCACACCACATACCCCAGGAAGCAGCCCGTGACAGCTGACTAACTCCCAGGAACCTACTTGCTGCTAGGTAACAGGGGGGGATACAGGATGAAAGAAACTTTGCCCATTTGTTTCTGCCTGGTGCGAAAATCGAACCCGGGACACAGAATTACGAGTCCTGCGCGCTATCCACCAGGCTATCAGGCCCCCTGTTTGTGTGTGTGTGTGTTTGTGTGTGTGTGTGTGTGTGTGTGTGTGTGTGTGTGTGTGTGTGTGTGTGTGTGTGTGTGTGTGTGTGTGTGTGTGTGAGCCATTAATTTGCATAGTTTCATAGGTTGAATTTATACCGTAGGTTAACCAGCCTCTCACACACACCCCAGCCTCTCTCACACACACCCCAGCCTCTCTCACACACACCCCAGCCTCTCTCACACACACCCCAGCCTCTCTCACACACACCCCAGCCTCTCCCCACACACCCCAGCCTCTCTCCCACACACTCCAGCCTCTCTCCCACACACCCCAGCCTCTCTCCCACACACCCCAGCCTCTCTCCCACACACCCCAGCCTCTCTCCCACACACCCCAGTCTCTCTCCCACACACCCCAGCCTCTCTCCCACACACCCCAGCCTCTCTCCCACACACCCCAGCCTCTCCCCACACACCCCAGCCTCTCCCCACACACCCCAGCCTCTCCCCACACACCCCAGCCTCTCCCCACACACCCCAGCCTCTCCCCACACACCCCAGCCTCTCCCCACACACCCCAGCCTCTCTCCCACACACACCCCAGCCTCTCCCACACACCCCAGCCTCTCCCACACACCCCAGCCTCTCCCACACACCCCAGCCTCTCTCCCACACACCCCAGCCTCTCTCCCACACACCCCAGCCTCTCTCCCACACACCCCAGCCTCTCCCCACACACACCCCAGCCTCTCCCCACACACACCCCAGCCTCTCTCCCACACACACCCCAGCCTCTCTCCCACACACACCCCAGCCTCTCTCCCACACACACCCCAGCCTCTCTCCCACACACACCCCAGCCTCTCTCCCACACACACCCCAGCCTCTCTCCCACACACACCCCAGCCTCTCTCCCACACACACCCCAGCCTCTCTCCCACACACACCCCAGCCTCTCTCCCACACACACCCCAGCCTCTCTCCCACACACACCCCAGCCTCTCTCCCACACACACCCCAGCCTCTCTCCCACACACACCCCAGCCTCTCTCCCCCACACACCCCAGCCTCTCTCCCACACACACCCCAGCCTCTCTCCCACACACCCCAGCCTCTCCCCACACACCCCAGCCTCTCCCCACACACCCCAGCCTCTCCCCACACACCCCAGCCTCTTCCCACACACCCCCCAGCCTCTCCCCACACACCCCAGCCTCTCTCCCACACACCCCAGCCTCTCCCCACACACCCCAGCCTCTCCCCACACACCCCAGCCTCTCCCCACACACCCCAGCCTCTCTCCCACACACACCCCAGCCTCTCCCCACACACCCCAGCCTCTCTCCCACACACCCCAGCCTCTCCTCACACACCCCAGCCTCTCCCCACACCCCCCAGCCTCTCCCCACACACCCCAGCCTCTCTCCCACACACCCCAGCCTCTCCCCACACACCCCAGCCTCTCCCCACACACCCCAGCCTCTCCCCACACACCCCAGCCTCTCTCCCACACACCCCAGCCTCTCCCCACACACCCCAGCCTCTCTCCCACACACACCCCAGCCTCTCCCACACACCCCAGCCTCTCCCACACACCCCAGCCTCTCCCACACACCCCAGCCTCTCTCCCACACACCCCAGCCTCTCTCCCACACACCCCAGCCTCTCTCCCACACACCCCAGCCTCTCCCCACACACACCCCAGCCTCTCCCCACACACACCCCAGCCTCTCTCCCACACACACCCCAGCCTCTCTCCCACACACACCCCAGCCTCTCTCCCACACACACCCCAGCCTCTCTCCCACACACACCCCAGCCTCTCTCCCACACACACCCCAGCCTCTCTCCCACACACACCCCAGCCTCTCTCCCACACACACCCCAGCCTCTCTCCCACACACACCCCAGCCTCTCTCCCACACACACCCCAGCCTCTCTCCCACACACACCCCAGCCTCTCTCCCACACACACCCCAGCCTCTCTCCCACACACACCCCAGCCTCTCTCCCACACACACCCCAGCCTCTCTCCCCCACACACCCCAGCCTCTCTCCCACACACACCCCAGCCTCTCTCCCACACACCCCAGCCTCTCCCCACACACCCCAGCCTCTCCCCACACACCCCAGCCTCTCCCCACACACCCCAGCCTCTTCCCACACACCCCCCAGCCTCTCCCCACACACCCCAGCCTCTCTCCCACACACCCCAGCCTCTCCCCACACACCCCAGCCTCTCCCCACACACCCCAGCCTCTCCCCACACACCCCAGCCTCTCTCCCACACACACCCCAGCCTCTCCCCACACACCCCAGCCTCTCTCCCACACACCCCAGCCTCTCCTCACACACCCCAGCCTCTCCCCACACCCCCCAGCCTCTCCCCACACACCCCAGCCTCTCTCCCACACACCCCAGCCTCTCCCCACACACCCCAGCCTCTCCCCACACACCCCAGCCTCTCCCCACACACCCCAGCCTCTCTCCCACACACCCCAGCCTCTCCCCACACACCCCAGCCTCTCCCCACACACCCCAGCCTCTCTCCCACACACCCCCCAGCCTCTCCCCACACACCCCAGCCTCTCTCCCACACACCCCAACCTCTCCCCACACACCCCAGCCTCTCCCCACACCCCCCAGCCTCTCCCCACACACCCCAGCCTCTCTCCCACACACCCCAGCCTCTCCCCACACACCCCAGCCTCTCCCCACACACCCCAGCCTCTCCCCACACACCCCAGCCTCTCTCCCACACACACCCCAGCCTCTCTCCCACACACACCCCAGCCTCTCTCCCACACACACCCCAGCCTCTCCCCCACACACCCCAGCCTCTCCCCACACACCCCAGCCTCTCCCCACACACCCCAGCCTCTCCCCACACACCCCAGCCTCTTCCCACACACCCCAGCCTCTCTCCCACACACACCCCAGCCTCTCTCCCACACACACCCCAGCCTCTCTCCCACACACACCCCAGCCTCTCTCCCACACACACCCCAGCCTCTCTCCCACACACCCCAGCCTCTCCCCACACACCCCTCCAGCCTCTTCCCACACCCCTCCAGCCTCTCCCCACACACCCCAGCCTCTCCCCACACACCCCTCCAGCCTCTCCCCACACCCCTCCAGCCTCTCCCCACACACCCCAGCCTCTCCCCACACACACCCCAGCCTCTCCCCACACACCCCAGCCTCTCCCCACACACCCCTCCAGCCTCTCCCCACACCCCTCCAGCCTCTCCCCACACACCCCTCCAGCCTCTCCCCACACCCCTCCAGCCTCTCCCCACACACCCCAGCCTCTCTCCCACACACCCCAGCCTCTCCCCACACACCCCAGCCTCTCCCCACACACCCCAGCCTCTCTCCCACACACCCCAGCCTCTCCCCACACACCCCAGCCTCTCTCCCACACACCCCAGCCTCTCTCCCACACACCCCAGCCTCTCTCCCACACACCCCAGCCTCTCCCCACACACCCCAGCCTCTCCCCACACACCCCAGCCTCTCCCCACACACCCCAGCCTCTCTCCCACACACCCCAGCCTCTCCCCACACACCCCAGCCTCTCCCCACACACCCCAGCCTCTCTCCCACACACCCCAGCCTCTCCCCACACACCCCAGCCTCTCTCCCACACACCCCAGCCTCTCTCCCACACACCCCAGCCTCTCTCCCACACACCCCAGCCTCTCCCCACACACCCCAGCCTCTCCCCACACACCCCAGCCTCTCCCCACACACCCCAGCCTCTCCCCACACACCCCAGCCTCTCCCCACACACCCCAGCCTCTCCCCACACACCCCAGCCTCTCCCCACACACCCCAGCCTCTCCCCACACACCCCAGCCTCTCCCCACACACCCCAGCCTCTCCCCCACACACCCCAGCCTCTCCCCACACACCCCAGCCTCTCCCCACACACCCCAGCCTCTCCCCACACACCCCAGCACCCCGCTCTCACCATGTTTGCAGAAGCTACACTATGAATAATTCTCGCGGGCAAATGCATCACATCAAAGGCGCGGGTCTGACTAAAACAAGGGAGAGGGACTCATTCCAGGCCCCCTGTATCATGGGCCTGCCGCCCCCCTCTCTCTCTCTCTTCCCCCCCCTCTCTCTCTTCCCCCCTCCCCTCTCTCTCTTCCCCTCTCCCCTCTCTCTCTTCCCCCCTCCCCTCTCTTCCCCTCTCCCCTCTCTCTCTTCCCCTCTCCCCTCTCTTTCTTCCCCCCCACCTCTCTCTCTCTTCCCCCTCTCATATTTCCCCTCTTTCCTCTCTTCCCATTCTCGTTTGTTCCGTTTATCGCGATCTTCCTCTATTCTCGTTTTCCTTCTTTAGTCCAGTATCTAGATTTTGTTTTTTTTTGTTCTTATTTGTTTGTAGGGTGTGTGTGTGTGTGTGTGTGTGTGTGTGTGTGTGTGTGTGTGTGTGTGTGTGTGTGTGTGTGTGTGTGTAAATATTACATACACACACATATCATCTATATGATACCAGAGAGAGAGAGAGAGAGAGAGAGAGAGAGAGAGAGAGAATGATTGATGGTTAATGGTGTTTTTTTTTTCCTCTTTTTGCGCGGGAAATTTCGTTGGGCGACGGTTCATGGAAATCTCAAATTCAAATCCAGCTGATTCTTGGATGGCGGGAACATCACACAGAAAACGGGAAGCGTCGACTAGTATGCACTAATATAAGAGCACTAATTACTATGCTAATAACCCCCCCCCCCCCTACTACTCAATCCTATTGAGTGGTGGTATTTAGAGGTGTTTTGGGGTCTTGTGTGTGTGTGTGACGCTAGGTGTAGCTCCTGGACCCCGCCTCCTAGCTGCTGTGTGTTCATAGTGGCCCAGGAAGCAGCCCGTGACAGCTGTCTAACTCCCAGGTAACTATATTTACTGCTAGGTGAACAGTGCATCAGAGACTAAAAGAAACTTTGCCCATTTGTTTCCGCCGGGAATCGAACCTCAGACTATAGGATTACGTGCCCAGCGGGCTGTCCACTAGACCACCGGTGTGTTCCTACTTGTTAGTGCCGGCAGGATTGAGTTTTAGCTATTGGGTCCCGCCTTTCTAACCGCCGGTTGTGTAATACAATGACTCCTGATCTATTTTTCTGTTATATCTACTGTTGAAAGTCCGTTAGCTTGTATATGTATCTACAGGTTAGTATATATTAGGATATATTTACAAAAATATTAGGAAATATTTACAAAAATATTAGGAAATATTTACAAAAAATCAGGAAATATTTACAAAAAATTAGGAAATATTTACAAAAAAATTAGGAAAAATTTACAAAAATATTAGGAAATATTTACAAAAAAATTAGGAAAAATTTACAAAAATATTAGGAAATATTTACAAAAAAATTAGGAAAAATTTACAAAAATATTAGAAAATATAACAAAAATATTAGGAAATATTTACAAAAAATCAGGAAATATTTACAAAAAATCAGGAAATATTTACAAAAAAATTAGGAAAAATTTACAAAAATATTAGGAAATATTTACAAAAAAAAATAGGAAATATTTACAAAAATATTGAAATATTTACAAAAATACTTGTAAATCAATATATTCTCTTATATCTCTACTATTTAACCCTACAATGTGTACTCGCATCTAAATCATATTATTACTTAATTATTCATCTTCAATTTCAGTATTGTGTTGGACAAAAAAGATTGGATGATAATCCTTGCTAATCCTGTAATATGAAAAAAGGAGAGGGACTTAATTTCTCTCTCTTTCGGATTCGCTTCTAAATGCTTCGGCGCAGTTTGTAATCGTTCTTAAGTGTGTTTTGGGGTTTAATTCGCTTAGCGGAATGAGCGAAATGATGAGGATGAAAGAGAGAGAGAGAGAGAGACAGAGAGACAGAGAGAGAGAGACAGAGACAGAGAGACAGAGAGAGAGAGACAGAGACAGAGAGACAGAGAGAGAGAGACAGAGAGAGAGAGACAGAGAGAGAGAGAGAGAGAGAGAGACAGAGAGAGAGAGAGACAGAGAGAGAGAGACAGAGAGAGAGAGAGAGAGAGAGAGAGACAGAGAGAGAGACAGAGAGAGAGAGAGACAGAGACAGAGAGAGAGAGAGAGAGAGAGAGAGAGAGAGAGAGACAGAGAGAGACAGAGAGAGAGAGAGAGAGAGAGAGAGAGAGAGAGAGAGAGAGAGAGAGAGAGAGAGAGAGAGAGAGAGACAGAGAGAGACAGACACGCAAGTCCAGCATTAATAGTGAGATGAAATGCTATATGTAATTATATATATATTTATATGTAGGACCTTGGGCAATAATTTAGCAAATGTGGGACCATGTAGTCTGAACGCGTGAAGCTCTTGAATTCGCTGGCGCGGAATGCGTATTCCGTCATCAAAGCGTAGCGCATTTGTGAAAATTTTCAGGCGTTGAATCCTCCTGTTAGGCTTATCTGTGGAGGCCTCGCTGGTCTTCCCGTTTCTCGTCTGTTTCTCGTTGGACTGGTTCCGTTTCTCGGTGGACGGGTTCTGTTTCTCGGTGGACGGGTTCTGTTTCTCGTTGGACTGGTTCCGTTTCTCGGTGGACGGGTTCTGTTTCTCGTTAAACGGGCTCCGTTTCTCGTTGGACGGGTTCCGTTTCTCGTTGGACGGGTTCTGTTTCTCGTTAAACGGGCTCCGTTTCTCGTTGGACGGGTTCCGTTTCTCGTTGGACGGGTTCTGTTTCTCGTTAAACGGGTTCCGTTTCTCGGTGGACGGGTTCCGTTTCTCGTTTGACGGGTTCCGTTTCTGGTTGGACGGGTTCCGTTTCTCGTTAAACTGGTTCCGTTTCTCATTAAACTGGTTCCGTTTCTCGTTAAACGGGTTCCGTTTCTAGTTGGCCGGGTTCCGTTTCTCGTAGGACGGGTTCCGTTTCTCGTTGGCCGGGTTCCGTTTCTCGTAGGACGGGTTCCGTTTCTAGTTGGCCGGGTTCCGTTTCTCGTAGGACGGGTTCCGTTTCTCGTTGGCCGGGTTCCGTTTCTCGTTGGCCGGGTTCCGTTTCTCGTTGGACGGGTTCCGTTTCTCGTAGGACGGGTTCCGTTTCTCGTTGGCCGGGTTCCGTTTCTCCTACCCAGACCACCTCCAGTAACCGGCAGCGCCCCGACTCCCCACACAATATAAAAATGCCAACCCACATTAGACCGGAAATGTCCAAATCGTCTCGGTTTTGCAAAACATTTTGATTCCAAGAACAAGAGGAGCCCCTAGGTCATCCCTGGCGCCGTCTGGGCGCCAAGTCAAGCCTCACAAGTCAAGCCTCACAAGTCAAGCCTCACAAGTCAAGCCTCACAAGTCGAGCCTGGCCTCGGGCCGGGCTTGGGGAGTCGAAGAACTCCCAGAACCCCATCAACCAGGTATCAACCAGGTATCAACCAGGGCGTCACTACACAATGGTATAAACTACTCAATAGTCTCCCTCACCGACAGACACAGCCGCTCATGCTCTTTACCATGGGGTATAGACACGTAAAAAAAACAAAAGCTAGTGGGGGAAATATGTGTATATGTAAATATGGCGAGAGTGGCCATATTAAGGGGCCTGGTAGCGCAGTGTTCGCTCTTCAGTATTATCCTGGACGTTGGCGGCTGAAGGCTCTGTTTATTCAAAGTCAGACTACCATAAAGGTTTGATAATGGGACAGCCATGGTGTGTGTGTGGGGGGGGGGGAGTGTGTGTGTGTGGGAGTGGGGTATGTGTGTGTGTGTGGGAGTGGGGTATGTGTGTGTGTGTGTGTGTGTGTGGGAGTGGGGTATGTGTGTGTGTGTGTGTGTGTGTGGGAGTGGGGTATGTGTGTGTGTGGGGGGGGGGGGAGTGTGGGTGTGTAGGAGTGGGATATGTGTGTGTGTGTGTGTGTGTAGGAGTGGGATATGTGTGTGTGTGTGTGTGTGTAGGAGTGGGATATGTGTGTGTGTGGGGGGGGGGGAGTGTGGGTGTGTAGGAGTGGGATATGTGTGTGTGTGTGTGTGTGTAGGAGTGGGATATGTGTGTGTGTGTGTGTGTGTGTGTGGGAGTGGGGTATGTGTGTGTGTGTGGGAGTGGGGTATGTGTGTGTGTGTGGGAGTGGGGTATGTGTGTGTGTGTGGGAGTGGGGTATGTGTGTGTGTGTGGGAGTGGGGTATGTGTGTGTGTGTGTGTGTGTGTGTAGGAGTGGGGTATGTGTGTGTGTGTGTGTGTGTGTAGGAGTGGGATATGTGTGTGTGTGTGTGTGTAGGAGTGGGGTATGTGTGTGTGTGTGTGTGTGTGGGTGAGAGGGAGGTGTGTGTGTGCGTGTGTGTGGGTGAGGACGTGGGATGTGTGTGTGTGTGGGGGGGGAGGATGTGTGTAGTGATATTGGTGTGGGCGTAGGTTCTCTGGGTACCAAGAGGGAGGGAGGGGGGGTAGGGTATGGTACCAGTAGAGAAGGTGAGGGGTACCATCCATCCGTGTAAGGAGGCGTGTCCTAGATATACTGGTGACATCTCTCGACACACTAAAAACAGTCAAATGAGCACCACTCCATAAAAGAGGTAGGAAAGCAGAGGCAAAAAATTTACACAAACAGATAGCACTAACACACACACACACACACACACACACACACACACACACACCACACACCACACACCACACACCACACACCACACACCACACACACACACACTATACACACACACACACTATACACACACACACACACACACCACACACACACCACACACACACCACACACACACCACACACACACCACACACACACCACACACACACACACCACACACACACACACCACACACACACACACCACACACACACACCACACACACACACCACACACACACACCACACACACACACCACACACACACACCACACACACACACCACACACACACACCACACACACACACACACACACACACACACACACACACACACACACACACACACACACACACACACACACACACACACACACACACCACACACACACACACACACACACACAGAGGAGAGGCGGGACCAAAGAGCCAGAGCTCAACCCCCGCAAACAGAACTAGGTGAGTACAACTAGGTGAGTACACAATCCCAGCGTCTCCATAACCCTGGACGACACGGGTTCAGAACAGGGCACTCTTGCCTGTCACAGTCGCAGCATCACTATGACCTTAGATGCCGTGGAAGACGAACACAACACCGATGCAATACACACAGACTAAGCACAAGCCTTAGACAGATGTGACCGTGGTGATAGTGCGCACAAAATGCTCAAAAAAATTAAGAAATGGCTGGCAGAACAGGAAGGATAGATCTTTTACCATACCTGGAACATACCTGGGGAGGGTTTCGGGAGTTGGACCAAGCTGTTGGACCAAGCTCTCGGACCAGGCTCTCACAGGTCAAGCCTGGCCTCGGACCGGGTTTAGGAAGTAGAAGAACTCCGAGAAGAACTCTAATTTATATAATTTATATAATATATATATATATATATATATATATATATATATATATATATATATATATATATATATATATAATAATATGCAAATTCTTGATATAATAGCAGGTGTAACTGCTTGAAAGTATGATAAATTGAATTAAATTGCGTCGTGTGTTGGCCGTGGCAGCCCCAGGCCATTTTATGATTTCTAATTGGTGATATTGGCGTGATGGTCGAGAGATAACGAGGGGGGGGGGCGTCAGGAAAGGGGTGGCCGGGGGGGGGGGGTGAGGAGTTTAATTTTGTTTATAGGGATGAGAAAGGAGGGGAGGCAAAATAGTGGGAGGAAAGAGCTGTTGGCGAGGAATAGAAAGGGAGAAAATAGGGGCTAAGGG
>NC_091241.1:10045510-10077740 GCF_040958095.1 Procambarus clarkii | reverse complement strand
AGATTGCTGAAATAGAGGGAATACAGAGAACATATACGGCACGCATTGACGAGATAAAGCATCTAAATTATTGGGATCGTCTCAAAGCCCTCCAAATGTACTCACTAGAAAGAAGACGAGAGAGATATCAAATAATATACACATGGAAGATACTGGAGGGCCAAGTACCAAATCTACACAGTAAAATAACAACGTACTGGAGTGAACGATATGGAAGAAAATGTAGAATAGAACCAGTGAAGAGCAGAGGTGCCATAAGCACAATCAGAGAACACTGTATAAACATCAGAGGTCCGCGGTTGTTCAACGTCCTCCCAGCAAGCATAAGAAATATTGCCGGAACAACCGTGGACATCTTCAAGAGAAAACTGGACTGTTTTCTAAAAGAAGTTCCGGACCAACCGGGCTGTGGTGGGCATGTGGGCCGCTCCAAGCAACAGCCTGGTGGACCAAACTCTCACAAGTCAAGCCTGGCCTCGGGCCGGGCTTGGGGAGTAGAACTCCCAGAACCCCATCAACCAGGTACGTAGCCCGTAGCAGCTGTCTAACGCCCAGGTACCTATTTACTGCTAGGTGAACAGGGTGAGAGAAACTCTGGCCATTTGTTAACGCTTCCGCCGGGGATCAAACCCCGAGCCTTAGGACTAGGAATCCCGAGCGCTGTCCACTCAGCCGTCAGGCCCCCAGCACCTAGCCGCTGCCTCTCCTCCCAGCACCTAGCCGCTGCCTCTCCTCCCAGCACCTAGCCGCTGCCTCTCCACCCAGCACCTAGCCGCTGCCTCTCCCCCCAGCACCTAGCCGCTGCCTCTCCCCCCAGCACCTAGCCGCTGCCTCTCCACCCAGCACCTAGCCGCTGCCTCTCCACCCAGCACCTAGCCGCTGCCTCTCCACCCAGCACCTAGCCCCTGCCTCTCCCCCCAGCACCTAGCCGCTGCCTCTCCCCCCAGCACCTAGCCGCTGCCTCTCCACCCAGCACCTAGCCGCTGCCTCTCCACCCAGCCGCTGCCTCTCCACTCAGCACCTAGCCCCTGCCTCTCCACCCAGCACCTAGCCGCTGCCTCTCCCCCCAGCACCTAGCCGCTGCCTCTCCACCCAGCACCTAGCCGCTGCCTGTCCACCCAGCACCTAGCCGCTGCCTCTCCACCCAGCACCTAGCCCCTGCCTCTCCCCCCAGCACCTAGCCCCTGCCTCTCCACCCAGCACCTAGCCGCTGCCTCTCCACCCAGCACCTAGCCGCTGCCTCTCCACCCAGCACCTAGCCCCTGCCTCTCCCCCCAGCACCTAGCCCCTGCCTCTCCACCCAGCACCTAGCCGCTGCCTCTCCACCCAGCACCTAGCCGCTGCCTCTCCACCCAGCACCTAGCCCCTGCCTCTCCCCCCAGCACCTAGCCCCTGCCTCTCCACCCAGCACCTAGCCGCTGCCTCTCCACCCAGCACCTAGCCGCTGCCTCTCCACCCAGCACCTAGCCGCTGCCTCTCCACCCCCAGCACCTAGCCGCTGCCTCTCCACCCAGTCGCTGCCTCTCCACCCAGCACCTGGCCGCTGCCTCTCCACCCAGCACCTAGCCGCTGCCTCTCCACCCAGCACCTAGCCGCTGCCTCTCCACCCAGCACCTAGCCGCTGCCTCTCCCCCCAGCCGCTGCCTCTCCCCCCAGCCGCTGCCTCTCCACCCAGCCGCTGCCTCTCCCCCCAGCACCTAGCCGCTGCCTCTCCACCCAGCACCTAGCCGCTGCCTCTCCACCCAGCACCTAGCCCGGCGTGTTTTTCAGGCAGCTTCGCTAACGGAGCAAAACAAATACCTTTTTCTCAGGTTATTATCGACGCCCGGTATCACTTTATTCTGTTTGTTATTGACGGCGTGAGCGGTGGGCCTTCTGTCCCTGTCCCGGCCCTGTCCCGGCCCTGTCCCGGCCCTGTCCCGGCCCTGTCCCGGCCCCCTGTCCCGGCCCTGTCCCGGCCCTGTCCCGGCCCTGTCCCGGCCCCCTGTCCCGGCCCCCTGTCCTGGCCCCCTGTCCCGGCCCCCTGTCCTGGCCCCCTGTCCTGGCCCCCTGTCCTGGCCCCCTGTCCTGGCCCCCTGTCCTGGCCCCCTGTCCTGGCCCCCTGTCTCGGCCCCTGTCTCGGCCCCTGTCCCGGCCCTGTCCCGGCCCCCTGTCCTGGCCCTGTCCCGGCCCCCTGTCCCGGCCCCCTGTCCTGGCCCCCTGTCCTGGCCCCCTGTCCCGGGCCCTGTCCCGGCCCTGTCTCGGGCCCTGTCCCGGCCCCCTGTCCCGGCCCCTGTCTCGGGCCCCTGTCTCGGGCCCCTGTCCCGGCCCCTGTCCCGGCCCCTGTCCCGGCACCTGCCGAACACCCTTAATACCCCTTCCGGTGAACTTCCCTCTCGTAACCACCTCTTCCTTATCTCCCTTCCTTTCCATTCCTGGTTTCATTCCACAGTTATCTCAAGATAACTCAAGATAACTGTCACATCCCTGATGCCTCCTTCGGTGTCCGAGATCTCATTAAGTTTACAGCCCTGTCCTGTAAACCTGTCTCCAGCCGTCCACCTGGTCTTCCTGTCTATCTCACCCGTCTACCTAGCCTTTCTCAATCTTACCCGTCCACCCGCATCCACCCACTCCTGTCTATCCACCCTGGCCGTCTATCTCCCCACCCTTCCCCCTGTCTATCCACACCCCCCTCTCTATCTCCACACCCTTCCCCCGTCTGTCTGTCCTCCTCTCTCCCGTCCACTTCTGTCTCCCACTCGGCCGGTGCGCGCTATGCCGATCTTGCTCGCTATTCCCCGGCAATCATAGCCACACTTCACTATGCAATAAAATCTTCAAATGGCTTTTTTCCGTATTTTTTAATTTTGTGTCGTCGAGGAACGGACGAGGAATGCTGGGGTCGCCAGCTCGGCTTTGGTTATTACGTCTCGTCTTGCAGTGGGTGGGGGTGGGCGTGGTCAGTGGGCGGGGGTGGGCGTGGTCAGTGGGCGGGGGTGGGCGTGGTCAGTGGGCGGGGGTGGGCGGGTGATAAGTGGGACCTCCATTTGTTTCCATACGGTCATAGGGGGGGGGCCAAGACTGCCATTTTCTACGGGGGGTCCAGCCCCCCTGTTCTCCTTTATGTGTCTGGCATTTCCCAGGATGCCACCCACAACAGTCAGTTAGGTCTAGGGTGACTATTTTACTGCTCAGCGTAGAGAGGCGTCAGGAGAAAGGAAGCTTTACCCCAAACGCCTGTCGCGAGTGTCGAACCTGGGACCTTTCGATGGTGACCACTGAGAATGTGTGTGTGTGTGTGTGTGTGTGTGTGTGTGTGTGTGTGTGTGTGTGTGTGTGTGTGTGTGTGTGTGTGTGTGTGTACTCACCTAGTTGTACTCACCTAGTTGTGTTTGCGGGGGTTGAGCTCTGGCTCTTTGGTCCCGCCTCTCAACCGTCAATCAACAGGTGTACAGATTCCTGAGCCTATCGGGCTCTGTCATATCTACACTTGAAACTGTGTATGGAGTGAGCCTCCACCACATCACCCCCTAATGCATTCCATTTGTCAACCACTCTGACACTAAAAAAGTTCTTTCTAATATCTCTGTGGCTCATTTGGGCACTCAGTTTCCACCTGTGTCCCCTTGTGCGTGTTCCCCCTTGTGTTAAATAGACTGTCTATATCTACCCTATCAATCCCCTTCAGAATCTTGAATGTGGTGATCATGTCCCCCCTAACTCTTCTGTCTTCCAGCGAAGTGAGGTTTAATTCCCGTAGTCTCTCCTCGTAGCTCATACCTCTCAGCTCGGGTACTAGTCTGGTGGCAAACCTTTGAACCTTTTCCAGTTTAGTCTTATCCTTGACTAGATATGGACTCCATGCTGGGGCTGCATACTCCAGGATTGGCCTGACATATGTGGTATACAAAGTTCTGAATGATTCTTTACACAAGTTTCTGAATGCCGTTCGTATGTTGGCCAGCCTGGCATATGCCGCTGATGTTATCCGCTTGATATGTGCTGCAGGAGACAGGTCTGGCGTGATATCAACCCCCAAGTCTTTTTCCTTCTCTGACTCCTGAAGAATTTCCTCTCCCAGATGATACCTTGTATCTGGCCTCCTGCTCCCTACACCTATCTTCATTACATTACATTTGGTTGGGTTAAACTCTAACAACCATTTGTTCGACCATTCCTTCAGCTTGTCTAGGTCTTCTTGAAGCCTCAAACAGTCCTCTTCTGTTTTAATCCTTCTCATAATTTTAGCATCGTCCGCAAACATTGAGAGAAATGAATCGATACCCTCCGGGAGATCATTTACATATATCAGAAACAAGATAGGACCGAGTACAGAGCCCTGTGGGACTCCACTGGTGACTTCACGCCAATCGGAGGTCTCACCCCTCACCGTAACTCTCTGCTTCCTATTGCTTAGATACTCCCTTATCCACTGGAGCACCTTACCAGCTACACCTGCCTGTCTCTCCAGCTTATGTACCAGCCTCTTATGCGGTACTGTGTCAAAGGCTTTCCGACAATCCAAGAAAATGCAGTCCGCCCAGCCCTCTCTTTCTTGCTTAATCTGTGTCACCTGATCGTAGAATTCTATCAAGCCTGTGTGTGTGTGTGTGTGTGTGTGTGTGTGTGTGTGTGTGTGTGTGTGTGTGTGTGTGTGTGTGTGTACTTACCTAATTGTACTTACCTAATTGTGCTTGCGGGGGTTGAGCTCTGGCTCTTTGGTCCCGCCTCTCAACCGTCAATCAACTGGTGTACAGATTCCTGAGCCTATTGGGCTCTATCATAACTACACTTGAAACTGTGTATGGAGTCAGCCTCCACCACATGGAGTGAGTGTGTGTGTGTGTGTGTGTGTGTGTGTGTGTGTGTGTGTGTGTGTGTGTGTGTGTGTGTGTGTGTGTGTGTGTGTGAGGTCACACTAGGGAGTACTGAGCTAGGGGAAGGTGTGTAAAGAACACACCAAAGGTCGTGTCGGCTGATGAGCTCAGTTCTGAGTGAAATATTGAACCAGGTAGAGTTACCCCTGTAAATTGAGCCCTCCAAAATTTACCAGACCTTTATAAAGAATTTGCTCGTCTCTGCTTTCATGTCTGTGGAGCCCGGCTGACCCCGGCTGACCTGGTCCAGGGGAGCCCAAAGGGCATTAATTGTCGCCCTACTTAACTATACATCACAGGTCTTGGTGGTGGGGGCTTCCGGATGGTGGGTGGGGGGCCCTATCCTCCTCCTCCTGTGTCTGTCTGTCTCTCTCTCTGTTTCTCTGTCTCTCTGTCTCTGTCTCTCTCTCTGTCTCTGTCTCTCTCTCTGTCTCTGTCTCTGTCTCTCTCTCTGTCTCTGTCTCTCTCTCTGTCTCTCTCTCTGTCTGTCTCTCTCTCTCTCTCTCTCTCTCTCTCTCTCTCTCTCTCTCTCTCTCTCTCTCTCTCTCTCTCTCTCTCTCTCTCTTGTTATTCTATTTTTATGTTCTTTATTTCTATTTGTCTGGGTTATCGCCTCTCCTTTGTACTCCTTTTTCTGTCGTAGTTTAGATTAGTCATTCATGCCGGGCTGTTGTGGTCCAGAGTCTTAAGAAGTCCACTTCCCGTTCCTTCCACCCGTGTGTGTGTGTGTGTGTGTGTGTGTGTGTGTGTGTGTGTGTGTGTGTGTGTGTGTGTGCGTGCGTGTGTGTGTGTGTGTGTGTGTGTGTGTGTGTGTGTGTGTGTGTGTTTACTAGTTGTGTTTACTAGTTGTGTTTACTAGTTGTGTTTTTGCGGGGGTTGAGCTTTGCTCTTTCGGCCCGCCTCTCAACTGTCAATCAACTGTTTACTAACTACTTTTTTTTTTTTTTTTTTTTTTTTTTTTTTTCCCACACCACACACACACACACACCCCAGGAAGCAGCCCGTGACTGCTGACTAACTCCCAGGTACCTATTTACTGCTAGGTAACAGGGGCACTTAGGGTGAAAGAAACTTTTGCCCATTTGTTTCTGCCTCGTGCGGGAATCGAACCCGCGCCACAGAATTACGAGTCCTGCGCGCTATCCACCAGGCTACGAGGCCCCTGTAGGGCCTCTGTGTGCGTGCGCGCGTGTGTGTGTGTGCAGAATCGAGCTCTTGGACCCCGCCTTTCTAACCTATTTATTTTTACTCCTATATTTACTACATATATTTATCTCTGACACACTCGTACACATTCCCAGGAAGCAGCCCGTAGCAGCTGACTAACACCCAGGTACCTATTTTACTGCTAGGTGAACAGGGGCATCAGGGTGAAAGACACTGACATACTGGGGTCACCCCCCCCCCCCACACCCTCCTAACAGCCTGCAACCCCACAAGAAGCTGACTAACTTGCTGGGTACCTATCTTGAGGTTATCTTGAGATGATTTCGGGGCTTTTTTAGTGTCCCCGCGGCCCGGTCCTCGACCAGGCCTCCACCCCCAGGAAGCAGCCCCGTGACAGCTGACTAACACCCAGGTACCTATTTTACTGCTAGGTAACAGGGGCATAGGGTGAAAGAAACTCTGCCCATTGTTTCTCGCCGGCGCCTGGGATCGAACCCAGGACCACAGGATCACAAATCCCGCGTGCTGTCCGCTCGGCCGACCGGCCGACCTATGTACTAATTGGTGAACAGATGCATTAGGTGATAGGAAACGCGCCCAACCATTTCTGTCCCGCCCGGGAATCGAACCAGGAATTCCATATTGTGAGTCGAGAAGGAACTCGCCTGTAGTATCAGAGAGAGAGTGCTGAAGAGTTTTGGATTCTTGCTGTTGATGAGTTCTCTCTGAGCGTCCCTGTTGTGCCTCTGGTTTTTCAACGGGCCTATTTTGCACACACGTGCAAAATAGGATGCAGGATGCATTCCCTGGACGCAGCCCAGGACGCAGCCCAAGACGCAGCCCAGGACGCAGCCCTGGACGCAGCCCAGGACGCAGCCCTGGACGCAGCCCAGGACGCAGCCCTGGACGCAGCCCAGGACGCAGCCCTGGACGCAGCCCAGGACGCAGCCAAGGACGCAGCCAAGGACGCAGCTCAGGACGCAGCCCAGGACGCAGCCCAGGACGCAGCCCAGGACGCAGCCCAGGACGCAGCCAAGGACGCAGCCAAGGACGCAGCCCAGGACGCAGCCCAGGACGCAGCCCAGGACGCAGCCCAGGACGCAGCCAAGGACGCAGCCCAGGACCCAGCTCATTTCAGAGAACACATCAGAAGCCCGTTAGGTCATTCCACCTGTTGATCAGCCGTACACGGTACGAGGATTTTCTTGCGTTCCTTTGGCTCGTTTGGTGTCCTTGTTCATCTTGTCTGTTCCCTTCAGCGTCTTGTAACACCTTGTGTTTCTTCTCGCAAGAATTGTGGGGGGTCCAGGGGCCAGACTCACGAAGCAGTTACGCAAGCACTTATGAAACTGTCCATCTTTTTTCAATCTTTAGCGGCTTTGTTTACAACTATTGAACAGTTAATGAGCTCCGAAGCACCAGGAAGCTCTTTATAACAATAACAACAGTTGATTGGCAAGTTTTTATGCTTGTAAACTGTTTAATAAATGTAACCAACGCCATCAAACATTGAGGAAAGATGTACACGTTCGTTAGTACTTGCGTAACTGCTTCGTGAATCTGGCCTCAGTTTTCTTAGCCTGTCCTCATAGCTCAACCCTCTCAGCTCTGAAATCAATCTGGTTGCAAACCTTTGAATTTTTTTTCAATTTTTTGGTTTTATGCTTCACAAGGAGTGAGGGGGGGGGGGGCTCCATGCCGGTGCTGCATACTGCAGTGCTGGTCTGACAGACGTAGTGTAGATTGTCTTGAGGAAGTCCCTGAGTTTCTAAACGACGCGTTTCTGTATGCTAGCCTCCCTCTCTGGTTGCGAGGGTGATCAACCAGGCTGTTAGACCCCGCAGTTTACCTCCTCCCCCCCCTCATCACCCCCTCCCCCCCCTCACTCTCCGTCCCACAGCACTGGTAACCACCTGTTAATCCCCCCCCCCCCCCTTTCCCTTCTATTCCCCCCCCCCCGCCCACTAGTCAATCATCGGTTTCCACACTCCCCAATCACCATCTGTCTCTCCCCCCCCCCTCACACACAAACTCCCCCCCACCATACCCCCCCCCCCCCCTACATCTTTCCCCAACCCAGAACAGGTTTGACATAGGTGATGGGGACCCATGGGAGGGTTCGGCCCCCCCCCCCCTCCCCTCTTTCACCCCCTCACAATTCTCAACCAGTTCTGGTTGGGGGAAGAAGGGGTAGTGGGGGGGGGGGAGGAACGATGGGGTCACCTCTGTTGGGGGGGGTCGACCTTGTCCCCATATCCCATCTCCTTGTCCTCATACCCCTTTCAGATGCTGTGGAGTCATGACAGCTTAGCGCTTTCTACTGATAATTACCTTAGGTAGGTAGGTAGGTAGGTAGGTAAAAAGGAAGGTAGGTAAGTGATTACCATAGTGAATACCTACACTATTTATTTATATATATATATATATATATATATATATATATATATATATATATATATATATATATATATATATATATATATACGCGTAGCGTTTCGGGCAGGTGCTTAATCCTATATTTATCCCTAATCCTTATCCAATCCTTATTTATCCTTATTATTCTAAGTCCTTAATCCCCGCAATACGAATCGTTTAACAACCAGATACCCATTTTACTGCTGGGTGAACAGAAGCTACAGTATAGGATTGGTGCCCAGTCAGTCCTCCCCCGGCCAGGATACGAACCCAGGACAAAGTGCTCGCGAAACGGGAGGCGAGTGAGTAACCACTCCGCCACGAGGGGGGGGGGGGGTTACCTTGAGGTGCTTCCGGGGCTTAGCGTCCCCGCGGCCCGGTCGTCGACCAGGCCTTCGGGAGACTGCTCAATAATTACAACTTGGCTCAGGAAAGCACAAGCCCCCATTTTCCTTTGGTAAAAAAAATGGCCAAATCGTCCTGACGATTTGGCCATTTAAAGATGACTGGGGGTTTAAAGATCCTGGGGGGGGGCGGGGGGCAGTTGTTTGCTCCCCGGGGGAGCCGGTCGGCCGAGCGGACAGCACGCTGGACTTGTGATCCTGGGTTCGATCCCAGGCGCCGGCGAGAAACAATGGGTAGAGTTTCTTTCACCCTATGCCCCTCTGTTACCTAGCAGTAAAATAGGTACCTGGGTGTTAGTCAGCTGTCACGGGCTGCTTCCTGGGGGTGGAGGCCTGGCCGAGGACCGGGCCGCGGGGACACTAAAAAGCCCCGAAATCATCTCAAGATAACCTCAAAATAACCTCCCCAAGCTGGCCCTCCTGGACCCAGCTGGTCCATCAGGCTGTTGCTTGCAGCGCCCCGCAGGCCCCCCCACCCCCCACACACACACACACACAATTTTTGAAAAAAATTGTGTGTGTGTGTGTGTGGAAATTCTTCAGGAGTCAGAGAAGGAAAAAGACTTGGGGGTTGACATCACGCCAGACCTGTCTCCTGCAGCACATATCAAGCGGATAACATCAGCGGCATATGCCAGGCTGGCCAACATACGAACGGCATTCAGGAACTTGTGTAAAGAATCATTCAGAACTTTGTATACCACATATGTCAGGCCAATCCTGGAGTATGCAGCCCCAGCATGGAGTCCATATCTAGTCAAGGATAAGACTAAACTGGAAAATGTTCAAAGGTTTGCCACCATACTAGTACCCGAGCTGAGAGGTATGAGCTACGAGGAGAGACTACGGGAATTAAACCTCACTTCGCTGGAAGACAGAAGAGTTAGGGGGAACATGATCACCACATTCAAGATTCTGAAGGGAATTGATAGGGTAGATAAAGACAGTCTATTTAACACAAGGGGAACACGCACAAGGGGACACAGGTGGAAACTGAGTGCCCAAATGAGCCACAGAAATATTAGAAAGAACTTTTTTAGTGTCAGAGTGGTTGACAAATGGAATGCATTAGGAAGTGATGTGGTGGAGGCTGACTCCATACACAGTTTCAAGTGTAGATATGATAGAGCCCAATAGGCTCAGGAACCTGTACACCTGTAGATTGACGGTTGAGAGGCGGGACCAAAGAGCCAGAGCTCAACCCCCGCAAACACAACTAGGTGAGTACACACACATCCATCACAACCCGGTTGGTCCGGCACTCCCTACAAGAACGGGGTAGTCCATGTTATTGTTAAGCCGGCTTCCGTGCCATCTGGCGCCGGCTGTAGCGGCAGGCGGGCCTCTGCCCCGATAATATCTGGCCCAACCATATCTTATTCATGCTCACCTTTGTTCTCTATTGATTACGAGGGGGGAGGAGGGAGGGGGGGGAGGACTATCCGGCCTGCCCAGCCTATCCCCGCTCCCCGTCCCGTCATGACCTCTCATAAAAGGTAGTTTAAAACCCTCCTGTTGTTATAGATTCAGCTACTCGGAACAAGTTCCAAGTAGCACGGACTATGGTGAGCCCGTAGCTTACCTGGCACAGGAGCGGGGCAAGTAGCACGGGCTATGGTGAGCCCGTACCTGGCACAGGAGCGGGGCATGTAGCACGGGCTATGGTGAGCCCGTAGTGGACTTACCTGGCACAGGAGCGGGGCAAGTAGCACGGGCTATGGTGAGCCCGTAGTGGACTTACCCACCACAGGAGCGGGGCAAGTAGCACGGGCTATGGTGAGCCCGTACCTGGCACAGGAGCGGGGCAAGTAGCACGGGCTATGGTGAGCCCGTAGCTTACCTGGCACAGGAGCGGGGCAAGTAGCACGGGCTATGGTGAGCCCGTAGCTTACCTGGCACAGGAGCGGGGCAAGTAGCACGGGCTATGGTGAGCCCGTAGAGGACTTACCCACCACAGGAGCGGGGCAAGTAGCACGGGCTATGGTGAGCCCGTAGTGGACTTACCTGGCACAGGAGCGGGGCAAGTAGCACGGGCTATGGTGAGCCCGTAGTGGACTTACCTGGCACAGGAGCGGGGCAAGTAGCACGGGCTATGGTGAGCCCGTAGAGGACTTACCCACCACAGGAGCGGGGCAAGTAGCACGGGCTATGGTGAGCCCGTAGCTTACCTGGCACAGGAGCGGGGCAAGTAGCACGGGCTATGGTGAGCCCGTAGTGGACTTACCTGGCACAGGAGCGGGGCAAGTAGCACGGGCTATGGTGAGCCCGTAGCTTACCTGGCACAGGAGCGGGGCAAGTAGCACGGGCTATGGTGAGCCCGTAGCTTACCTGGCACAGGAGCGGGGCAAGTAGCACGGGCTATGGTGAGCCCGTAGAGGACTTACCCACCACAGGAGCGGGGCAAGTAGCACGGGCTATGGTGAGCCCGTAGAGGACTTACCCACCACAGGAGCGGGGCAAGTAGCACGGGCTATGGTGAGCCCGTAGCTTACCTGGCACAGGAGCTGGGTGTAAAACCCTCCTCGTCATGAACAAATTTATTGAATCATGAACGCGATTTATGTAGGCCGGAAGGTGTTAGGGGGAAAGGTTGACTGTTAGCTCTTGGACCCCGTCATTCTAACCGTCGGCTGTACGCCGGCGGCTTGTGTTGAGAATGGTCAGGCACCTGACGGCTGAGTGGACAGCGCTTCGGATTCGTAGTCCTGAGGTTCCGGGTTCGATCCTTGTGTTGTGTAGGATGACTTGTGTGAGGGAGGGAATTATCAGGGGGAAAGCGCCAAGCTATTACGGCTATATAGCACTTGGAAGGGGTCAGGATAAGGATTTGGGATGGGACGAGGGGAAAGGAATGGTGCCCAACCACTTGTGGACGGCCGGGGATTGAACGCCGATCTGCATGAGCCTTTAGAATGTAAAACTATTGGCTGGTACCCCAACAGTCTGGTTAACCAGCCCAGCAACCAGGTGGCCTGGTCAGAGACCGGGCCGCGAGGAGAAGTCGATCCTCGGAACCATCGCTAGGTAACCCCAAAGTAAGGTAAGGCTGGTAAGGTAAGGGTCAGTAATGCCACCCTAGGGTGGAGGAGGACCCCGATATAAGCTTAACGTGTGTGAATACACTCTGGCTTCCTGTCCCCCCGATGAAATGAATTATTATTATTATTCATATCCACCCAAATATATGATTATATATATGTATATCTAAGAATTCTAATTGACCCGGCCAGGATTTGAACCCATGCCGTGCAGGATCACCCCTAAACCAGCCCGTCCTCCAAACAAAGACCCAAAAGTGATTCCATGCACCCGCCAAACCCCCTGTTTATGAATGAAAAGCGGTTTACACACGACTCACAACTGCTGACGTTCGAACATATCCGGAACAAGTGCTTCACTGACGAATTTTGTTCGAATCACACCGCTATAAATGCTTCACCCACGTACTACAAATACAAATAATCGCCAACATAACCTAAACACCTAACCTATCCTATGCCTATATATACACAATATGCTAATATATTATAATATTAATTTATAGTTGAGAAAATTCCCGTTTTGAATGAACAGCATGTTAAAATTTATGAATGCGTCTGTGGGGTTGACCGCTGGGTGTAATGGACTTGAGTCGAGGACGGGTTGCCTAAACATAACACAGTACCGTGACCACCGCACCAGTGATCGTCTAGATCATTGACAACGTTCTGGGGTGATCCTGGACGGCATGGGTTCGAATCCTGGCCAGGTTAATTAGAATTTTTAGTGATCTATGGCTTGCGTGTTCCTGCAGCTTTCTCACGACCAGTATAATATAATATATACTATATATATATATATATATATATATATATATATATATATATATATATATATATATATATATATATATAAATAATATATATAAATAATAATAATAACTTGAAACAATGAGAGCAGGTGTCCCCACATTGCCTGGGAGCAACATGTCCGCTGACTCGACTAAAGGTTTGAATGACAGACCAACTGACTTAAGTGAAGGTCTACCTACGCGGCTTCGAAGGGAGGAGGACAAGGAGGCCGCCGCCGCCACGCGCCATCACCGACTCCAAAATGTTGTCCGGGATTTGCATGTATTACTGGAGGATGGGATGGGACGCTTGGACGGGTGGGTGGGATAAAGGGAGGAGGGGGGGGGGGGCAGGGGGGGGTGGATGGGATGGGGATAGGTTAGGGCAAATGGTGCGGTGCTGGTGGCGGCTTTGTCCGCTAATGCAGCCCCACCTCTTTACTTTGTTCGTGCCAAAGGAGCTTTTAGGGATTCTCGGGTCCAAGCACCCTCCCTCGCTCCGCCGTCGACGCCACCAGATCAATACCTAGTTAACAGTTTCCCAACATTTTATGCCATTCACCGTCGAGGGGACTCCAGGACTGGGCACGATGGGGCTCTTCCCCCCCCCCCACTCACGTCGATTAGTACGGTCGAGTGAGATGGTTTGTCGCCCGTCCTGGGCCCGGTCGAACTTGGCCCCCGTCGAACCTGGGCCCCGTCGAACCTGGGCCCCGTCGAACCTGGGCCCCGTCGAACCTGGGCCCCGTCGAACTTGGCCCCGTCGAACCTGGGCCCCGTCGAACCTGGGCCCCGTCGAACCTGGGCCCCGTCGAACTTGGCCCCGTCGAACCTGGGCCCCGTCGAACCTGGTCCCCGTCGAACCTGTGCCCCGTCGAACCTGGGCCCCGTCGAACTTGGCCCCCGTCGAACCTGGGCCCCGTCGAACCTCGCCCCGTCGACCCGAGACTGTCATTTCATTGCTCCGGCTTGCTGACTAGAAAATCTCCTGCTGCTGCTTGTATATTTATGCTCGAAAGTATTGGGGGAAAATGTAATATTTGTCTTTATACAATTACAAAATAATGCGCCGATTTACATATCATGCACATAAGGCAGTGCATGATATGTAAATCATGCGCCAGGCGAGGAGGTAGTGCTTAATCACTACCTCCTCGCCTGGCCAGGGAAATATATCACCACCTCCTCGCCTGGCCAGGGAAATATATCACCACCTCCTCGCCTGGCCAGGGAATATATCACCACCTCCTCGCCTGGCCAGGGAATATATATCACCACCTCCTCGCCTGGCCAGGGAATATATATCACCACCTCCTCGCCTGGCCAGGGAAATATATCACCACCTCCTCGCCTGGCCAGGGAAATATATCACCACCTCCTCGCCTGGCCAGGGAAATATATCACCACCTCCTCGCCTGGCCAGGGAATATATATCACCACCTCCTCGCCTGGCCAGGGAATATATATCACCACCTCCTCGCCTGGCCAGGGAACGCGTCACCCCACTCAAGGAGAAGCGCCCTAAATTGGATGCCTCTGTCAAATGGCGATTCTTCAACTTAACTGTGGTTTAAGTGGTGTGATTATGGTGGAGGAGAGAGCTGTAGGGAGCAGGGTGGGAGGGAGAGGGAAGAGAAAGGTCTTGAAAGACGAAATTTGGGATAAACGGGAGATGTCTGGAAGAGGTGGTGGTGGAAAGGTGAGGAAGAGGGAAGGTGAAGATGATTTACGGGCTATTCGTGTCCGTGCCACCTCTTGGATGGCTTGGTCTTCATCAATCAATCAGTCGTGAAGTAGATGAAGAAGAGGAAGGTGAAATGGGGAAGACCTCTGGGAAAAAGGGATATTCACGGTGGACAAATGGGGGAGTAGTTGTTTGAGGGGAATTTGGGAGGGGGGTTAAGTCTTGCGTGGTTTTGGTGTAATTGGGAGGCCTAGTGGGTGGAGG
This sequence comes from Procambarus clarkii, assembly GCF_040958095.1. NCBI lineage: Eukaryota > Metazoa > Arthropoda > Malacostraca > Decapoda > Cambaridae > Procambarus > Procambarus clarkii. The sequence goes on along the minus strand of NC_091241.1, from coordinate 10,063,118 downwards.
CTTTGGTGTACATGGGAGGGCTAGTGGGTGGAGGTTTTGGTGTACATGGGAGGGCTAGTGGGTGGAGGTTTTGGTGTACATGGGAGGGCTAGTGGGTGGAGGTTTTGGTGTACATGGGAGGGCTAGTGGGTGGAGGTTTTGGTGTACATGGGAGGGCTAGTGGGTGGAGGCTTTGGTGTACATGGGAGGGCTAGTGGGTGGAGGTTTTGGTGTACATGGGAGGGCTAGTGGGTGGAGGTTTTGGTGTACATGGGAGGGCTAGTGGGTGGAGGTTTTGGTGTACATGGGAGGGCTAGTGGGTGGAGGTTTTGGTGTACATGGGAGGGCTAGTGGGTGGAGGTTTTGGTGTACATGGGAGGGCTAGTGGGTGGAGGTTTTGGTGTACATGGGAGGGCTAGTGGGTGGAGGTATGGTGTACATGGAAGGGCTAGTGGGTGGAGGTTTTGGTGTACATGGGAGGGCTAGTGGGTGGAGGTATGGTGTACATGGAAGGGCTAGTGGGTGGAGGTTTTGGTGTACATGGGAGGGCTAGTGGGTGGAGGTTTTGGTATACATGGGAGGGCTAGTGGGTGGAGGTTTTGGTGTACATGGGAGGGCTAGTGGGTGGAGGTTTGGGTGTACATTGGAGGGCTAGTGGGTGGAGGTTTTGGTGTACATGGGAGGGCTAGTGGGTGGAGGTTTTGGTGTACATGGGAGGGCTAGTGGGTGGAGGTTTTGAAGCTTCGTGGTTGAGGCAGAGCGGGTGAAGGCATGTGGGGAGGACTTCTGATCAACCAGACTGTGGCTGCCCACAGGTGAGGCTGCGGGAAAGCATCAACCCTCGAAATCATCAACAGGTATGATACCTAATTCGGTCAGTGAGCCTCGATCACCACACTTGACCTGGTCATCCGTTATACAGGTCTGATTAGTGATCAAGTAACAGGGAGTAGTGGAAGGACCACAAAGTATCCGCGATGGACACCACAAAATATATGAGCAGGAATGTGGTAACATTCTACGAAAAAGCAGTTAAACAACTAAACAGCCTCTTCAATTACCAGTAACTCAAAATAGGCACTGGGGTGTAGGGGTGGGGGGGGGGGGGCTCTGTCATAATACATGTCAATATCATCGCCCAGAGAGTTGGCAAAATCAGTTCTCAGAAATGATTTCTTTAACATTGCCTGGGGGTCATGCGTGATAACTCCTGGCTCAGAGAGCTTCCAAATGTGACTAGGAATGTCATAAGGTAGCAGAAATGTCCAAATTTATCAATTATTCCCGACGAAGTTAGTTTGACATTGGTGGCAGCGGTGGGATTCCAATTCGCCCAGAACTCTAGACGGTGTCATATCTACCTCGACAGGCTTATAACACACATTTTGATATATCCAAGATATATCAAATCGATCATTGGAACAATCATCTTTAACTCTACCAGTTAAATGCCGGTTATCACCATTCCTTTCTATTGTCCCATCGTTTCAAGAAATTAGAAATTGCCTTCAAAATCTCTACAAGTCCCAACCAAGTTAGGTTCTTAGAGAAGGTGGAGAGGACGCCCTCTCCGACCTAGGTGGAGAGGGCAGAGGTCGAGGAGTCGAGAGGTCCATTGAACGGGTGGAAACGGAGGTTGAGCGGGTGGAGGGCCCGTCGCAGAGGACCGGTGCAGTGTGTGGTATTCAGCGTTGAGGCGGGCGGCGCTACGCTCGAGTTTCAATTGTGACTCCACAAGGCAGGAATTACCCAGGGAAATGAGTAAATGAGGAGAGTCTGGAAACTCGACGCCGGATCACCCCGGCCCTCCCACCACTCCTCTCCCGCCCCGACCTGAACCCCTTCTCCGCTGGCGGAAACAAATTTGACATTTTTTTTTTAACTTTCCCTCAAGGACGCCCTAGTTGATCAACCTTTTGGTAGCGCCCCCCCCTCCCCCTCCCCCCAGACCATCACTTGATACGTCTGACACCAGCGCTCCCCCTCCCCCCCCCCTCTGTACCCAACACACACACACACACACACACACACACACACACACACACACACACACACACACACACTCACTCACTCACTCACTCACTCACTCACTCACTCACTCACTCACTCTCCAGGGGGCCTGGTAGCCTGGTTGATAACGCGCAGGACTCGTAATTCTGTGGCGCGGGTTCGATTCCCACACGAGGCAGAAACAAATGGGCAAAGTATCTTTCACCCTGAATGCCTCCTGTTACCTAGCAGTAAATAGGTACTTGGGAGTTGGTCAGCTGTCACGGGCTGCTTCCTGGGGTGTGTGTGGTGTGGAAAAATAAGCAGTTAGTAAACAGTTGATTGACAGTTGAGAGGCGGGCCGAAAGAGCATAGCACAACCCCCGCAAACACAACTAGGTGAATACAACTAGGTGAATACTCTCTCTCTCTCTCACACACACACACACACACACACACACACACACACACACACACACACACACACACACACACACACACACACACACTCACACACTCACACACTGTAAGTTGCGAATGTTTTCCAGGAGGGAACATTGTGTGTACCAAAGACACGTTGCTTATGCAACAATTTCAAAATGGGGATTATTTTGATGTTATTTAATTATAATTGCGCTTAGATGTGATGGTTGGCGATAGAGGGGTAGTTGCAATAGGAGGTTACCTACCTTAAAGCGTCCAGTATAAGACAATCACAAGAGACAAGTCTCACCCTTCAGAAGGTAACAACCCAATTACCCCTACCTCTCGTGTCCTGGTTGGTCAGACGCAGCAAGCACAACCACCCAATCTTCTTGAGGTTATCTTGAGATGATTTCGGGGCTTTAGTGTCCCCGCGGCCTTGTCCTCGACCAGGCCTCCACCCCCAGGAAGCAGCCCGTGACAGCTGACTAACTCCCAGGTACCTATTTACTGCTAGGTAACAGGGGGCATTCAGGGTGAAAGAAACTTTGCCCATTTGTTTCTGCCTCGTGCGGGAATCGAACCCGCGCCACAGAATTACGAGTCCTGCGCGCTATCCACCAGGCTACGAGGCCCCTGGGTATAACTTATTGGATATTATTATTGTTTACAATGTACCGAGCAAATGTGTTGTAACTAAGTGATTAGGTAATAAGGAGATCACTTCTAGTTTGTTTGTCTGGTTAGGAGAGGCGCAGGGAAAAGTTTGGGGGGGTAAGGGAGCCGGGCGGACAGCACGCTGGGCTTGTGATCCTGTGGTTCTGGGTTCGATCCCAGGCGCCGGCGAGAAACAATGGGCAGAGTTTCTTGCACTCTATGCCTTTGTTACCTAGCAGTAAAATAGGTACCTGGGTGTTAGTCAGCTGTCACGGGCTGCTTCCTGAGGGTGGAGGCCTAGTCGAGGACCGGGCCGCCGGGACACTAAAGCCCCGAAATCATCTCAAGATAACCTCAAGAAGATACTTAGTGCAAGGTCAATTTTCTCCGGCAATCAGGCAGTTATGTATTTCACGGCTATTGCATCTTGTTGACGCTAGGGTGCAGGCGCTGGGGGGGGGGGGGGGGTGAGGGGGGCCTTCGCCCCCCTCCCCCCCTTCCCCCCTCCCGTGTATTCATCTAGTTGTGCTTGCGGGGGTTGAGCTTTGCTCTCTCGGCCCGCCTCTCAACTGTCAATCAACTGTTACTAACTACTAACTAATTTTTGTCCCCCCACACACACAAACACACAACCCCCCCTCCCCCAGGAAGTAGTCGGTAACAGCCGTCTAACTCCCAGGTACCTATTTACTGCAAGGTGAACAGGGGGCATCAGGGTGAAAGAAACTGCCCATTTGTCTCTTCCGGCGCCGGGAATCGAACCCGGGCCACAGGATTACAAGTCCCGCGCGCTGTCCACTCAGCTACCAGACCAGACCCTCTGTCTGTCTGTCTGTCTCTCTCTCTCTCTCTCTCTCTCTCTCTCTCTCTCTCTCTCTCTCTCTCTCTCTCTCTCTCTCTCTCTCTCTCTCTCTCTCTCTCTCTCTCTCTCTCTCTCTTCCATTTCATTCCATTTGCTTACGATAAAAACTTCATGAAATATATAATGTACTACATGTGTGCCTCAGTTTCCCTGTGTGTCAAGGTGGTGTAGCCAGCTCTATACTGGTCATACAGTCGTTATCACCCCTACCACTTCCCGCGGGAGACTTGTAAGTCGTGATCATGTCTCCTTCTTCAATCCATCTATATTCAATTTAAGGGTCTGTTCTCCCTTGGGCTTTTGTCGCAGGTCATATTGTAAATATTGACATATGTATTTACATATATATTTGCATATACGTATGTATATATTTACATATATGAAATATATATATTTTTACCTCTCGGATGCAACAAGATTTGGAATTTCAAGGATTATCTCCATACCGAAGATTTCAAGGATCAACATCCCCGCGGCCCGGTCTCTGAGCGGGCGATCTAAAAGCCTCCATAACAGAGAGGTTCCCGAATGATGTTCTGACTTTTCCCCCTAGTGCGTGCGTGCGTGCGGGCGAGCGTGCTAGCGCGCTTGAGTACACGCCGATAAAGACTGGTTCCAGAACATCATTCCCTACTCCGACATATTAGCATGCGCGCGCATGTATACAAAGCGGTATTAACCCGTTCATCTAATACCACTTTGATCACTTAAATGGATCCACTGTGCTCGGTAACCCCCCCCCCCCCCCCCCCCCCCCACCTTAAAAAGTGCAATGGGCTCTTATCCTATTTTCTTTATTTCGCTGTTAATTGAAACATTGTGTAATAGGCTAGAGCCGAGATGATTAAATGAGCTGAAACTCGGCTTTCTTTGTAAACAAGATGAGTGACTAACTTCGGGTGATATATGATTGTTGATGGATTAGATGGATTAGATTAGGGGGGGGGTTATTAACGTCGATGGTTTGTAATGATTACTTTTGATGATTGGGAGCTGATAATTTGGGTTATTGTTGATGTATTTAATATGAAAATTTTGAAAAGTTGTCTAAAGCCTAATGAATTGTATTTGCCCAAACTCATTCATATGTCTTAAATTTCACTTGAATAATCTTGTGTATTGCAAGGCTTTTATGGTGTTATTTTGATATATTGTTTGGTTGTTAAAACTGAAGTTGTTATTTCATATAAATATGAAATTTATATATATAAATTTTGTCGTATGAGTTTTTTTGATGATCCTTGGATAATTTAGATGCTTTACTTAATATTATTATCGACACGGATTGTGTTATTAGTAACTATGTATTATGAGTGATAGTTGTGAATGGTAGTTTACTAATTGAAAAATAATATAAATAAACCATTTATTAATTCAGTTTACACATTATTTCAATACAAAGTTTACATAATAGAAAGCCACAATAACACGTAATTATAGTCATTACTGTATAATCTAGATTTTGATTTATAATTATTTTATCAGTGATTTATATAAAAAAAACTCATACGCTGATTTGTATCATTTTTATTATTACGAAAACATTATCTCCTCTTAATGCTAGGGAAAAAATGATGCTATTCCCTTCACTTTTAATGATATTGTGTTTTTTCCTTGGCTACAGGCGGCGGAGAAGATGGGTCTTGGGGCAGGACCTGCCGGGGGCTCCCTCTTCTCTCTCTACCACAATGGGCAGACCTTAGGGCAGCCTCCTCCTGCCCACATGGGCATACCTCCCTATCAACTCGACCCCAAGGCTGGTAAGTCCTGTGCAGCACCTTGTACGGGCTATTCATGCCCGTGCCACCTCTTGGGTGGCTTTATCTTCATCAATCTACAGCATCTTGCTGTCTATCTGGCCGTGTTGTTGCAGCTCCGTTTAGGCTTTTCAATGTGTTTTTAGCAGTTTGTACAGCACAGAAATTAGCGTTAGTCACAATAACGTGGCTAAAGTATGTTGACCAGACCACACACTAGAAGGTGAAGGGACGACGACGTTTCGGTCTGTCCTGGACCATTCTCAAGTCGATTGTGACTTGAGAATGGTCACCTTCTAGTGTGTGGTCTGGTCAACACAAAAATTAGTGGTTTGAATATGTGTATATATACTGTGTGTGTATATATATTGATGTGGGGTTAAGAAACCACTACAATTGAGTAGATTAATAAACACAATATTCTGGATAAAATCTAGTGACGTGATTGACTAGGCTGTTACTTAATGCTGGGACATACGTCATCACCTCAAAAAATCTATTGTTTACATAAATTTTCTTTTATAAATCTCATTTATATGAGATATAAATCTCATTTATATGAGATATAAATCTCATTTATATGATCCTAGAGTTATATTCAAGGGGCGGTAGAAATAGCCTAAGCTACTCTATCCCTTTGAGATGTATTTCTTGTCTTAATAAACATACTTGAACTTGAGTTATATTAATATTATCTAATTCACGACGTTTTATAAATGAATCGATAATGTTGCTTTTCGCTGATTTGCATGAATTTGTGCATTGAGTTGAGAATGGTTTAAATCTCTTAGGTGACCAGACAGAGCATTGGACTCTTGACATGTTGGCCAAGATGCTGGCCAAGATGCTGGCCAAGATGCTGGCCAAGATGCTGGCCAAGATGCTGGCCAAGATGCTGGCCAAGATGCTGGCCAAGATGCTGGCCAAGATGCTGGCCAAGATGTTGGCCAAGATGCTGGCCAAGATGCTGGCCAAGATGCTGGCCAAGATGCTGGCCAAGATGCTGGCCAAGATGCTGGCCAAGATGCTGGCCAAGATGCTGGCCAAGATGTTGGCCAAGATGCTGGCCAAGATGTTGGCCAAGATGCTGGCCAAGATGCTGGCCAAGATGCTGGCCAAGATGCTGGCCAAAATGCTGGCCAAGATGCTGGCCAAGATGCTGGCCAAGATGCTGGCCAAGATGCTGGCCAAGATGCTGGCCAAGATGCTGGCCAAGATGTTGGCCAAGATGCTGGCCAAGATGTTGGCCAAGATGCTGGCCAAGATGCTGGCCAAGATGCTGGCCAAGATGCTGGCCAAGATGCTGGCCAAGATGCTGGCCAAGATGCTGGCCAAGATGCTGGCCAAAATGCTGGCCAAGATGCTGGCCAAGATGCTGGCCAAGATGCTGGCTAAGATGCTGGCCAAGATGCTGGCCAAGATGCTGGCCAAAATGCTGGCCAAGATGCTGGCCAAAATGCTGGCCAAGATGCTGGCATATTGATTGTATCAGTTGAGGGGTTGAGTGTTGGATAGGTTATCTTGAGATGTTATCTTGAGATGATTTCGGGGCTTTAGTGTCCCCGCGGCCCGGTCCTCGACCAGGCCTCCACCCCCAGGAAGCAGCCCGTGACAGCTGACTAACACCCAGGTACCTATTTTACTGCTAGGTAACAGGGGCATAGGATGAAAGAAACTCTGCACATTGTTTCTCGCCCGCGCCTGGGATCGAACCCGGGACCACAGGATCACAAGTCCAGCGTGCTGTCCGCTTGGCCGACCGGCCGAGGGAAGAGAATGGCAGAGGAGAGGAAAAGAGATGAATCTTACCTGGATTTTACCTGAAGAGGATCTCGGGAGTTCTTCTCCCCGAGGCCAGAATTGCGATAATTTAGTCCAGTGGATATGTGGGAGAGAGGTAGAAAGGGGATAGAAAATGGGATGAGAGAGAGAGAGACTGAAGTAAAGAGGAAGGAATAGGCAAGACTTAAGAGGATGGGGATAGAGAAGGTAAGACGCCACCATCCAGGCTTAGAACGTAAGCTTATATAAGCTTAGACAAACGGTAGACAGGAAAACCAGTTGACCTTAAACTTACTAGGAACTCACGCTAGAACTTACCACTAACAGGCAGGTGTTGAGTGTTGTATTTGACTGATCTTGTTGACAAGCCGATGGGAAAGCCTTGAAGCAAGCAAGGCGTGTGTTGCTAAAATTAGCGGTTTGTATAGTTGCCTTGCTAAAATTAGCGGTTTTTAAAGCGGTATTGCTAAAATTAGCGGTTTTTAAAGCTGTCTTGCTAAAATTAGCGGTTTTTAAAGCTGTCTTGCTAAAATTAGCGGGCTGTATTGCTAAAATTAGCGGGCTGTATTGCTAAAATTAGCGGTTTGTATAGTTGCCTTGCTAAAATTAGCGGTTTGTATAGTTGCCTTGCTAAAATTAGCGGTTTTTAAAGCTGTCTTGCTAAAATTAGCGGTTTTTAAAGCTGTCTTGCTAAAATTAGCGGGTTTTAAAGCTGTATTGCTAAAATTAGCGTTTTTTAAAACTGTATTGCTAAAATTGGCGGTTTGTATAAGTGTCTTGCTAAAATTGGCGGTTTGTATAAGTGTCTTGCTAAAATTAGCGGTTTTTAAAGCTGTCTTGCTAAAATTAGCGGTTTTTAAAGCTGTATTGCTAAAATTAGCGGTTTGTATAAGTGTCTTGCTAAAATTAGCGACCTTTAAATTGGTTTAGCTAAAATTGGCGATATATGTAACTGTATCGCTAAAATTAATGGCACGTGCCGGAAACATTTTGTGTATATAGAGTATAGGTATAGTAATAATATTGGGAAGGGGTCAGGATTAGGATTTAGGATGGGACTGGGCGGGAAAAGGAATGGTGTCCAACCACTTGGGGACGGTCGGGGATTGAACGCCGACCTGCACGAAGCGATTAGGTTCCTGAGGGACCAGGGGCAAAGGGGGGGGTGTCAGGGACCCCAGGAAGGATATAACAATGGCTGTAACCAATTAGAAAATTTAAACTGCTCTATGTTTGATGAACTCACAAAAAAAATGGAACAAAAAAAACTGGTATGTGAATTGTGTTGGCAGATGATGATGATGTTGATTTGTTTGTTTTAACTGTTTGTAGTGTCTGGCAAGAGGATTAATGCGCTTCGGTTAACTGTTTTGTTTATCAGTGTGTTTACCTTAAAGTTTTAGGTGGGCAGCGTAATCCCGTTCCTAGGATTTTTGAAGGTAGGATTTCTACACTCTCGAGTTTGAACCGGTTAGGATTACCTATGTTTTTTTAATTAATATTAATTTTTTTTGTAATTTAAATGTAAAATATATATATATATATATATATATATATATATATACATATATATATATATATATATATATATATATGTATATATAATATATATATATATATATATATATATATATATATATATATGTATATATATATAATATATATATATATATATATATATATATATATATATATATATATATATATATATATATAATATTCAAAGTAGATTTCGAGACATTGAATACAAATTAGTAATGTTTGGAGACAGCTGATTGGCCGACGGAACGGCGTTCTTGTGATTGGTGTCTTCTTATTGGTTGTCGGGAACTCTGCCGCATAGGGCTAGGGGCTCCTCTGATTGGCTAGGGGTCAGCCATTGGGCTGCCTGAACGTCGGTATTCTCTAAGGAACCTGATTGGCTGTCGAGACGTCATCGCTCTACACGCAATGGTGCGGCATCGCTGATTGGCCATCTACGTACAGGAGATCACACAAGCTGTCTGATGATTGGTGCGTGGAGGCCTGGTCGAGAACCGGGCCGCGGGGACGCTAAGCCCCGAAATCATCTCAAGATCCACAACACCTCTGTCATTTGCCTCAATAATACTGCTATGTATATTTTGCCTTGAGGTTATCTTGAGATTATCTTGAGGTTATCTTGAGATGATTTCGGGGCTTAGCGTCCCCGCGGCCCGGTCCTCGACCAGGCCTCCTTGTTACACATCCCCCAGGAAGCAGCCCGTAGCAGCTGTCTAACTCCCAGGTACCTATTTACTGCTAGGTGAGCAGGGGCATCAGGGTGAAAGAAACTGCCCATTTGTTTCCGCCTCCAGCGGGGATCGAACCCGGAACCTCCGGACAACGATTCCTAAGCGCTGTCCACTCAGCTGTCAGGGCCCCATAAGGTATTCAAAAGTATTTTGAATATTCAAAAAATACCTATTTTTTAATATGTATTTACTGTTAGTATTCAATATTTCGTCCTTAATTTCCAGCTCTGACTTTCTCCAAATTTGAAGAGGCGATTCTGGTCCACAAAATACGCTCCGTATTTTGTATGTTGCGATCATTTCCCCTCTGTTCCGTCTTCTAAGGTTGTGTGTGATTTAGTTCCTCTAGCCTGTCCTCATAGCTTAGTCCTCTCAGCTCTGGCTCCAGTCTTCTTGCCACCAGTAATGGTCTAATATATTGTGCTGTAGATCTTATTAGATGGAGCTTGAAATAAATACTTTAATTGTATTTTAATTTAGTACTTTAATTGTATTTTGAATAGTAAATAGTACTTTAATAGTATTTTTAATAGTATTTTTAATAGTAATAGTAAATACTCCCGTTTATATAATATTTTTGTAACTGTGTGTACAAACATTGACGTACTAAGCAGTTAGATAGTACAACTTTGTACTATTCACTTTATAGTTCGAAAAAAATTAAGCTAAAAAACAAACTTAAATATTTTTAGGCCTATTATAGCACACACATGTACCATATTAGGCCTAAGATTGCATGTATTAGGCATAGGAGGGTTACCTGCTTGATACCTGGTTGATGGGGTTCTGGGAGTTCTTCTACTCCCCAAGCCCGGCCCGAGGCCAGACTTGACTTGTGAGAGTTTGGTCCACCAGGCTGTTGCTTGGAGCGGCCCGCAGGCCCACATACCCACCACAGCCCGGTTGGTCGGGCACTCCTTGGAGGAAACAATCTAGTTTTCTCTTGAAGATGTCCACGGTTGTTAGGTTAGTTTGTCTTTGCAACATACAAAAATCCTTGCAAAAGTACAGAATCGTTTTCCGGTTTGTCCAAACTCAATAGAACCGTTTTCTAATTTCTAATTGCGTTGTTAGTCGGTCTTATGTACTGTGGTCCTCGGGCCAGATTCACGAAGCAGTTACGCAAGTACTTACGAACGTGTACATCTTTCTTCAATCTTTGACGGCTTTGGTTACATTTAATAGGCAGTTTACAAGCATGAAATCTTGCCAATCAACTGTTGTTATTGTTATAAACAGCCTCCTGGTGCTTCGGAGCTCATTAACTGTTTAATAATTGTAAACAAAGCCGCCAAAGATTGTGAAAAAGATGTACAGGTTCGTAAGTGCTTGCGTAACTGCTTCGTGAATCTCGCCCCCTCATCGTTACTGTAAGTACTACTAAAATAGGAGAATGGGCTGAATCACCGTAGTTTCCTGACCTGTGATTGGCTATTTCCAGGTTGACTATTTTGTCATGATGTTAATGCTCGCTGTTCTAGATATTATTTCAGGGTTAGGTTGCCGAGTCTGTTTTTATTTTAGGGGGGAGAGGTGGAGGGGGGGGTTGAAGATAAGGGGTGAGGGGGTTGAAGGGGTGAGGGGGGGGTTGAGGGGGGGGAAGGGATGGTGTTTGTCAAATCAATACCAACACAGTTGTGTGTCTCGGAAACATTTTTAGACTCTCGTCTGATTAATGGTTGGCGCGAAGCCGCGGTGAGGAGGTCGACTGGCTTCTCTCTCTCTCTCTCTACCTCACTCTCATCTCTCACCTGTCACTCTCATCTCTCACTCTTATCTCTCACCTCTCACATCCATCCTTGTTTACCCTGTCAATTTCTCTGAGAATTTTGTATGTGGTGATCATGTCTCCCCGAGCTCTTCTGTCTTCCAGCGACGTGAGGTGCAGTTCACCCAGCCTTTCCTCGTAACTCATGCCTCTTAGTTCTGGGACCAGCCTAGTGGCATACCTCTGAACTTTTTCCAGCTTCGTCTTGTGCTTGACAATGTACGGGCTCTATGCTGGGGCCGCATACTCCAGGATTGGTCTTACATACGTGGTATACAATGATTTCTTACACAGGTTCCTGAAAGCAGTTCTGATGTTAGCCAACCTCGCATACGCCTTGGGCATGTATCTCTGGCAGAATTGTTCTCCCACACACATGGATGTCAGCATAATACATAATACATTCATACATATGAATGAACCGATTGATTATCAAATGGATAATCAGATGCCTCTCATGTTATGCCTCTCTGTATGTATGCCTCTCTTGTTGTTGTTATAGATTCAGCTACTCGGAACAAGTTTCAAGTAGCACGGTCTATGGTGAGCCCGTAACTTACCTGGCACAGGAGCGGGGCAAGTAGCACGGGCTATGGTGAGCCTGTAGTGGACTTACCTGGCACAGGAGCGGGGCAAGTAGCACGGGCTATGGTGGGCCCGTAACTTACCTGACACAGGAGCGGGGCAAGTAGCACGGTCTATGGTGAGCCCGTAACTTACCTGGCACAGGAGCGGGGCAAGTAGCACGGGCTATGGTGAGCCTGTAACTTACCTGGCACAGGAGCGGTGCTGTGTGTGCTCTGTATGGACAGAGAGTCATTGATGTAGGGGGGTTGAGGGTAAAGTAGGAAAGGGGGCGAAGGAGGGGGGGTGGCATTTACTCCCCCTACTGACGAAGGGAGGGAGGGAGGGTTAACACCATAAAGGGTGTTGCGAGGTGCTGTCAACACTACCCTTAATAATCCTTACATTTTTGTTGCAACAACACTGCAACGTCCCCTACGCCTCCCCTCTCCCCCCCCTCTAGCCCCCCTTCTAGCCCCCCTTCTCCCCCCCTCTAGCCCCCCTTCTCCCCCCTTCTAGCCCCCCTTCTCCCCCCTTCTAGCCCCCCTTCTCCCCACCTCCCCCCCCTAGTGCCGTCCAACCATACCACATTAGACGTTCCTGTCCTTCCCCCGTCAAGAATTACAACTAAAAATGCTTACTTGTTTCGTCCTTACCTACGTCAAGTACCCACTTGTGGAGACCGTATAACATGACAGGTATTGACGTGTTCAATATGGACTTACGTAGCCCGTAATATGTCAAATACTGACTTATGTAGCCCGTAATATGTCAAATGCTGACTTATGTAGCCCCTAATATGTCAAATACTGAATTATGTAGCCCGTAATATGTCAATTACTGACTTATGTAGCCCGTAATAAATCAAATACTGACTTATGTAGCCCGTAATATGTCAAATACTGACTTATGTAGCCCGTAATAAGTCAAATACTGACTTACGTAGCCTTTAATATGTCAAAAACTGACTCGTAGCAAGTAATATGTAAAATATTAAGGACTAGTCTGTGTACAATTTGTATTTTGTGTTCAAAATACTGTATTATTGTATAGTTTTGTGTACAAAATATTGTATTGTGTGTATTTTTAATACAAAATATTTATTTTGTCATTTTTATGTTAATAATTTATATTTTTTTGTATGCATACAACAAAATTGTATGCATACAAAATATAATTTATAGAAAAATACATATTTTGTATATAATATGTATTTTGTATATAAAAATATTATATTTTATATGTATGAATGAAGTCATATATTTTTACATTTTATTTTTATTTTCAATATTATGTATTCCATTTTTCTTGTGTTGGATTGTTCTTATGTTCAATGTTATGTTCATTGTTCTTATGTTCATTGTTCTTATGTTCAATGTTATGTTCATTGTTCTTATGTTCATTGTTCTTATGTTCAATGTTATGTTCATTGTTCTTATGTTCATTGTTCTTATGTTCAATGTTATGTTCATTGTTCTTATGTTCATTGTTCTTATGTTCAATGTTATGTTCATTGTTCTTATGTTCATTGTTCTTATGTTCAATGTTATGTTCATTGTTCTTATGTTCATTGTTCTTATGTTCAATGTTATGTTCATTGTTCTTATGTTCATTGTTCTTATGTTCAATGTTATGTTCATTGTTCTTATGTTCATTGTTCTTATGTTCAATGTTATGTTCATTGTTCTTATGTTCATTGTTCTTATGTTCATTGTTCTTATGTTCATTGTTCTTATGTTCAATGTTATGTTCATTGTTCTTATGTTCATTGTTCTTATGTCCAATGTTCTTATGTTCATTGTTCTTATGTTCAATGTTCTTATGTTCATTGTTCTTATGTTCATTGTTCTTATGTCCAATGTTCTTATGTTCAATGTTCTTATGTTCATTGTTCTTATGTCCAATGTTCTTATGTTCATTGTTCTTATGTTCAATGTTCTTATGTTCATTGTTCTTATGTTCAATGTTCTTATGTTCAATGTTCTTATGTTCAATGTTCTTATGTTCATTGTTCTTATGTTCATTGTTCTTATGTTCATTGTTCTTATGTTCATTGTTCTTATGTTCAATGTTCTTATGTTCATTGTTCTTATGTTCAATGTTCTTATGTTCAATGTTCTTATGTTCAATGTTCTTATGTTCATTGTTCTTATGTTCAATGTTCTTATGTTCAATGTTCTTATGTTCATTGTTCTTATGTTCAATGTTCTTATGTTCATTGTTCTTATGTTCATTGTTCTTATGTTCATTGTTCTTATGTCCAATGTTCTTATGTTCATTGTTCTTATGTTCAATGTTCTTATGTTCATTGTTCTTATGTTCAATGTTCTTATGTTCAATGTTCTTATGTTCAATGTTCTTATGTTCAATGTTCTTATGTTCATTGTTCTTATGTTCATTGTTCTTATGTTCATTGTTCTTATGTTCAATGTTCTTATGTTCATTGTTCTTATGTCCAATGTTCTTATGTTCATTGTTCTTATGTTCATTGTTCTTATGTTCAATGTTCTTATGTTCATTGTTCTTATGTTCAATGTTCTTATGTTCATTGTTCTTATGTCCAATGTTCTTATGTTCATTGTTCTTATGTTCATTGTTCTTATGTTCAATGTTCTTATGTTCAATGTTCATTGTTCTTATGTTCAATGTTGTATTTTCCCATTAACAGGACTGCGGCCGCCTGTGTACCCGTTCGCTGCGTCAGGCCAGTACCCGTACCCGTTGGGCGCTGATTTCACTGCCCAGATGGCATCTGCTTGGTGAGTAGTGGGCGGCCTTCTGCTGTTTTAGCTGTAGCTACTCAGAACCAAGTGTCCATGTAGCACGGGCTATGGTGACCCCGTAATGGGCTACCTTCCTCTCTGGTATTGTATATAGTCTCCCCTGGTTGCCTTACCCCCTCACCTACTTCCTTACACCCTCACCTACCTCATCACACCCTCACCTACCTCATCACACCCTCACCTACCACCCTCACACCCTCACCTACCCCCCCTCACACCCTCACCTACCCCCCTCACACCCTCACCTACCCCCCTCACACCCTCACTTACCCCCCTCACACCCTCACCTTCCCCCCTCACACCCTCACCTACCCCCCCTCACACCCTCACCTACCCCCCTCACACCCTCACTTACCCCCCTTCACACCCTCACCTACCCCCCCTCACACCCCTCACCTACCCCCCCTCACACCCTCACCTACCCCCCCTCACACCCTCACCTACCCCCCCTCACACCCTCACCTACCCCCCCTCACACCCTCACCTACCCCCCCTCACACCCTCACCTACCCCCCCCTCACACCCTCACCTACCCCCCCCTTACACCCTCACCTACCCCCCCCTCACACCCTCACCTACCCCCCCCTCACACCCTCACCTACCCCCCTCACACCCTCACCTACCCCCCTCACACCCTCACCTACCCCCCTCACACCCTCACCTTTCCCCCCCTCACACCCTCACCTACCCCCCTCACACCCTCACCTACCCCCCCTCACACCCTCACCTACCCCCCTCACACCCTCACCAACCCCCCTCACACCCTCACCTACCCCTCTCACACCCTCACCTACCCCCCCTCACACCCTCACCTACCCCCCTCACACCCTCACCTACCCCCCCTCACACCCTCACCTACCCCCCCCCCTCACACCCTCACCTACCCCCCCCCCCTCACACCCTCACCTACCCCCCTCACACCCTCACCTACCCCCCCCTCACACCCTCACCTACCCCCCCCCTCACACCCTCACCTACCCCCCCCCTCCCCCTCACACCCTCACCTACCCCCCCCTCACACCCTCACCTACCCCCCCTCACACCCTCACCAACCCCCCCTCACACCCTCACCTACCCCCCTCACACCCTCACCTACCCCCCCTCACACCATCACCTACCCCCCCCCCCCTCACACCCTCACCTACCCCCCGTCACACCCTCACCTACCCCCCCCCTCACACCCTCACCTACCCCCCTCACACCCTCACCTACCCCCCCTCACACCCTCACCTACCCCCCCCCCCTCACACCCTCACCTACCCCCCTCACACCCTCACCTACCGCCCCCTCACACCCTCACCTACCCCCCTCACACCCTCACCTACCCCCCCCTCACACCCTCACCTACCCCCCCCCCTCACACCCTCACCTACCCCCCCCTCACACCCTCACCTACCCCCCCCTCACACCCTCACCTACCCCCCTCACACCCTCACCTACCCCCCCTCACACCCTCACCTACCCCCCCTCACACCCTCACCTACCCCCTCACACCCTCACCTACCCCCCCCCCCCTCACACCCTCACCTACCCCCCTCACACCCTCACCTACCCCCCTCACACCCTCACCTACCCCCCTCACACCCTCACCTACCCCCCTCACACCCTCACCTACCCCCCCCTCACACCCTCACCTACCCCCCGTCACACCCTCACCTACCCCCCCCTCACACCCTCACCTACCCCCCCCCCCTCACACCCTCACCTACCCCCCCCCCTCACACCCTCACCTACCCCCTCACACCCTCACCTACCCCCCCTCACACCCTCACCTACCCCCCTCACACCCTCACCTACCCCCCCTCACACCCTCACCAACCCCCCCTCACACCCTCACCTACCCCCCTCACACCCTCACCTACCCCCCTCACACCCTCACCTACCCCCCCTCACACCCTCACCAACCCCCCCTCACACCCTCACCTACCCCCCCCCCCTCACACCCTCACCTACCCCCCCCCCTCACACCCTCACCTACCCCCCCCCCTCACACCCTCACCTACCCCCCCTCACACCCTCACCTACCCCCCCCTCACACCCTCACCTACCCCCCCCCTCACACCCTCACCTACCCCCCCCCCTCACACCCTCACCTACCCCCCCCCCCCTCACACCCTCACCTACCCCCCCCCCTCACACCCTCACCTACCCCCCCTCACACCCTCACCTACCCCCCCCCCTCACACCCTCACCTACCCCCCCTCACACCCTCACCTACCCCCCCCTCACACCCTCACCTACCCCCCCCCTCACACCCTCACCTACCCCCCCCCTCTCACACCCTCACCTACCCCCCCCTCACACCCTCACCTACCCCCCCCCCCTCACACCCTCACCTACCCCCCCCCCCTCACACCCTCACCTACCCCCCCCCCCCCCTCACACCCTCACCTACCCCCCTCACACCCTCACCTACCCCCCCCCCCTCACACCCTCACCTACCCCCCCCTCACACCCTCACCTACCCCCCTCACACCCTCACCTACCCCCCCCTCACACCCTCACCTACCCCCCCCTCACACCCTCACCTACCCCCCCCTCACACCCTCACCTACCCCCCCCCCCCCTCACACCCTCACCTACCCCCCCCCTCACACCCTCACCTACCCCCCCCCTCACACCCTCACCTACCCCCCCCCTCACACCCTCACCTACCCCCTCACACCCTCACCTACCCCCCTCACACCCTCACCTACCCCCCCCCTCACACCCTCACCTATCCCCCCTCACACCCTCCCCCCCTCACACCCTCACCTACCCCCCCCTCACAC